>NC_133663.1:62888223-63260098 GCF_037893015.1 Macrotis lagotis
GAGAGGGCAAGAGGTTCAACTGAAAGTTTGGAGTGAACAAGATTCTCTGAGTTGGAAATCTAGGTTTCGGTCTGACTTTCCCCAAGACTCTGGCCAATTTAGTTAACATCTCTAAATTCAATTGTAGGAATGCTGGGACTATTACCTGCTGTTTTGCTTCTCAGTAGGAAAGTTCTTTTATTGGTCTTAGCATTGTCCAATGGTTTCCTGAATTTGTAGATAATTCCTCCTTTAGGAAAAGCAGCATAGGAAACTATTTGCATGAAATAATTAAAGACTGATAAACCTTTCTACACTATCTTTCCTCTCAATCTAAACATTTCTACTAACCTGCTGCCTTGTGATAGAAATGATATAGAAATGCCTCATTTGGAAGATGCATTATCAGATAGAAGTACCTTAACAGAGATCAGATGTTTAGTTCCAGCAGAGAATAGAATGCTAGGGAAGTAGGGGAAATGACTAATATATTTTGATGAGTTGGTGAAGTAAGAGAGAAGTCTCTGGAGTATGAGAGAGGAGAGATTTGTGGGGTAGAGTACCAGAAAGAGAGAAGAAGGAATGGAGAAATATTTTTTCCAGTTTCATAGTTTTGCTTAGGGAGCTGGAGAGTTTTCTTCTAGGGATTCATTGAAAGGTGAATCAGGAACTGAAACCAGAAAGAGAATTGAATCCAATGGCCCATTAAAAAAAATCATGTTAAATCCCTTTGCTACTCCAGCCTTTGAATGAGAATTAGTGGTAGGTTGGCCTCATATCTATTTGAGAGGTATTAAAAATATAGATCATAACTTCTGACAAATGGAAGAAAGCAAATATTCTGCAAACATCAGAGAAAAAGGAAAATGATATTTAGATTCTATATCTTTCTGGGGCCCTGAGTCTTCCACTGGTCTTGGTTTGCAGCCAAAGGGTGCCATTAATCATAGGAGCAATGGCCTAAGCATGGGAGCAGAAAATGACTGTGACTCTGATCATTCAAATCCCTGCATTCATATTACCATTTTTCATTTTGCCGATGGCCACAAGCCTTGGCTGCAAGCATGTCCTTGCATGCTAGAAGGAGGATTCACCATATGAAGCTTTCCATCATACAACCTGGCTTAGTTACACCCCACATTGTCTCTATTTATTACAAGGAATGTTGACAAATGCTTGAGGCAAGATTAATTTCAATTAATTTGAAAATTAAAACATGATATACAGTACTTTGGGGGGGGTGAGGAAAGGGACAGAATATGGGACTGCAATTTGCACAGTAGTGGAAATTATTAGCATAAATTGTACAATAGAATTCTATTCTTCTTTGTCTTTCCAACAACCCCAGTAGGGTTGAAGAGAAAATGGAAACACTCTGGGAGTAAAATATGTTACATACCCCTTAGCATCCACATTTGGTCTCCCACTTAATTTTCTGGACATATTTTGCTATATTTGCCTTTATGATCTCAATTTTTGTTTGTTTATTTTATCAGGACCTAGGACAGTGCCTTGCAGATGGCAGGCCCTATATAAATATGTATTGAAACAAACTGGTGCTACCCCATATCCTTTTATGCAGCATGGTACATGGAATGAACACTGGATGAGGAATCAAAACTGACTGTGGTCCTGGCTTCCCCACTGCTTGCTGTGTTCTTGAGTAAGTTAGTAAAACTCTAAATTTCATCAACAAAATGATGGTAGTACCTGCCCATCTTCTTTTAGGATTAGGAAAAAATATTACGTAAACTGTAAAGTCTTATGGAAAATATTAAAATTATGTGTAGATCAATGAGTAAGAGTGCTTGCCTCATTTCTTCTCTCCTTCATTCAGTCCATAAACAAACTCTGTCTAAGCACTGGCGGATGCAAAGAAGGGCAATAGACTGTCTCTGCCCTCAAAGAGCTCAATAAACAAATAACAATTTGCAAATAAGCTATACACAGGACAAATTTTCTTTATATACACAGAGAGACTAGCATTAAAGGAGGAGTCAGGAAAGGGTTCTTGTAGCTGAAGTTGAAGCTAGGAGACAGAGATGAGGAAGGAAAATATTTCAGGCATGAGGAATAATAGCCAGTGAAAATGTAGTAAGGCATCTTTTGTGAGGAAAAGCAAGGAGACCAGTGTTAATAGATTGCAGAATTATGTGATATGAGAAGACTAGAAAGATGGAAGTTGGGGGGCCAGGTTATAAAGGACTTTCAAAACCTAAAAGAATATTGATCCCAGAGGTGAGGGAGTTAATGGAGTTTGTTGAGGAGGGGCAGGGGGGACATGGTCAGATCTGAGTTTAAAAACATCCCTTTGAAAGGTGAATGGAAGATGAAATGCAGTGAAGAGAAACTTGTATCAGGGGAAACCAACCAGGTAGAGTGGGATGATGAGGGCATGTACCAGATTGGTAGCAGTGTCAGGGAAGAAAAAAGGATCATATTCTAGAGATATTACAAAGGTAAAATTGATAGGTCTTGGCAGGAGATTGTCTGTGTGTGTGTGTGTGTGTGTGTGTGTGTGTGTGTGTGTGTGTGTGTGTGTGTGTGTGTTTGTGAGAGAGAGAGAGAGAGAGAGAGAGAGAGAGAGAGAGAGAGAGAGAGAGAGAGAGATAATGAGGAGGCAAGGATGAAACATATGTTATGGGTTTTGGGGACTAAGAGGCTACTCTTCTTTAATTATTGTGGATTCTTTGCCTAGTTGCACATATTATTACCTATGCAAAAATAATAATCTAGTTCTTATAATTGCCAGCTAACACCCTTTCTCCCTACTTATGCCCTCTTAATTATGAGAAATTTAATGCTCAGAAAGTCATTTAAGTTATAGTAGCATAACTATCCAAGGACAACAAGAAAGAAAAGAAAATATTAGAAAAGAACCTAAAAAATGTAAGAAGTAATATTATCTTAGAATGGTTGATTATGTAATCACATGGCTTTAGAGCTGGAAAGGACCTTAGAAGTCATCTAGGCCTCCCTTTTATAACCTTCATTTTTTAGATGAATAAACTGAGGTCCAGAGGAGTTTAAGTGATTTGCCAAAAGTCACAAAAGTAGTAAGCATCAAAGGAAGGATATTTGTGTTTTCTAAAAAACATTCTATTTTTTAAAAATTACATATAAAATAATTTTTACATATATTCTCCACTTGACGGCATCTCCTCAATATTCATTTTTTTTTGCCACCACAAAAAGAACTGCTATAGTATTTTTGTACATATAGGTCCTTTTCCTTTTTAAAAAAATCCTTTGGGATACAGATATATAGTAGTGGTATTTCCATTTTAGAAGTTATATCCAGTTTTAAAACACTGTATAGATCCAAATTGCTTTCCAGAATGGTTGGATAAGTTCACAACTCCATCAAAGGCTCATTTAGGATCCCAGTTTTCCCACATCCCTCTCCTTCCCACATTTGTCATTTCCTTTTCTATCTTATTAACTAATTTGATGGGTGTGAGGTGGTACCTGAGAGTGATTCTAATCAATTGTGACTTAGTGTATTTTTTCCATATACCTGTAGATAACTTTTATTTCTTCACCTGAAAATGGCGAGATAGGAGTTTGCTATTTTTTTTTCTGAATTTTTACAAAAATGTTTCTCTTTTAGCTGTTGGTTCAAGGCTAAGTTCTGCTGAAACAGGTAGGGGGAAGGAATCTCTTCAGGAAGGAATGTGATATAAGAATAAAAGGTATCAATAAAATGTAATTAAGTAAAATAATTAAAAATAATTAGACAAAAAATAAGAATACCATAGGAATCTTTGTAACACTGACTTTTAAGAGAATTAACCATCTGATCTAACTGGGTTATATAAGATTTCTGCTGGAGAAAAACCATTACATTTCACTTCCATGACTTCCAGCAGCAGACTTGATGATAACCATTAATTGTGCTTGATTTTCCTATATTTTAGTTTATTATTCCTTGATTACATAGAAACTTAATTCTTCTTACCCCTTGCTAGTTTTCCATCCTGCCCCACTACCTATACTGGCTTCCATTGTTAGATGGTACATTTATCTTATTTCTGTCTTATCTCATTGAAATTTAGATGTATTCTTAGTCCAGTGCCATGTCATTGATACCTGCATAAAGCAGTTTATTATTCAATGCAAGAAATCTGATTTTTAAAAATGGTTGGAAATTCTTTGATCAGTTAGCACTTATTACAACCATTAATAATACCCCAAACACCCATCACTGTGAACTCATGCACCTTCTCCCTATTAAGGTCTTCTAATTATGAGGAATTTAATGTTTATTTAGAAAGACATATTTAGTTATCCTCAATCCCTTAAAATGCAGTACAGTTTATTTCCCCACAACAGCATTGAAGCTAAAGTCCTCAATAATCTTTGTATCATGAAATCTAAAGACATTTCCCAAGTCCTCTCTTTCTTAGTCTTCTCTGCAGATATTAATGTTGACCTCCATCTGACTACGCAATTTCATCTGCCTTGGCTTCAGAGATAATACGCTGTCTTAATTCTCCTCCGATCTCTCTGACCTATCTCCTTTCCTGGTTTCTCACTCTTTCAGACCTCTTAAGATGAATATTCTCCAATGTTCTATCTCTGACTAACTTTAGTTTTTGCTATATATTCCATACTCCCTTCCTTGGCACTTAGCAGATGACTCACAAATCTCCATAAAGGTCTATATCTTCTCCCCCCGCCCATATACAATTCCACATATGCAATGAAATATAATAAAATGTAATACAATACCCATTTACCTAACACCTACTATATATAGCACATGTTGTACAAAATATTGGGAGTACAAATCAGAAAAGTCTCTGCTCTCAAGCACCTGAGGAAACACACACAAGGAAACTAAAAAGCTGGAAAATTAGGGTGATGGAGTAGAATCCAAATAATCAGTTGAAGGGAAATGCTTAGGCTTCTGAGTTCTCTTTGTAAGGAGAATATGGGAAGAGAATTTTTTTCTTTACCCCCAAGCCTGCTCTCTCTCTCTCTCTCTCTCTCTCTCTCTCTCTCTCTCTCTCTCTCTCTCTCTCTCTCTCTCTTCCTCCCTCTCACCCCACCCCTATTTGTAGGAAGATGGTGGCAATGGAATTCATAGGAAATGAAGAGAAAGCTGGGCATTTGAGCCTTCTTTATAAGAGACTTTGGGAGGTGTAACTATTTTCTTTATTTCAAGGAAAAGTTCATGTAAAGGTAAATGACTTACAATAAAAAATAAAATGCATCAATTCATATTAAAAAACAGAAACAAATGTAAGGAATATTTAGATTTCCTTTACACAGATTGGACTAAACTGTATAGAGACTCAAATCTTCAGGGCTGCTGCTGGGGCACAAACCAAGGATCTTGACTCTGTCCTCTGTTTCTTATACTGCCATAGACAGTGATTTCAAGTGAGAAGCTGACAATCAGATGATTTAAGAGTTTGTTCCAGGAAAGAGCATTGAAAGAAGGACTATAAATGATCATTCCAACCCCTACCCCCCTTCTCAGCAATCTCCTAATTGGCCTTGGGACCCAAACTGCTGAGATCTGGGAATTAATCAGAATTTTCAGATCTTTGAGTGAGGTTGGATTCCTGATTCCTCAGCAATGAACTCATCTGCCTATCTTCATTGCTGCAAATATGCCAATCTCTCATATCAGAGAGACTTACAACAATGAAGCCTTGCTCTAGGGCCTCATGAGGACTTGGCTGAGCAAAAGATAATAACTAATAGTGATGCTTCTCTGAATGAATAATCTCAGATTGCTGCTGTTATCCTTCTCCTGTACCTCCCTCTTACCAAAGTGTACAGAAGCACAAATGATTAAAAGATGAATCTGGCTTTGAGCTTGGGAAGGAATCAGGCTGACTGTTTTGAGGTGCTCCCTTTCATTCACGTTGGCTGTCTATTCATCTGTTCCTTTCAGACTTGGCAGAGGATGACTCATTGTCTTCTTCCCCCTAACCATGTGTGTTTTGCCTTTCAATTCGGCTGTCTGACGCCAAGCAATGCTGAAGTCATGGCAGTTTGAGCCAGCAGCCTCCCTGAAGAAACCTGAACATGTCTGCATTGGAGAATCGGAGCACTTACGCAGAGCTGCTATAGATTTGCCTTTTTCTTTCTAATTGAAGGTCAATAATTGCAGGGTTCACAAAGGCATCTAACTCAGAACAGAGAAATCAATTCTTAGCACATCAGCACAAATGGCATTATTTTTTATCTTGGCTACAATTTTTGAACTGATATATGGTAGACCCTCTTTGACTGAATCTCCAGGGAAAGGAATTAAGTAACAATAACAAAGATGCTCTATATTCATTGAATCCTTCATGTTTTTCAAAGCCTTTTCCACCTACTGTCTCACAAGATTCACTTAAGAATATATGATGGTTATCGGGGCATTGTACTTTTAGTGTAGGAATAAACAAAACTTCTAATGAACATCTAATTAGCAAGACATGAGTTAAAAAATCAGCCCATTAGTCAGACACCTATCACACACACATATATATATATATATATATATATATATATATATATATATATATACACACATATATATGTTTTTGCAAGGCAATGGGGTTGTCACACAACTAGGTAATTATTAAGTGTCTGAGGCAGGATTTGAACCCAGGTCCTCCTAATTCCAGGGTTGATACTCTATCCACTATACTTATCACTTATTAAGCACATTAGGTTCCAATATGTTGTTCACACTCTCACCCCTCCATGTCTTATCTATTGCCCAGTCTAACTGAATCTACCTTTGCAACATCTCTCATGTATGCCTTCCAACTTTTTCCTTGGACACTATTACATTACCCAGGGGCATGCAAGTCTTCATCATCTCTTATCTAAATATTTTAATAACCTATACTAAATTCTTAGGTTAAAGAGAAAGACAAAAAGAATCCCTGTCTTCAAGGAGTTCACAAGGAAGAGACAACATGTGTACAACCATGGATGTATAACATATATACAGGATAAATGAAAAAATTATCTCAAAGGGAAGTCAGGAGCATTAAAGAATGCCAGAAAAGGCATATTATAGGAAGTGAATTTTGAGTTGAGACTTGAAAGAAGTCAGGAGGCAGAAGTGAAGAGAAAGAGAGAGACCAGACAGATGACAGAGAATCTGAGGCAGAGGAAGCCAGTGAGAACTGACAGTCAGGAGGAGTGTTTGGTGAAAGGAACAACAGGACTGTTGCTACTGGGCTATAGAAGGAGAAGTGAAAGAAACAAATTTTTATTATCAGTTAATATGTACCAGATACTATTCTATGTGTTTTTACAAATATCTAATTTAACCCTAGAATATGTGGAAGGGAAGAAAGTGTAAGATGATCAGAAGGTAAGAAATGAATCAGTTAGAATGGACTCAAGAGAGGAGTCTCTCTTTGATCCTGAAAGGTATTAGGGAGTCCCTGTGTTTCATTGAATTTGGGAATAACAGGATCAGATTTGAACTTTTGGAAGATTGCTTTGGTATCTTAGTGGAGGATAGATTGGAGTGAAGCTACCTGAACCAAGGAGATCATAAGAAGGTTATTAAAATATCTATATATGAGGTTCTGTGTATCCCCAGGTAGTGAGTGTAGGAGTGAACAAGGAAAACCTTGGAGGGCATACATGAGAGATGTTGAAAAGGTAGAATCAGTAAGATTCAACAATAGATAAGACATGAAAGGGTGAGAGAGAGTGAGCAAAATATTAAATAGTCCCTACCCATGTTCAGACATACACATTTCTACTTATAACTCTGAGGGTAAATAATAGTTTTCTGTTTAACTGATAAAAGGACTGGAGGTCAATCAAGCCCTAATCATATAACTAATAAGAGGTAAAACAGAATCTAGGTTTGATACCCTTTTACGTTATGCCACCTTTTGAATTAAGAGGAAATTTGTAGTCAAGGGACATGTATTTGAACTCTAGCTTCCAGACTTATTGCCTTGTGTATTCTTGGGAAATTCATTTAATTTTAAGAAATCATTGCCTTCAGATATGATGCCACTGATAGCTTATGTAAATGGAATAGATGAGCTCTAAGGTCCCACCTAGTTTCATCTCCTATGATAATAGAATTCTAAAATGATAATAAACTTAAGATTTTTTTTGACATTTTAAGCAATGCTTTAGGTATCATTGAACTATCCAAATGGAATGTCCTGTAGACAACAAGGGAGTGTGAAGAGTTAAGTGCAGGGTTGAGGCTGGAGTTGCAGATTTCAATAATGTTCACACAACTTTAAACTATATGATCTATAAATTCCCTGAATTTAATATTTCTCAGGTCCAGTTAATACCACAGAAAAACTTTAAAAAATCATTATCAGTACTCTGATGGAGCTGTCAATATTGGTCATTTACACTTTTATTTTATGCAATTCTTGTCCACATCAAAGATGTAGGTCTATTGATAACTATTGCCCCCTCCTGCCACACTGCTATCCCCATAGTGGCTGGCTAGTGTTGTCAGGCTAGTTTGCCAGTGCTGCTAGTCAATACCATTGACTACAATAACTTCTTGTTGTCCTGATCTCTCACCCTCAGGTACAGTCAATTGGGAAGGAAATGTTCCTATGGAAGTAGTTATATCTATGGCTTCATTTCCCCCCTCCCCAGCTTTGTAGCATCTCAAAATACATCTCAAGACTTCAAGCTTATGTCTTTCAACTTAATGGGGCTAGTCCTTGGTAATATTCATACAGTTCATAACTGGCACCCAAACTTGTAGTCTTTCTAGCCTGGGGAGAACCAAGATATTTTAGTTTCTATTGGCATAACTTCAAGAAACTGGGGTTACTTCTATCCTATGACAAAGGTGTCAGAATGAGGCTTTAATTGAAAAAACAAGTATTATATAAATGACAGCTCTAAATACTTCTAAACCATAAGTAAAGACTACATAAATAAGGACCTACCAATAGCTTCCATAAAACAAAGTTTCTCTCTCCCTCTCTCTCCCTGTAATATATATATATATATATATGTATACATAAAAATAGGATACACACATATAAATATACACACAATATTCTTTGAGAATAAGTGGACAATTCCTGCAGGGATACTTTTGAAGATGGGAGAAAAGGAAAAGTGTTATAATTTCTAAATAATTATGGCATGAGCCAGCTACATATCTAGCAACTACGTGGCAAAGTAAATGGAGCATTGGGTTTGAAATCAGGAAGAAACATCTTTTTGAATTAAAATCTGACTTTAGACACTTAGCAGCTGTGTGACCCTGGTCAAGTCACTTAACCCTGTTTGCTTCAGTTTCCTCTTCTGTAAAATGGAAAAGAAAATGCCAAGAAAATCCCAAATAGGGTCATGAAGAATTAGACATGACTAAAATAACTGAAAGAGAACAATAAGAATGAGGACAACAAATTATGGCATCTAGAAAATGAGCTTTTAAATAATGGTGACAATATATGATATATAAACCAGCCAGTTTCTGCAGTAATTTGTTCTGTTCGGCTGCTCGTAGAGGGATGGAAGCAAAAAAAACCAATTTGCTAAGGTCTTGAGATAAAGTCTAGTTTTGTTTGTAAGCAATCCTAACCTTTAATAACCCCAATTATTCAAGGTGGGAAAAAGAATGAATTACTCTTTCACTGACTTTAGTATTAAAAGACTAGAAGACTATTCAGATTCAGACCCTCCATTCTTGGAGACTTATAGGGAATCAATTAATTTTAATTTCCATTGGAAAGTTATTAGAAGAAATAATTTTTATTACAATAATCTTTCAAGGATACCCATGAAATCAAACTATGTAAGCAACCAATTAATTTTTTTGTACCTATCAGTTTTGATGCATCCAATGCTGCTGGAATGGTGCCTGGTGGCCTCACATGTGAACTGCAGGAATTGTACCTAGTATAAGCAATACTGATCAATGAAAACCAATGTCCATTCATATGGCATAACCTTAGTATTATATCTAAGGTATCTTCCTCCCCTATTTTCTACCACTTGATGGGTTCCTTTTTTTAAGATCCAATACCAGAGTTTTGGACTATTATTGACCAGGATCAAATGCTGTATTCTTATAATGTATCTGTCTTTTTTCTCTTGTACTTGTCCAGTCCCCAATCCTGCCTCATTCTAGAATATTAGACTGGTGCCAGCCTTTGTCTTAGGGCATTGACCCTGGACAAAGTTTTTTATTTTTGATTCTGGAAGAACAGGGCTTTCATACAAAATGTTATATTTGTATGATATTGTCTTATTAGCAGGACCATATTAGTCCTTGATGATTTTTTCTCTGCAGGAAAAAGCCTGAAATATCAACTATTCCTATTATACAACTTCCACATCTAGGTAGCTTTGTATTTCTTTTATCTAGAGTACTAAATGTGAGAGAGATTGAGTGACTTTGAAGAATCAAGTAATGAGACAATGGAAATCCTGAAGACTGACTATAACTTTTCACCTTGATGAGTGATACCTACCAGTTTCTAAGTTTCTTGTTTGAAGGGAGAAGGGCAGTGTCAGATGGTAGTGGGGAGAAGTTGCTAGAGTGGAAAGTACATTTTTATTGAAGTATGTAGTGCTCTGCATACAGTCAAAGAACAATGATTTTTTAAAAAATTGAATTGAATTCAAAGAAAGGCAGTTTAATATAGTTATAAAGAATGATAAACCAGGAATTAGGAGGTCTAGGTTTGATTTCTGGCTCTACAACAAATTTGCCTTGTGACCTTGAGTGAATTATTTCCCAATTCTTAACTCCAGCTTTCTTCTTTGTTAGATTAGAGGGCTAACTATTACTATGGTCCTTTTCAAGCTTCAAAAATTCCATCATTCTATGAGAAAATCATTAGTTATACTGAAAATTCAATTTATAGAAACATCATGTTAGGGTGATGGGAAGAGTGAAAATGAATTGAGAAGTTTGGTTGAGGCAAAGAAATTTGCTTCCAGAAAGTAGTCAAACATTCTTCTCATAAAATTGTTTGTTCAGGAGTCCAAAAAGATCCAATAGAATAAGAGGAAAGAGAGACCCTGTTTCCCCCCCTTTCTCAGTGCAAGGTGGTTCTAGAAGAATCCAAAGGAATTTCTTTGATAAATAAAGGGAAACCTCTACTTTATTTAATTCTGTTAGTTGCAAAGTAGGTACTCATCTGAATTGACAGAAGGAGTTTCCTCACTGTTTCCTGTCAAATGAGATTGCAGATACAGGTAAAAACAAGTGTTTCTCACTTTAAGACCCATATAAAAAAGTCACATAATTTGTTTCTGTCCCTTCCCATAATATGTATATCAGATACCCAAAATGTAAAGACAAAACTTTTTCTTTCCCAGAATTCAAAATGAAGAGAAATAGAAAACATGCAAAAAGTATAAATAATAAAGATTACTTTTAAGTTTTATATAGATATGAATGGTAAATCTCAAATTCTAGAAAAATTTTTTGAAATAAAAAAATCTCAATTATATATGAAGCCATATTTACATGCATGACTGCATATATTATATACATATATCTTTATACACTCACATATATACATGTGCATGTTTGTATATTAATACCCATATATTATCATTTGTTTATAAATATAAATGCTGATGAGAAAGTTGGTGAAATAGAGTGTATGTTTATACATAGAAATAGTACACATACAAAAATGGTCATGTATATATTGTATGAGTTGTATGCATATATATGGACCCATATGTGTGCATATAATCTGCTCTGAAATTTTCTCAATGTCAGACATGTTCTGTGCAGTTTATGTTTGAATATGCATAGCGCACATATGCCTTCTGAACACCATTATCAATGTCAGTGTCAGATTTGTACATGCTGGCAAATAGATAAGAAAGGTGGTTCCCTATATTCTCTGATTTGAGTGGAATTTATTAAATATTTTTCTTCCCTTAATAATTCTTTCAAAAAATAATACCCATCTTTATACTGTCATAAAAGTAATGAAGTGGTTGTGGGGAAGAAAATAGAGATAAGGGATAGAAGAGAAAGGAGAAGAGAAAGGAAAAAAGGCAAAGAAGAATGAGAAAAGCGATTGGATGAAGGAGAAAAATAAATTATCTATCAATTCACCCATTTATTATTCCTGTGTTGAAGGAAGTGTTCTCCTCAAAAATCTCAAAAAGAAAAGTAATTTGCTATATGCCTTCAGTTTCCACGAATAACAATTCAGAATGATTAACAAGAAGTAAAAAAATACACAATAGGAAAGTATAAGCTATTTATGGCAGTGGAAATTGAAATGGAAAAAACTTAATTTGGAAATATAGCAGTTGCAATTTCTTTCACTAAAAATAGAATACATGCTATTCTTAATTTTCATACTTTTTCAATGTAACTTGAAGTAAATCTTCCCCTCCCTCTTCAAGAGTAGTTTAGAGAACAGCTTCACTGAAAAATGAGAGGAAAAAAAGAGGTATAACTTATAAGAGAAGAACTTGGAAAGCAATGAACATCTTTTCCCCCTAAATCTGTTCACTGTAACAATTTAAGGATATCCAGGATGGAAGGATCTAGGGAAGGGAGGGAGGGGAAAAGATGATAGAAATATGGAACATGAGAAACAGGAGAAAGTGTGAAAGTAAAGAAGAGAATGAGAAAGGAGGAAAACAACCTACCATATAGTTATCCATGAAAATATTCAAGCAAAGACTAGATCATTGTTTGTCAGGGGGTATCATAGAGGAGATTCTGGCAGACAGTGGGAGATGCGAATGAATGAATTCTATTATCTTTGTCTACTCTAAGAGACTATGATTCTATGGAAGAGATTTCAAGATAGGGAAGGGGGAGAGTGTGGAGGATAGGAAGGAAGGAGAGAGCTGAATTTTGTTGAGTTTTCTAGTGCTTGATTGCTTTCATGTAAATATAAATTCTGATGAGAAAGTTAATAAAGTAGAAGAAAGAGGATTTGAGAGGAAAGAACTTGATTAAAGGCAAAGTGGGTATACAAATGAGAGCAAAATTAGAATCTAACAGAAATATGAAGTAGAAAAATGGTCAGTGCAACAAAAGGAAGAAACAAAAAACATCCCTCAGTTTCTAATAGAGGAATAGATCAACAATTAATTTGGATTTAAATTGCAAACAACTTCTTTGATTTTAGCAGTCTCCAAACAGGTTATGTGAGTGAAAGTCCTTGCTCAGAAATAGAACATAATTAGTTTGAAAATGCTCAATACACAAGCTTTGCTTTCTGAGTAACTATAATAGCTAGCAATTTAAAGATTTCAAATAGGGATCTGGAATGTCAAAGAATGCTCTTAAATGATTCTTTTCATCTTATTTTCTTTGATGAAATAAAGCAGGATTATCCTGGGCTTGTGATATTTGCTCTGTAACAAATTTTTAGTCAACATAAAAGGTGATTTTCAGATATATTACATTTGAATTTTTCCTCCAGATGGATTCCATTGAAGAAAAGTAGTTGTGGGGAATGCTGTAACATTACTATTACCACAAATGCCTATTAGTAGATATCAGTCATTTAAATCACAAGGTTAGCAAGTATTTTCAAAGTACTTACTATGGATAAAGCATTATACTAGGCATTCTATTTTGACATAGGTAAACTGATCACTTATATTTTAATACGTGGAAAATAAATTGAACAAGAAATGAATGAGAGAATATAATATATGAAAGTCATAATGACTGACCTAAAAGATATTAGAAGATGGTGAGTTCTCAGGTGGCAAACCTGCCTTTGGGCATCATTTTGAGAAATAATGGTGAGAAGAGGCTGAATATTTTCCCAGGTTTACCATAGTGTGATAGAAAAACTGGGTGTCATTAAATGGAAAAAAAAAGACAATGCAAAATGCCTTCCAAAAGGATTAAATATTACTGCAGCCCAACTAAATTCTAGGAAACACTGTTCTTTATATATTCTGAATGTATTTTCTCAGAACAGAAAAGTTCTCTATATATTTCCTGTTCAATCTCAAGTTGATTTATATGCCCCTGGTCCTTGTTGAAAGGATCACGTATATCAAAGGTGACAGTTATATGCATAGTGGTTGTAGGAGACTGATTTGGTTACTATTGCATTCTTTATAAAAAGAAATAATTTATGTGGTGATTTCTTCTTTAAAATGGCTTTCAATTTCCATAAAACATTTAAGTACTTCATCTACTGAATAAAACTAGACAAACCTGTAGTTTTACATGATTCATATAAAGAGCATAACACTTGCATGTGTCAGTAGGAAATAAAGATTATAAGTAGCAAATTCATATACTTTTGCTTAGTTGAATTTGTTAATATGGAGGTAGTCATTTGGTGGTTCCCCCTTATTGCACTATTATAACTGCACACCATGTTTGAAAGGAGTAAGTAACAATGTGTCTATTCCCTCTTTCCTTCAGTGTTAGAATAATCCTTAGGTAGATTTCTTGCTTACCTATTCCTGAATTGGAAGATCTGGTTTTTGTTCTTCAGGAAAAATCAAAGTCACTTTATTGGTTTACAACATTTTTAGTTTTTTTTGGAAATTAGTCAATGTAAAATACAAATTCAGGTTGATGCAAATCCAGGACTGCATATAATCATGCATGTGGATGATTTAAATCTTTAAAAGACAAGGTAACTTCAAGTTTGATAAGAAAAATGATTTTTTCCTTGAAGAATGTTCAGTTCAAGATATGAAGAAGTGTATGAATAATCCTTTCTTTTAGTTTCATTTCGTAGTGATAGTGTGAGAATAATAATATATTTTCTTTGTATTCAAGGAATGAATACTTGCCTTTAAAACTTTCTCATGAGGAAAAATATCAATCCATAATAAGTTACCGGAAAAGCGGTAAGATTATCAAATAACTAACTGTAGTTGTCTGACAGATTTCTTTATTTTTGCCAAGGGATGCTGCACATAACATTGACTTTAAAGGGTTAGTGGAGGTTTTTCTGCTTTAGATCAAATTGAATAGAGGAAAACTGCAATTTTCAACCCAAAAAGACAGGTGGCGTAAGCATACAACAGAATTAGACTTGTTTAAACACACACACACACACACACACACACACACACACACACACCACACACCTCCTCAAATGATTATTTTCTCTACTGTTCTTTGCCAAGCTCACTTGTGCTTTGCTTGTGTGACCGAGTACAGTGACGTCAGTGTGGCAGTGCAGAGTCAGGTGGTGTTCTGTATAAGCAGAGGGAGCTGTCCGGGTGCTGAAAACAGTCCGTAAACTCCCAGCTGACAGGAAGATCATGCTGTAGATGCACTCGGCTATCTAAATAACAGGTAAGGCTGTATTTCTATTTAATGTTATGAAAAGTTCTCTGTTTTCTTCTGTGTTTCTAGGGAAATATGAAAAGGTTGGTCTAGCATATGCATTTCAAGTAGTAGTAACTGAATAACAACCTGCTGCACATTTGACCATTATGAGAATACTATTATTCTGATGACGGAACCTCTCATTTTTGTCATATATGATTAGGGTAGTGGTCAAGATTCAAAGTAAATTGAAAACCCATGAGAAATAAGAAGGGATTTGAAAAAGTTAAATATCTTGATGACAATGTTCTTATTTCTGTTAAGCTTTAAAATTCTAATATTCTGTTATTTTTGTTTTTATAGAACCAGTTAAAATCCTAGAAATGTTATTAATATATTTAATGTGCTAAATGGCATGTTTCCTAGGTTACAAATATAGTTTATCAGCATTATCAGACTAGTTTGCTTTTTTTGCATCTATCTTAGAAGACCTTAAATAAACCAACTATGTAGAATCCTCATTGGGGTGACATACCCTGAAAAGAGCTCTCATATTGCTTTCTAATTTTAATTCTGGGAGGTTAAGATGAAAGTGCCAATGAATTTCTGGGTAATCTTTAGTTTCTTAAAGGACTATTCATTTGAGATAAATTTTTACATGATATTAGACATTCTATGGAAATATTTTTTAAAGTGGGTAAAAATACTAAAACTGTTGTTTCTATTGTTGAGGTTTAAATGGATGATTTAAGGATCATTCCATTTGTTGCTCAAGATCTTGACCCAAACAAGGATTTCTTTTTCCTCAGATTCAAGCTGATCAGATTGTTCAGTTGAGATGAATAGAAATACTAGGGAGTAGAAATCTGAGTACCAGGCTAATACTATGTGATGTAAAGATATAAAGGGAAATGTCTTTTGATCAGCTAGCTGGGTTTGAGATGATTTAATCTGAAAATAGACAAAATTCTTTTAAATGACCACAATGAACTTTTTTGGTTCAGTTTTCATTATTTAAGAAGGACACAGAGTGGGAAGGTAGATTTTGATTCTTATCCATTGACCAAATGGAATCTGCAAAAAAAAAATGACTAATGGTTAAGTTGTTAAATGTTAAACATATTGCAGTACTTACCCAAGGGAAAACCATAAAAACAACAATTAAGGAAAACACAGTACCCCGAAATGAGCATTTTAAAGAAACAAACAGTTCTAATTTTAAGTATGTCAGAGAAATATAGTTTAAAAGGAAATGGAGCCGAATTAGTTTTCCATTATATTATGTGTGCAAAAAGTTGAAACTGATACCTGAAGTGAAATTAAGCTTAGATAATATGACAAAGTTCTTATAACCTAATTTAGTTTAAATCCATGATTTTTTCATAATGTACTCAATGATAAAAAAGACAGTAAATATTTCTATTTAGAAATACTTTGCATGGTGATCATTTTACTTTTTACTTTAATGAAATAAATAATAACCTAGACACTGAAATTAATTTGTAAAGATATAATTTAGATGATCAAAATCAAAGAAGTTCTTATAAAGAACAAATTGAACAATCTAGGGTAGTTAGGATGAAAGTTGTCTATAGGCTAGTCAAGATGAAAGTCATTCAGGAATCAATGCCAATCTCTCACAATGTTAGGCACTGGTCAGCAGAAAATTATACACATGTATCTTGTTTGACTGGTTCACCTGTTGCCAAATCAGAACAATTTTTCCTATAAGAAGAATATTGGATTTTCTACCAGATGCCAGAAGCAAATAAGGCAATCCTTCTTTATATTTATTTCATGAGACTAAAACTAAGTATTGCCAAGTATTAGAAGGAAAATGTTCAGTAGCAGCAGTGATAAAATCTAACATTCTAATTTTCATATCAGATTATAAGATCATTAAATTTAGTAAATTTAGTAATGAAATATTAAGAATGATAAATTCAATGCACCCTCTTTGTTCTACCTAAATTAGGAGAGAAGTAGTGGTTATTTTAAGAATTTTAGCAATATGAGTCATTCAAGAGGATTTTTTTCACAGGTCCACACCAAAATAGATAGAGACATTGAACAAACTGGTTTTGTATGCTTATAAGGACAAAAATAGACTAGTTAAAAACTCATGCTTCAGCTGGAGCATCTGTGATTATTTACTATGTCGTATTAAAAACTGCTGAAATAATTTGAAGTAAAGTAAAGAAATGATGGTTATAGTTAATGAGTCAATAAAGATAACAGTGACCTCATTTGAATTCCTATGAAGTACAGAGAAATATATATTCACATTTTTGTCTTTTTAAAAGTAGAGTTTTTAAAATTTAAACTTGTTTAGTTGAGATCTGAAAGGTACATATTATGAAGGTAACCAAAGCTTTAGTCTTCCTAAATCATGTGTAAGACTTGGTACTGATGTGAGAAGTTATTGTTGGAATGGAAAAATATTTGCATAAGGGTCTTATTCATAACTGCACTTAGCTTGGACTTGTGATACTATGTTATAATAGGCTATCATATTCAGGAATATCACTGTAACACTGGCTATATTATTCCAAGCAAATTGGTTTAAAAGTGAAAAATCCATTAAATTAATCATCTATTTGGTCAATACAGTCTCCAACAGTTGATTAAAATGATTATTTTCAATGGAGTGATTGTTTTGCACAGTTTAGACACATCAGGGTGAAATTACCTGTAAATTCTTCTTTATGATTGTCATTATCACTCTTTGTGACCTTTGTAATTGTTGCAGCACAAGAAAAATGTTTGTTTCTTTGGAATGGTCATTTCCAAAATTAAAAGTTTACAGTTATATTTTTAGTGTATATACTAGAGATGCTTATTACAGTATATTTGTTAATTGGTATATTTGCTTGTTTGTTTGTTACATGGTCTGAACCTGTGATTTCATTTTTGTAGAGAATACCTCAACATAAATTCCCTCTACCTATGCAGATCATCAACTTCTTAGAAAGTTACCTGAGGCAGTGAAAGTTTAGTTAATTTGTTTTTGTACAGATCAAGTAGATGTGTCAGAAACAGGACTTGAATAAAGATCTATTAGAACCCAAGGCCAGCTAATTCATTAAGTTATGCTGGTTTCCAGGGGTTTTTTCTTTATGGGGTTTATTGCCAAGAAATATCCCTAAGGCTTTATTAATTTTTCTTGAAATTCCATTGATACCCTTGATTCATTTGCAAGACTCACTTAGAAATACTCTTATTTTTGGCTGTCAAAATTTATTGAAAAGGGAGCTATTAACAAAAAAGGAACTTGAATTTCCCTACTTTGATTTATTTTTGTTAATTGTTCTTTTCTTTCCTTTAAGGAAATCATTCAAACATGACAGATACTAAGATCTGCTGGCTTGGAGCAGCTTTGTCTCTCACCTCCTTAGCTTTCCTAATCTGTTGTGCTGATGCAGCTTCATTTCAACATTACCAACTGCTTCAGAAAGATCCAGACTACAGATTAAAAAACTTTCAAAGATTTCCTAGCCCTGATATGATCAAGGCTTTGGAGTACATAGAAAACCTTAGACAACAAGCTAACAAGGGGGAAATCAACCCGGAATATAATTCGTACCAGGGAATTCCAGTTTCCCTTCAACAGAAAGAAAGTATTGATCAAAGCCACTTGCCAGAAAATTTAAGGGATTCATTGAACGAAGATGAGTCACATTTGTTGCAAATATTACTGGAAGCCTTGAGACAAGCTGAAAAAGAGCCTCAGTCTGCTCCCAAAGAAAACCAACCCTATCCTTTAAATTCTGAAAAGAACTTTCCGATTGATTTGAGTGACGATTATGAGACCCAGCAGTGGCCTGAAAGAAAACACAAGCATGCCAAGTTGCCACGAATGTATGAAGAGAGCTCCCGAGACAACCCTTTTAAACGTACTAATGAGATTGTGGAAGAGCAATACACTCCCCAAAGCCTTGCCACTCTAGAGTCTGTGTTCCAAGAACTGGGGAAATTGACTGGGCCAAACAATCATAAGCGTGAGAGGGTTGATGAGGAGCAAAAACTATATGCAGATGATGAAGATGACATCTACAAAGTTAACAACATTGCCTATGAAGATGTCGTTGGTGGAGAAGATTGGAACCCAATAGAGGAAAAAATAGAGAGCCAAACTCAGGAAGAGGTAAGAGACAGCAAAGAGGAGATTGACAAAAATGAAGAAGAGATTGATGATGAAATGAAGCGCTCAGGTCAACTTGATGTACCAGATGAAGGTCTTAGGAAAGAAAATAAGGATCAGGTCTCAGATGAAGTGTCTAAGCTAATAAACTATTATTTGAAAAAGTTAGTGAATGGTGCAGGAAACGGGAAGTTCAGGGTTGGAAAAAATGAAGAAAAGAGAGCAGCCAAGTTTTTGGAGAAACAATTTGATCCTCAGTCAATTTATCAACTAATTGAAATATCAAGGAATTTACAAATCCCACCAGAGGATTTACTTGACATGCTCAAAACTGGAGATAAGCCAAATGAAAGACTGGAAACTGAGCAGGAACCTGAACTGCCAGATGACCTAGAGGAAGTCTCAGAAACTGATGTAGAACATCCTGATTTGTTCCAAAATAAGATGGTCTCCAAGGGTAGCTATGGAAAGCAATCTGGACATGGTGTGACAAATTCCCTACCTGAAGGTCTTAATATTGAGGACATTTTAAATCTTTTAGGAACTGAGAATGCAGCAAATCAGAAAGTTCCGTATTTTGCCAACCAGTTTAATCGAGAGAATATTCTTCCTAGGCTCCCCTATGCTCCTGGAAAAATTAGAGGACAACAAATTCCCAAAGCTGCTTGGATTCCAGATCTGGAAAGGAGACAAGTAGCATATGAAAACCTGAAGGACAAGGATGAAGAATTAGAAGATTATTTAGCTAAAGTGTTAGCTAAATATCCTGAGGTTATGAATTCAAACCAGATGAAGCGGGTTTCTCTCCCAGGCTCCTCAGAAGATGACCAACAGGAAGAGGAACAAATTGAACAGGCCATCAAAGAGCATTTGAGCCAGGTGGGATCTCAAGATTCTGATAAACTGGGCTCTGTCACCAAAAGGCTCCCTCTGGTTACCCAGGAAAATGATGAAACCCAGAACAGGCAGTATCTAGATGAAGATTTGTTGCTGAAGGTTCTGGAATACCTCAACCAGTCAAAAACAGAAAAGGGAAGAGAGCACATTGCTAAAAGAGCAATGGAAAATATGTAGGCTGCTTCTGTTACTTGCCCTGCCTTCCCCCATTTGCCCCAAGATTATTTCTCTTCTGTGTGTTGCCCTTTTCTCCTCTTCATTTGTATTTTCTCTAAGTGATGTATAGGCAAATGGCTCCAGGCCATTGGAGGGTTTGCCTAGCGTATCCTGAGCTCTTCTCTTGTTTATGGATATGTGTATATGTTATGACTCCTGGATAGAAATAAATAATGTCAATTGTTTTAAGAAAGAAATATAATATTAGTTAATATTACATCTCAGAAATCAATGTCTGAGGTATTGTTAATGGCTACAGAAGATGAAGTGTGTTCTGATATCTTGAAAATTTTCAAAACTAATTGAATTATTTTGTTACTGTCTGTAGTGTTTTGTGGAGTACTGAAGAAAAAATAAAGCATTAATATATATATATATAGTTTTATTTACAATGCTTTTCTATTGTGTGTTTTACTGTTGACCAATAAATATTATTTCTGGTTAATGTTGTTCTCTTCATTATAGTTAATTAAAGGCTTATGGCTCTGGGGCAGAGTATCCAGCCTCCTCTAAGGACTTGTAGAACCTCTAAAAAATATGGAAAACAATACTCTTTTCAGTTAATCTGAGAAAGATATTGTAGATTTATATAAGCATGCTGTCTGCTCTTAGGACAGCATCTCTGGATTTTATGTTCTTTAATTCCTTTCTATTCAGCAATCAGAAATGATCCCAGGTCTTGAAAAACTTGGTAATCCCAAGGCTATATACATCTATGCTAAGAGAGGTATATCTTACTTCCTATTGAGTAGCATGAGTTTCCTTATTTATTTGGAAAAGTCTCTTTTTTTGATCAGCCACAGAGCCAGAAATCCTTATTACCACAGTTATTCTTTTAGTTAAGGCGTTATGTCCATAAGAATCATAAGGTTAAAATGCATATTATCTAGAAATGTTAAAACATAAGTAACTTAAAATATAATAGTATGGATTTTCTGTCATTCTCTCCATGACATAGAACAGAATATTTTAAAGGAAAAAAGGATTTTAGTGGTGCTATCCAAAGAGTTCTGGGTGAGACTCTAGAGTAGGAGATCCTAGGAAGATGGTTCTAGTAATGAAACTTCCTTTGGGAGCTGGGCAGGATGATAGGTGGGGAATGGAGAGAAGGGTGGTTCTGAATTGGGAGTAGGGCAAGTATAATATCAAAAGTGAATATTTTTTTAAAAAGTAAGGACTTGAAAGAAACTTTCATTACTTTTGTCCAGGATGTCTGAAATCATACAACTTTATGGAACCACAGAATTTTTCTTAGAAAGTTTTCCTCAGAGTGACTGATCTATGCCCAAGAAGTTCCCTTCTTTCTCCTTCTTCCCACCATCCCCCCATTTAGGATCTATATAAAGACTAGTTCTCAAATTAAGGATCCTAAACCAAAGTGGCAAGCAACACTTGAAACTGGAAAAGTTGTTTAACCCCATTGAGACTGCTTTTTCTTGAGGGACTGGGGTAAGGGCGCGGCATTCTTCTTTCAATGCCTCCAAACAAAATAATATCTGGAAATCTGGTGGTGGGGGGGAAGAAAGGTGATTTCACAGAACAAAACACACTATATCTTTTTTCAACCCTACTCCACTTCTGCATCCTTGTCAGGGTTTTTTTTTAATAACAAATTTCAAATGAAATGTTCTACATTGGATTCTCAGATCAGATGTTGAGTTTCAAATAAACCGAACTGGGTTTGAAAACCACTGGGCTTTATTTGTTTCCTAGCACAAAGTCTCTTCTTGTATAGTTCCATAAAAGAAGCCCAAGACGTGGCAGTTAATGCAGAAAGAAATAGAAACAATTTGTTTACTTTCCCCTTGTACACTGAAGCAAAAGAAAATGTTTGATTTTAAATTTGGCTCACTGGGATGTTTTGACTAGTAGCATCATTGAGAAATGAATCAGATATGTTCCACAAGCATTTGGTAAAGTTGCTATATGTAAAGCATGATCCTAGGCTCTGAGGATTAAGTGCACACACATACACACACACACACAAACACAAGGAGTGTATATTATACAAAACATGTTATTATACAGGAAACAATGCTACCTTGGAGAATATAAACAGGATTCAGTAACTTGTTGCTATAGATACCAATTGTCTGAAAGGTTGATAGATCCAATAAGATCATAAAGCACTTTTTTGCAAAACTATTAATTAGCCATTTCAAATGTCACACCATGCACTGGAGAGTGTCTAGAAAAATAACCAAGTTTCGTATTTGTCCCAGTGCCCTCACTTTTCAATGTAAACACCTTTTGCAGTACCAGCCTATTCTTCTTGTTGCTTTAATCACAACCTGATCATTTGGTTATTAGATCATTGGACTTTTCAATATCACACAATCTCCACTAAAGGAAAGGAAACATAAAAGAAGTGGGGAACCCAGATATTCCTAGTCCAAGCTAGCCCTTTGACACTAACTCTCACATGGGAAAGATTGCATGGATAAAAGATTTCACCTTTTCCTCACCATATACTAAGTCACATTTTATAATTTGGAGAACTACAATCAGGAAGTTCAATTGGAAACCTCCCTTCTTTATATAAGGTCAAAGAGCTTCAACATTTCTTACTTATAGAAAATCAGAGGACTCTCTAAAGATGAGTCATGATGACTTCAAATTTCCATGTGACAGCCAACAGCAGAGAATACCTGGACATGCTCTAGTGCATGTTAATGGAGGACGACAGGTAATGGGGAAAAGGCCCTCTTATGAAGGCATTATTGGTTCAGCACCACTATAATTATCTTTCTTCTTCAAAAATACAATCAGAGCTTCAAAGAACACCATAGTAGAATCTCTTGATTCTTCCCATTAGTTCTCCCTCCTCCAACTTTGTGCTTATTTTGCATATATCTTGGGTTTGTTTATCTGTGCATATGTGTTCTTTTCAGTAGAATTATAGACCTTAAAGGTAGGGACCCTCATTTTTGTCATTCTCTACCCTGAGTCTTACTATCACAGTGCCTGGCCTTTAGTAAATATTTTTTTGAATTACACTGCATTGAAATCTACTATGGTTTCTAAAATGGAAGACTAAGATAGAAGTGTTATATCTTTAGTACTCACAAAATTTCTAATACTTTGGTTTCATGACTACAATTTAGTGATAGTTAAGGATCTACCCATTCAAGACTCAGAAACTTCTTTTCTCAATATTTCAGCTTCCATGACATATAAAAATCACACTGGACAGGACAACAATTTTGGAGAAAAAAATAAAAAAAAAATTAAAAATCTGGAAAAGTAATATTTTTCCCCTCAAAGAAGAAAATAGTGGATGAAGTTTGGCAAATGGAAAAGTGATGCTTGAATTTGATATGGGAGTCTGAATTTTGTATTTTGACTCTGAATCATAATCTGAGTCATAGTCTTTGCCAGGAAAAAGTTGGTGATAAAGTATTGTACTGCTAAATGCCCATTTCAACTGTGAATCTTGTGAAATTATAAATCCAAGGAAGGAAATGTCCAGAGAGATTACATGTATATGTATATATATAAATATCTGCATCCAGAGAAAGAAATGATAAAAAGGATATATAGTATAAATTTACATATATATGTACATACACAATACATACATACATTTACATGCTTATATATTTATGTGTGTGTGTGTGTATGTGTGTGTGTGTGTGTGTATGTTTAATGGTAGCCAGGTGGCACAGTAGATAGAGCTCTGGTCTTGGAATTAGGAGGCTGGAACTTTGAATCCAGCCTCAGATAATTGCCACTTACTAGCTGTGTGACTTTGGGCAAGTCATTTAACCTGAACGCCTCTCATCCAGGGCCATCTCCAGTCATCCTGATTCATACCTGGTCACTACACCCAGATGGCTCTGGAGAAGAAAGTGAGTCTGGTGAATTAGCACAGCATCCCCTCACTTAAATCCAATTTATGTGCTTGTCATGGCATCACCTCCCTGATTTTGTGATCCTCTTTGAAAATGAAGGACAAACATAATGGTGACCATTTCTAGGCAGGGGCAGAGGTAGGGAAGAAGAAAAAAAAAGGAAAAAAATACTTTCATGATAATTTTGTAGTATATTTGAAAGGAAGAGCAAGGTGTGCATAGTAGATTTTCAGTTTCATATGGATTCTTCTTTTTATTGTTCTTAAGTTATGGAAATGTTTATTTTACCCCATCATTAAAAATGAAATAATTAAAAATATATTTTTTGTATATATACACACTTACATATATATGTGTGTGTGTGTGTGTGTGTATGTGTGTGTATTTGAAGTCAGAAAGACACATAATCAAATATCACCTTAGATACTTATGAAATGTAAATCTAGGCAAGTTATTTAGCCTATCTATGTTTTAGTATCCTTATTTATAAAACTGAAGTGGATGTATTAGTTATTGGTCTATATTGTATGAATTGGTTCTAAATTTATGATCCAGTGATCCTAATCATTGTGACATTGTAACATGTGACCAT
The DNA here is from genome assembly GCF_037893015.1 of Macrotis lagotis. NCBI lineage: Eukaryota > Metazoa > Chordata > Mammalia > Peramelemorphia > Peramelidae > Macrotis > Macrotis lagotis. The sequence continues at coordinate 62,913,105 of NC_133663.1, forward strand.
GTTACAGTTTTTTGAGTTCTCAAAGTCTAATTTTCCAATTGGCATCGTGTGACTTTTTCTAGCAGGCATGAAGCATTTAGATCATAGAGATAACCCCGGCATGGCAATCATTCTGAAGGGCATAGCAAGGAGAACAAGGGTAAAGAGATTTAATAGTTGAAGACACTGTGCAATTTAACTGGTCAAGTATTGAGCTAAGTTTGGGGAGAGAAAGAAGTGAGATCGTCTCACAGGAAGAAAGGAAACAAAGATTTATTAAGTACCTAGGAAGACTTAATAAGTACTACTCTGCAGGTACTGCTAAATAGCTTTAAAAATTTTACCTCATCTGATCCTCACAACAACCCTGACAGGTAGGTGAACGTGAGGAAGGTTTGAGCATGAAGAGTGACTTGGTCAGGGTCAATACTAGTAAGTATCTGAGACTGAATTTGAACTTGGGTCTTCCTGACTTCAGACCCAGTGCTCTGTCCACTACATTGTTTAGCTGACTGCTAATAGTTAAGAAAGAGTGAGGCACAGAAAGATATTCTCAGGTTCTTTTGCAGGATAACCATCCATGTACCACACCCTAAATGTAGCTGTGACCCAAGGTTTTGAACTAAACTGGTTCTCTCAATGATTTTGGTTCAACTATGATCTCTATGAATTTGACTCCCAGACTTAAATATGGAGTCCTAGTACCATACTAGCAAGTCCCTACTAGGTAATTCCACCTGGTTGGTAGGGATCTCAGAATGAACAGGTGTAAAATATAATTCATTATCTTTCTCTCCTCCCTCAATCTAAATTTTCTTATTTCTATTAAAGCATCTTAACCTTTTAACCAGGCTCACAATCTCAGTCATTCTCACTTCTTCCCTTTCTCTTACTATTCATATCCAACAATTTGCCAAACTTTATTGACTCTATTTTTGCTTTTCTTTTAAATTTTTTTTTGCATGGCAATGGGGTTAAGTGACCTACCCAAAGCTACATAGCTAGGTAGTTATTGAGTCAGAGGTCAAATTTGAACTCAGGTGCTCCTGACTCCAGGGCCGGTGCTCTATCCACTGCGCCACCTAGCTGCTCCTGGATCAAGAACTTCTTGACCCTACCTTCTAGCTCCCTCTCAGTTCTGGGGTTAAATCCTTTTTTTGTTGTTGAAATTTTGGTCATTTTTAAGTTTCTGAGATTGGATTTGAACTCAGGTCCTACTGATTCCAGGGCTGGTACTCTATCCACCTAACTGCCCTTTATTGACTATTTTCACAATATCTTTTACATTTTTCAATTTCTTCAAACTCAAACCTTCCTCATTTCTTTCATAGACTATATAAAATCCTTCCTTAAGTTTCTCCCTGTTGCCTTCCATCATCCAAGTAGTGGTCATCTTGATAATTCTTTTTTTTTTTTGTCCAGTATTCCCCCCCTTTAATTTATTTACACATTGCTAAAATATCATTGTTTAAGAGTAAACATAATCCCCCCCCACTAAAATATAAAACCTTATGAGAAATATAGTAAAAGAAAGAGGAAAAAAATGCATTTCAGTCTGTGTTCTGATAACAATAGATCTGTCTTGGGTGGATCACTTTCTTTATGGAAAGCCCATCATAAAAGTTACTTCCGTATTTTCCACGGTTGCTGTTGCTGATTGTAATTCCCTCCATCCATTCCTCCCCACTACCATTTATTATATTTTCTCACTCCTTTCACTCTGTCCTTCTTCAAAAATGTGCTGTGGGGCAGCCAAGTGGGGAAGCCAAGTGGCGCAGCAGACAGACCACCCAGCCCTGTGTTCCCAGACAGGCCAACCAATCCCAGCACCTTGCAAAAAGTAAAAAAGAAAATGTGTTATATCTGACTATCCTCTTCCATGATCTACCCTCTCCTCTATCATCCACATTCCCCCCTTCCCTTGCCCTGTCCCCCTTCTCTCCTTTTTCTTCTAGATGTCTATACCCTATTGAGTGTGTATGCTATTTCCTCTCTGAGCCATTTCTGATGAGAATGAAGGTTCACTCATTCCCCCTTGCCTTCCCCCGCTTCCATACCATTGCAAAAGTTACATGAAATATCTTTTATATGAAATATCTTAGCCTATTCTACCTCTCTTTTCCTTTCTCCCAGTACATTTCCCTTTCACCTATTGACTCCATTTGTACAAAATATTATATCTTCAAATTCAGTCCTCTCCTGTGCCTCATCTATAAAAGCTCCTTACACCTGCTCTATTAAATGGGAAGGTTCATATGAGTATTATCAGTATCATATTTCTGTGAAGGAATACATGTAGTTCATCATCATTAAGTCCCTCATAATTTACTTTTTGTCCACCTTCTCTATGCTTCACCTGAGTCCTGTACTTGAAGGTCAAACTTTCTTTTCAGTTCTGGTCATTTCAACAGGAACATTTGAAATTGCCCTGGTTCATTGAAAGTTCATCTTTTCCCCTGAAAGAGGATGTTCAGTTTTGCTGGGTAGTTGATTCTCGGTTGCATTTCAAGCTGTTTTGCCTTCTGGAATATTATATTCTAAACCCTATGAGCCCTTAATGTAGTTGATGCTAAGTCCTGTGTGATTCTGACTGTAGCTCCATGATATTTGAATTGTGTCCTTCTGGCTGCTTGTAATATTTTCTCTTTGACTTGGGAGTTCTGTAACTTGGTTATAATATTCCTGGGGTTTGTTTTTTTATCTCTTTCTGGGGGAGATTGGTGGAGTCTCTCAATTTCTATTTTGCCCTCTGCTTCTAGGATATCAGGGCAATTTTCCTGTAGAAATTCTTTAAAAATGAGATCAAGGTTCTTTTCCTGATCATGACTTTCAGGGAGCCCAATAATTTTTAAATTATCTTTTTTTGGATCTGTTTTCCAGATCCATGAGATATTTCATATTTTCCTCTAATTTTTCATTCTTTTGGTGTTGAACTAGAGTGTCTTGATTTCTCACAAAGCCATCTGATTCCTTTAGCTCTATTTTATATCTAAAGGATTTGTTTTCCTCAGAGAGCTTTCTCATCTCCTTTTCCACCTGTCCAATTCTGCTTTTTAAAACATTCTTCTTGTCAATAACTTTTTGAATTGTTTTATCCATTTGACCTAAACTGGTTTTCATGTTTTTCCTGCATCTCTCTCATTTCTTTCCCCAATTTTTTTCTTCTATCTCCCTTACTTAATTTTCAAAATCTTTTTTTGTCCTCTGTCATAGCCTGAGCCCAGCTTTCTATATTTCTTAGATGCAGAAGCTTGGACTTTCTCATTTTCAGATTGAGTATTTCAGTCTTCCATGGGACCAAAATAATTGTCTATGGTTAGGTTCCTTTTCCCCCCATTTACTCATTTCTCCATCCTGTGCCTAGTTTGGGGGGTGCTTCCATAGCTTTTGAGTATTATTGGGACTCCCCCCCCACAAGGACCTCAGTGACGAGGCTCTGACTGTTCTCCTGTTCTCCACAAGCTCACCCCTCTGCCACAGGACTATGAGGGGGGTCCCTGCTCTATGCGGGGACTAGACTGCAACCGGGATCTGAATGTGGTCAGAGCCCCAGAGTCCTGTTCCAGGGACAGAGGAAAGACCTTAGCAGTCTCCTTCCACTCCCTTACCTTCCGTGGGCTGAATGCCCTGGAGGAAGCTGCCTGGAGGCTCCTGTTTGGTGGCTCCATAGGCCTGCTACTATTTCCTGGGATCTGGCCTGCCCCTGCTGCTGAGGGCCTGGGCTTTGTGCTCACTTTGACAGAGGTCTCTTTTGTGATCTTCCAAGTTGTGCTTGGTGTTCACTGGGGTGCAGGTCAGGAAACTGCTTCAGCTGCCCAGAGCTGGCACTTCCAGGTGCCCTAGGGCAGTTTCTGGGAGCCTGAAGTTCCTTCACTCTGGTGCCACCCCTCCAACCCCATGGAACACAGTTTTCCCTCTATTTTCCAGGTTACCTTGGGCTGGAGAATTGTCTCACTGGATCTTTCTGTGGGGTCCCTCTCTCGAAAATTTAGTCATAATTATAAGTTTTTTGAAATATTTTGGATTAAGCTCATAAGAGAGACTCTTCTCCTGTTGCCATATTGGCTCTACCCCCCCCCCAATAATTCTAAAGCATATGTCTGACCATATCACCTTCATTTCCAAAACAGTTTTAGTCCCAAGTCATACTCTTTTTGCCTCTAGGATAAAACTTGCAGCTTGGCAATTAAGTTTCTGTGCCATTTGGTTCCAGCCTATCATTCCAGATTTACTATACAATTTTTTTCATCATACATTTTATGCCAAAGTCATACTAGCCTACTCCTTGTTTCTCAAAGTCAGCATTTATTTCTCCTGTCTACATGCATTTTCACAGATTTCCTCTCATGCTTTCCTTTTAAAATCTATAGCTTCCATTACAGCTCAAATCAAATGCCATCTCTTAAAGCCTTTCTTAATCTTCCATAGTCCAATCAATTAGTTAACAAGCATTTATTAAACACCAATGCATTATCAGACATTGTGCTAAACTTTGGGGATATAAAGAAAGGCCAAAGATATTGTCCCTCTTTTCAAGGAGGGGGAAACAATATGCACATACATAGTTGATTTCTATGGTCTCATATTTAACAATCATCTCTTCTGAATTGTGTGTACACACAATTACATGCCTTTTCAATGGCTATTTCTCAAGCATGGAATGTTTTCCCCCTGACTTTCTTCAAATCCCACCTTTTGTAAAGGACTTTTCCTGGTCTCCTCCTTACCCATCCCTCCCAACTTCTTGTGGTTCTCTTCTGAGATTGCCAAGGGTGTGCTGGCAAATATTTAGCAATTGGCTTTCTGAGAACACGAGATGCATTGTAAATTTTAATATAAATTATTGACATTTTCTTCATCATTTTATTAAGTCTATGAGACCAGTAAAACAATGAATCAAGTCCTGCATAAAGATCCCTAGGGACTGCATTTTGATTTAGAAAACCACATATTAACATTATCTATGTTCTGTTATGGTTTTATTTATTTTGTTATTTTGTTTTGTTATATTTCCCAATTTCATTTTAACCTGTTTCATCTGAATTACTGAATATTCCAGGACAACATGTCCCATGGGTAACATATATGACACCTCTATTGTAGAGCTTCAGATGTCTTCTTGAGATATTGCTCCACTATTCTGTGATGCTCTTTCCTGGGTCTTGTATCTCTGCTCTCTTTTGGGCATGGATCTTGAAAGGGTCTAAAGCCTCTAGTATGCACCAAGTTATTGCAAGAACATGTGTTTGAACCCAGGTCATTTGATTCTAAGTTCAGTATTCTCTGCTTTTCCTCCTATGGTCTTTTTCAACTATTACATTAAGGTCTCCTATACCATTTTTCTTTTCTTTTTTTTTTTTAGATCTTTCAAGGCAATGGGGTTAAGTGGCTTGCCCAAGGCCACACGGCTAGGTAATTATTAAGTGTCTGAGGTCGGATTTGAACCCAGGTACTCCTGACTCCAAGGCCAGTGCTCTATCCACTGCGCCACCTAGCTGCCCCTTCCTATACCATTTTTCAAAGTGAAATTTAAGAAAAGTAAATAGTGACTTAGATTACTATATTCCTGATGTGGGTATAGAGTCATCCACCTTCTCCTCCAGAAAACATCACAGTTGCACCTAGTGCTGAGACAACTCCACTGGTCCCTCTTCCTTAATGGGACAAGGAACCAAGTGGGAGCTGTCAATCAAAGATGACTGGGCACAGTGAGGTTTTAAATTTAGTACAAGCATTGTCAAAAGTTCCAATTCCCTGATTAAGCAATTCTTTTAGATCCAGTACTTTTTTAGCATTACCAAATTATAGTTATTTTCGTATTTTCATCAATATAGGGGAAAATTATAGTCATTTTCCCCCATAGTAGGGAAAAATTACTATTATTATAAGTGTTATGGAGATTAGTCACATGCTGACATGAGTTGTGTTAGCTTGGAAATACAGTTACTATGGGTAACACTGTTTAGGCTGGGACTATTATTTGTGACAGTTAGAAGACCAGCAAGCCCTATGGGCTTTGATCACAGAGAGTTTGAACGGGGACAGAAAAACCATTGGAGTTTTTCTAGTAAGTTTTCAACATTTTGATGTGAAACAAAGATGAAAATTTGTCTGCTAGTGTTCGGACACGATCTAACTTCTGGAGGGTTCAGATAACACATTTCCATGAGGATTTTTTTTCGTGAGCCAAGGACACTAATGTATTTGCATTTCATTTGTATATAATTTGCATATTGCTGATTTTCCCTGGGCTTTCTATTTTTAGGCATTTTTTCCAAATAAAAATATATTATTCTTTCTTAGGGATTTGCTACTTTTGAGTGCTCTCCTTTTTGCCTCATCACTCCATAATAACTGTCAGTTTCTCTGGACCATAAATGTACATTGAAATATTTTCATAAAGGTATATGAAGTATATTAATGTGTATATCAGAATTCTGTGATGAAGATGTGACAGAAAAATATAAAACCAAAACCAAGTCAAGGGAAATCAGATCTTGGCCAGGCCATAATAAAATGAAGGTCATGTTAACTTGACATAATCAAGCATGTTTGCCACTTTGAGTTTTCATATTTTTGAAACTATGTTTATTGTTTTGGAGTAATCCCATCAATAGCAGATTTCTCTGAAATCAGTTCAGTTCAACAGATATAGATTCATAGTAAGAGTTCATGCATTTCTGCTTTTCAGAAGGATATCTTGAAACTTCAAATTAATGTCATACTTTCAAGTTTCCAAACTCTGCTCAGTGAAAGAAATGGCTTGTGTAGTGAGTGGGAGGCTAGTCCTACACATTGCACCATATCTTTCTTTTGTGATTAGCACAGTGCTAAAGAACGTTATTTAGGGACATTCAGTATTTTTTTTAATCCCTTTTTTCCCCCTTTTTAAGTCTTTTTTATTCTTGGACTCATTACACACTTGAGCTGACTTTCCCAATGAGTCTGGGTTGATGACTACTTTGCCTCTTGCATTTTTGGTTGATGGTTACTGCAACAGTAACAATAATAAGAATAAGTTATATTTATATTGTGTTTTATGGTTGCAAAGAGTTTGACATACATTATCAAGTTTCAGGAAATATGCTGATCGAAAAACACTTTGTGAGCCTGGGAGTGCAATATAAATCTCATTTATTGTTAGTCTTCCTTCACTGAAGTCTTACTCTGGTGCCTATTCAGGGAATGGAGGGAACTCTAAGTTCTTGAATCTAATAGTTAGGCCCTAACAAATTGGAAAATATATTTTCTAACTCACTGACTCTGCCCATGTCTGAGACTCATTATAATTATCTTCAGAGAGGTTCTTCACTAAGTTGACTCATGGTAATGAATTTTGTTGGCCACTTAAACTAAGGTTTAGGAAGATTATGATTTACATTGCTGGAAGGATCCCCTGCAACAATGAAGACTTGATGGATCCTTGATGTATTGGAGCTTGTTATATGGGAAGCAGAATGGTGTGAAAGAAAGAACACTGGACTTGGAGTCAAGGGACCCAGGTTCAAATGTCAGCTTTTCCACTTCCTGCCTGTGTAAACATTTAATCTATCTGGACCCCATTTTATATACTCATCTGTAAAACAAGGAGCTAAATTAGATAGCCTCTGTGGTGACTCAGCTCTAAATCTGTTGTCTTTTTGTCTTATATGAGCTTTTAAGCAAGTACCATTGCTTTAAGGACAGGAGAATGGATTATGCCAGTAGTATGTTTCAGAACTACCCAAACACTCAGTTAAAAATATATCTACAATGTACAAAGATCTATTCTATATACTCTAAGACCAATAAATATAATTACATGAGCCTATATTCTTATAGAAACAAGTGAAAGAATGGCTTCCTCACCCCATCCTGTCTTTCCATTTTTATGAGCTTTTAATACATTCTATCCCAGTTTGCATTTATATGCTCATGTCTTCTCCTACAGGACTGTAAGCTCATTGAGCAGAGGGGAAACTTTTGCCTTTATATACCTAAAGTCTAACATAAAAATGGCATGAGGCAGTTTATGCAAGATTGCTAATTAGGCACTTCATGTTTCACTCTGCACAGGACTTTAACTGATCAGATAGCTAATCTTGACTTTTGTTTCAGGGTCCTCACTCTTAGATATAGACACTTTCCTCCTTCTGCTCTTAATATAACCGCTCTGGAAGATGATACTCCTGTTGCTCATAGATGTCCAGGTCCTTCCAACTTAAAGTACTATGAGGAAAAGGAAAGGAAAAACAAGATAAGCAGGTCAGTTGGGGGCCTCTAACCAATTTGTTTAAATCCCCTGGCACTAGCCACAACCCATAGGAATGGATTGCCATGATACCAGGTAATAGACACTGAATAGATTGGCCATTTAATTGGATGCCTGAGATTTGGGATTGCCATTTGGTAGTGGGGCAATAGTTTGTGATGCCATTTTTTCTGTCCTGTCTGATCCAGGCCATTTTCCTGGAGATCAGAAATATCACAGATTGACATGGACCAAGAACTCAGGCTTATTTTAATGTAAATGTCCCAATTCATGTGGAACCACCCCATGTAGAAAGGAAAAGCTGGTGCCTTGAAATTGAAGTTGGTTTGGAATCTGCTCATCCTTTTATGGATTCTGCCAAAACATGTGAATCCAAGATACTCAAATATATACCACAAAAGGCATAATGAGATAATGACAATTCTAATTTAATTTGGCTCTTTGCCCTCCTCCTCCCTAAGGATTACACAACAACAAACTAATCAGCAGGTCCTTTAATAATGAATATGAAGCTCTATGGCATGCTTATTAAAAATCACTGTATATAATTCTAAAAATTGAGAGGTATCCACTACCAAAGGGAAAAAAAGGAGCCCCTTTTGCTGTCCTAATAGTGTATCAGAGTGGATTTACATTACGGGGAAGGAAAAGCATTTTTCTTTAGCTGATATCCCACAGTTCAATTGTGCACCAACAGGTTGCTATGGCAGCCAGAGAATCAGGGTTATGGTAGTGAACCTTTTGACAATGTAGGAGTAGAGTGATGGTGTTAGTACATCAGAATTCATGAAGCTGTGTGTCTGTGTGTGTGTGTGTGTGTGTGTGTGTGTGTGTGTGTGTGTGAGAGAGAGAGAGAGAGAGAGAGAGAGAGAGAGAGAGAGAGAGAGAGGTGTTTGTCTCAACCTGTTTTTTTGCATAATAAGGTGAAAATATTTAAAACACTTCCAACTTGAGTATTTTCAGCATTAGTTAACAGCCTTTCTGCAGTGTTGATACCCTGGCACCATAATCTCTGTTCTTTTTTCTTTGTTGTTTAAAATCATGTTTGCAATTAAGACTCTTGTTATTAAAGGAAACTTACCTATAGTGAAGAAAAGAAGAGGAAGTAGGAAAAAACCCAGAAGGTAAAAAGAAAAGAAAAGGCTATTTTTAGCCAAAGCAGATAGGATAGAAGAGAAAGCAAACTGGATTTGGAGACCAAGGATCTGGATTCAAATTCTACTGCTATATACTACCCATGTGTAACAGAAAACAAGGCTATTCAACTTTCTGGACCTGAATTTCCTAATATGAACTAGATCAACTGAAGTTATTGATTCTATAGTGACTATTCTAATTTTATGTAAAGCCATGAATAATCTATGTTTTTAATTAAAGTGTGAAAGAGTTGCAGTGGTACCTCCTTACAATATTATTTCTTGTGTTGTGGAGTTCTGTCTAATGTGCTGACCATGGAAGCATGTTTGGTATATACGGTACTCTTATACTATATAGATATATAATATGTCATGTGGTAGAGTGGTATTACTATATCATGTTATAATGTTATACTATATAATATATGGCAACTATATGGTGTTATATATAATATTGTAATGTTTAGATTTATGCATATGTACATTATATGTATTTGTTTATGTATGCATACATATACTGCATGGCATAATGACTGGGGAATTGTCCTTAGAGCCAATAAGATCTAGGTTCAAGTTACTTTTCTTTCTCACATTAATAGACTGTGTGACCCTGGAAAGCTGCTTAATTCTTTTTTTTTTTTAAAGATTTTTCAAGGCAATGGGATTAAGTGGCTTGCCCAAGGCCACACGGCTAGGTAATTATTAAGTGTCTGAGGTCGGATTTGAATCCAGGTACTCCTGACTTCAAGGCCAGTGCTCTATCCACTGCACCACCTAGCCACCCCTGCTTAACTCTTTATTCTTCTTCTTGGCAACCATCTAACATTAAAAGTTGTAGAGAAGATGGTAACCTGAATTTATCAAGGGAGTTTGCTAATCATCAAATTCCCTTGATTGATAGAGGGAAGTCAATGTGGGAGCAAAAGCAGGGGGGAAAAAAGGTAAAGATTTTAAATACTCATGGTAGTTTTTAAAATTTGCATAATTAACTGAAATGTATGATCAAATGGAGTCAACAAATGCTTGGGAGAAGAAAACTAAATCAAAGATTACTTTAGCTTTCTAATCACTGTACATCTTTGAATTTGAAACCTATTAAGACTAATCATTTGTGATATTTGGAAGGGAATCGAATAGGGAATAAGCATTTGCATATCGCCTAGCATTTACATATGGAAGGCACTGTGCTAAGAATACATATGAAGTGTATGGGATGTTCAGAAGACTAGCACCTCTGGTGTGAGGGTTTGCCAGGCCCTTTTTAGGACAATACATTCACCTTTGTTGTCCACCTTATTCACTTAACTCTCATCTGTGACTCTAAGAAATTGTTGCATACAAAGCAGTCATACCCGATAAACCATCTTGGCAGATGAACTAAACCGGGTTGAGAATAGCCAACAGATCTCCAACTGGTTGGTGAGTTAGGGCGATGTCTATCCCAAGCATGTAAAGACTTCCCCTGGCAGAACAGGTCAATGAAAACAATTAGTTCCAATCACCACGAAGACAGCTGAAACAGATGCAGTGGTCTGCTTAGACTCTAATCTAGAACTTGTCAGATATCAATGACACCAAGGTCATCCAAGGTATCTTGGGCCATCACCAGTTGTTTTGTCTTATGTTCTGCCACTGGACTTCTAATGACTCAGGGAGAGTGAGAGGCTGATGATATTGAACTCTCTTTTTAACTGACTCTCATCATCTGGTGATGTCATTGGTCGGTCCTCTTTGAAAATGAAGGACAAATGACAATACTAACTATATGCTAAGCATTTGATCTTTACAATAACTCTGGCAGGTAGGTACTGTTATGATCATCCTTATACACTTGAGGAAACTGGGACAAACAAGTTAAATGATTTGCCCTTTAGCTAGTAAGTTTCTGAGGCTGGATTTGAACTCAGGTGTTTCTGATTTCAGGCTCAGCACTCTATCTATTGTGTCGCTCAGATGTTTGCCTATCAAAAATAATAGTTTCTTAGCCAGTAAGGAATAACTTGTCCAACTCATTTAAAACAAATAAAATAATATTAAATTATTGACACAATCATATTTTAGTGTATTTTCAAATCTTTGAATTGCTAACTCACAGTGGCCTGTGGTGAAACTCAAATGAGATCAAATTACAAAATACCTATAAAGCACTCTGCAAACCTTAAAGTATTATGGAAGAGTTTGTAGTTTTTGTTTTGTTGTTAATTAGCTGCTCCCACAATGTCTCTTGTTCTTTCTGAGGATTAAAAACAGTTTCAAAGTCTCAATAAATAAGGCAAGAAAAGGCCATCTTTATCTTCTTTCTGTTTCTAGATGAATAGAGATGAATTACCTCAAGAGAATCAGCAGCATCAACAGCTATCCAGGAAGTATCACATTTTCCAAGACAAGAAATAGTATATCCTGTCATTCTGAGAAAATCTGAGCCATGATATTCTTTCCAATACTAAACTCAAAAACTCCAATAGATTTGTGTTCTCATCAATTTGGAAGTTCCCTCTGTTGATATAATCACAACCTACCCATTCTTATGAAATTCTCACTCTTGTCCTCCTTTAAATTCACCACAGCGAGTCCACTCAATATATTAGAGATCATTTTCACTTTCTCATGACAGCTGGAAGAAACTAGGAAAGAATTCTGACTGTCCACCTGTTATTCCTTCCCCTTGACATTTTACCATATCTTCTTCTCTTCCTATCACACAACTGACTTATGACAGCTTTACTAATTAGGAATTTTCATAAATCCCTTTCCACTACAGAACCCTACTATCTTCACTTCAAGAGCCATATAGATTCAGTTGAAGCTACCATTCACTTTGCATTTTCCTGCTCTGAAATTTCATAGCATTTCTTAGCTGCACTAATTTCTAAGTCAGGCATTCTTAACCTAGAATCCATAAATGTTTTTAATTGATAAATGTATTGCAATGTAATCAATTCCCTTGGTAATCTTATATATTTTATTTTATGAATGTGAAAAAAAATTATCCTGAGAAGGGGGGGTCTATATACTTTATCAGACTACCAAAGGGTACATAATACAAAAAAAGTTTTGAACCTTTGTTCTGGGCCATGGGCTACATATGGCCCTCAAAGACCATTCATGTGACATTACAATATTTTATTATTATGTTCATTGATAATATGGGTTACATTGTAGTCATAAACATTAAAATCTGTATGTAATTATTGAATGCTGTGACCCAGAAGAGCTGAAAGGTTGCACACCCATGTTCTAGGCACTTATCACATTCAGCTCATAGAAATGTCTTTTTCCCCCCAGCTAGACTTTAAGCCTCTTGAGATGAGGACCTTAGTTTTCTTTGTATTCCTGATCAGACCTAGCTAGTACAGGACTTTACACACAATGGAAATTAAAGATTTTTTAGTTGATTAATTGATAATTCAGGCTTACACCAAGGATTCTGAAGACATATTATAATGAAGATCTATCTGCTTAGTTAAACCTACTTATAACCTAGTTAGTTAATTAAAACATCACATGCATCAAATGGCATAATTTTTCATAGTACTTTATGGTTTGCAAATCACATTATCTCATCTGACCCTAAAAAAATAGCCTAATGTAGGCAATGCAGGCATTATCCCTATTTTTATGGATGAGAGATTTCAGGAAGGCTGTGATTTGCAAAGTCACATGATTAGTCAGTGGTAGCAATGGGACTTGAACCGGGGGATAAAAATCAATTATCAATGGGATAACTTTCCTGTTTAACTTTCCAGACTTTAAGCACTTTCATAATTTTATTAGCAACTTCATTTTCATTTTCTCATTGGCAACTGGATAGTCAGGATCCTATCAAAGATTGCATCCTCATAGTTAAAAGCATCAACTTGCCTCTCATATGCTCCTATATTCTGAGACCCTTAGATCAGGTGCTGGATTATTTTAAGTTGGTGCATCCTTCACAATTTCCAATATATCCATTAGCCACAAAGGACAAAGCGCTAGTCTCAGTGTCTTTTGTTCTGATAGCAGCTACTAAAGTCTCAGGAACCTCTCTGATTTTCAGAGGGTGGCCAAGATAGAAAATTTCCAGGTGGTATAGTAAAAACTACAACTCTGTCATACCACCATTGAACCCAGTGGAAAGTAAAATTTAAGTTAAAAAATTTTTAGTTTTAAGATCTTTATTTGCTGAATATTATTTATGGCACTGTGGATTGATGTGTAATGAAAAGCAATTATTGTCTGAAATAACTTTTTAAAAAAATTGAGATAGCATAAAAGGTCAGAGAATTCTAGGGAATCTAGTAAGAGGAAAATGTTTTGCATGTTACCAATTTTATTTTGTATACTGCATATTATGGGTTATTTCATGGTTATTATGTTAGAAAAAGTGGATATTATTAGAACTATTGCTTTGTTACAAAGAATTATTAGTAGAAAAGTGTACTTTCAACAACTTCTAGTGAAAGATTAATGATTTTGGTTGTCATAGGAACCTAACCCCCTATTGCCCATAAATCCAACTTATCAACATTTATATTTTTGTCTTTTGCTCCATTTTCTAGTAATATTGCCTCATAAAAGTTAAGCATTGATTGTAAGTGGATTTAAAGCTAAAATGAACTAGAGATTATCTAGTCCAACTTCTTTTTTTGCTAAGGATGGAACACAGGCTCAGAGAATCTAACTGGCTTTGCTAAGGGTCATCCAGATAATTGGCAGCAGACTCAGGATTTGAATGCAGCTCCTCTTACTCCAAATTCAGTTCTCTATCCATTGCAGCACACACTTCAATTTGTAACCTCATCAACATGTACATAGAGCTATGTTTTGATTGATGTGCAGATTGAACTCATTGATACCTTCTCATCCTGAGATTCTTTCCCATCTTCCTTCCTGTACCCTCCACCAGCTCATAAGAAAACTTCTTCTAATTTTATTTTTTGAATGTGCCACTGAATAGTTTTCATTCTTACCACATGACTTTCTTTTCTGATCCCAGATTTCCCCAGTAGTATTTTACATACTTCATACATATAGATATCACTAGAAATGTGCTCTAGTTTCTGTTCTCATCCTCATCTCTCTATTGCTTTTTGGGTTTCTTCTTGATTCTTCAGATCCAAGATATTAGGGGTGGCTAGGTGGCGCAGTGGATAGCGCACCGGCCTTGGAGTCAGGAGTACCTGAGTTCAAATCTGACCTCAGACACTTAATAATTACCTAGCTGTATGGCCTCGGGCAAACCACTTAATCCCATTGCTTTGAAAAAACAAACAAACCAAAAAACAAAAAAACCCCCAAACAACTCCAGAGTCTAAGATATTCCAAGATTCATGAACATAGACATCATCAGGAGAATATTGTTGCTTCAAGAATAGGTTTTCTTTCAGGGAATCAGCTTGGGATCTTTGAATTATCCACCTCCCTAATGCAATCCACCATTCTCCTTTCCTCCCAGTTCATTCTAGATCCAATTCATTGTCTCTCTGCTAGTTCATGTACTAGACATGGTTAATGACAGAATAACTCAAAGGACCCATGAAACAACATCACATATTTATGATTTAATAAAATTACTTTAAAGGACTTTTAAAAAGATTTGTTGGGTAGTGTGGAAATATATTTGTTTATTCTTAGCAGGTAATGCATTTTTCTCTACATTGTGAACCAAAAGAGATTCCAGTAGCTGTCATGTAAGAATGAAAATAGAGCTAGTGAAGTGGGAGTATTTTTATGAGAAAATTTTGCCTGAGGATTTCAGTGTAATCTATTGATTGCATGTTAGAGATTGTCACTCATGAGAGGGACTGTGATGTATTGGGGAAAACTTTAGGTTTGGGTTTGAGTACTGGTTTGACTATTTATTAACTGTACAGCCTCAGGCAATTCATTCAGATTCTCTACCCAAATCTTCATACATTAAATTGGGATAAGAATATTTTTGCTATCTATTTCAGGATTATTCAAAATAATGTACTCTATAAATCATAAATGCTATGTAATGCTATTATTGTGCATTTAATCCCACCTCTATTTATTAATCTTCTACTTTATGCTAGGCATCAGAAATTAAAAGATATAATAACTAGAGAACAGGCCTTGGGTCCAGGAAGACCTGGGTTCACTTCTTAGTTCAGAAACATATTGTGACCCAGAGCAACTTTTGACTGTTGAGGCAGCTAGGTGGCACAGTGGACAGAGCACTGGCCCTGGAGTCAGGAGTACCTGAGTTCAAATCTGGCCTCAGACACTTAATAATTGCCTAGCTGTGTGACCTTTGGCAAGTCACTTAACTCCATTGCCTTAAATTTAAAAAAAGAAAATAAAAAGAAAAGTATAGGAATGGAGCTACAAATGGTGATATTCAATGTAGAAGGTGGGGTTCTCAAGCAGAAGGAAAACTATTTCCTGTTCTTTCAGACTCCCTTTTTTGTACTCTGTACTCATTTTCTTACCTTTTTGCATCCTGCCCCTTCTTGCCCTTTGTTTGGTGTACAAAAAAACTTTCTAAGACTCTACTACCAGTTACTGATAATTTAGAATGAGTTTAATATGTATGTCTGGAAAATGAAGGGTAGCCCAAGGACAACCCAGGATCAGGTACATTGATAACCTTGAAATACTGAGAAAATCAATGGTAGGTCTCCTACATGTTGCCATTATGGATGGCACCTATGGTCTTTTCTAACTCTAAAATTCTGTGATTCCATAATGTTGAATAGATCCTCTAAAGAGGAAAGGCATGAAGTAAAGATTGCAAAGGATGAGAAGGGGCATGACTTGGAAGGAGGGCATGCTCACATTTATGTAATAAGGGATCCTTCCAATTTCAAAAAGTTTGCTTAAGGCAGTGATTACTATGTTTAGGAACCTTTGCATTTGAAACCTCAGAATAAAATGAAAGGATTAATATAATGAAAAAGAAATTCCTGCATCAGTGGTCAGCTAGATGGTACAGGGTAAGATTTGGGGTAAGGCACTGTCTTGGACCCCTAGGATGCTATTGGGTTTCTACTTTTTTCCATCACTACACTATCCTTGGTTTTCAAGGGCATTAAGCAAACAAGTCTTTTTTAAAACCACAATTTGCCGAGCAGGTAAGTAGTACAGTGCATAGTATGCTGGCCCTGGAGTCAGGAGGACCAGAGTTCAAATCCAGTCTCAGACACTTAATAATTGCCTAGCTCTGTGACCTTGGGCAAGTCACTTCACCCCATTGTCTAAAATAAATAAAAATTTAAAAAGCAACAATTCAATTTGCAATCTCATCTGTATACCGGATTCTGGTGAAATAATTCTTCCTACTAATGGAAAACACTTCTTGCTCTGTGAGTTAGGATTTTAGGGAGTTATTTGGGACACTGAAAATTCAAATGACATATAGGATCTTGCAACCTATATTATCAGAGTTTGATCTTAAAGCCAGGTCATCTTGATTCTTGTATGCAGCTCTCTAAACACTACACAAAGTACTGCTTCTCAATAAAGTCTTCTAATTTCAGCAGTAAAATAGGCTCAAAATAGAGTTAAACTCATTGTTATTTCTTTCACGGTCTCTATTGGATAGTCCTTGAAATTTCCAGGTAGCTAAACCTTTTTTTCCCCTTGGAATTAATCAGGAATAACCAAGTCTACCTTGGCAGGCTTTTTGTGGTTTATAACATCTTTCCTGGGAGATCTGAATCATTGAGAGAGAAGGGAGCACTAAGTCTTTCTTGTTTAGCTGTAGGGAAGTGTCAGCCAACAGAATCTAGAATAAAGCCTGCTTTTCAGGGAGCTCAGTAGAGCTAGGGCACAAACAGATGAAAGGATAACATTTTGCTAAGTTACCAAAACAAACAGGATTTGACAGAGAGGTTACAGAAGCCCGATTCATAGAGACTTTTTTTTTCTGGACTGAACATTCCAAAGATACCATTCAATGAATTTGAGTCAAGAAAGGCTAAATGCTGTTTGTGTCTTGGCACTAGACAGAGTCACCTTCCTTTGACATAGGAAAAGGGCTGTGAAAGAGTAGGGGCATGGTGAGACCTAGAAGTTTCTAGGAAGTGAAGGCTAAAACATCTGGTAGTCAATGTCTGTCAGATTAGGATCAACTACTGACAAAACCATAGAGTAGAAGTTTGGCTTCCATACTTTAATGTATCTGTGGCACTTTTTAACTCTTTCAGGTGACCCTTTCCACTTGCGGCACTCTTCTTTTTTTCCCCTTAAGTACAGTGGTGGGATTCAGTTGGTTTACACTGTTTTGGTAGAACCAATATCTAATTTTATGATGAGTTTGGGGAAACTGGTTATTAAAATGACACTTTTCTCTCTAAGGTTAGCCCTTGGGCAGCTATCCAATGTGGAAATCACAAATTTACATTCCTTACTCTTGTTTTACGTTCAACTGTGCTACAGTGTTTTCTAAGCACCCATGGTAACGTTCATTCCTTCCATATGTGAAAAAAATTGATGGAACAATGCTTGTAATATTTATTTATTCATTTCTTAAAACTCATTATATCTTTGATTAAATAGTACATTTTAATTTCCTCATTTTTGTTATTTCAATAAACAAGCATATAATGTATAGAAGTAAAGTGCCTAAAAACCAGGGGGTGACAAGCTATCATTTATTTCTGTTTTCTGTTAGACCCAAAGTCCCCCCAAGTATATTATGAATGCTCTGGTGTTCCCTAAGTGGTAAAACCAATAGGAAATTGGGTCAATGAACTAATAGAAATATAGATTTCAAGGGTTATCAGGCTGCACATTTCAGAAACTGTGGAATTGGAAGGAAAAAGAGTTAGAATAGATAGAATGAGTTTTGGTTTTGCATATGTTCCAACATTGGCTGCTCTGATCAAGTGGCTGCTTTCACTCCATTAGGATACACTTGCTTACTGTGAGTAATATAATATAATCTAGTTTTGTGAACTTCTTTTATGGTTCTTATTTGATTGTTAAATACATGAAATATTAAACTACCCTTTGGTATATCTTTTTACATACTTAATAGTTGTTCATTTATTTAAATCCCACTACTGCCTAAGTGAAACATTATTTAAGGAAATAATAAACATTTATAACTTGTTATGAATTCAAGTTGTTATGATTCTTGTACTTCTTATGTCTTTAAAAATATTTGTTGTTTAAATCTTATTTATTACTGAATGGAATGGTAAAAATATTATCAACTAATATAAGGAATTTTATCCTACAAGGAACAGGATGTTCTTTCCTGATATAGGTAGTCAACTCAGCATAAGATGAGGAATCCAGAGCTTCAGGTTCTACTGTGACTTCAATCAAGTTGTTTTGCCTCATTGGGTCATGATTTCTACATCCATAAAATGAAAGAATTGGACTAAGATGATCTACAAAGTCTTTCCCAGTTCTTGCATTATAGTTTATGCCCAATATGAATAAAAATATACCCTTTAAATGAGTTGGGAAAGAGAAGGTAACCTTTATTTTTAATGTTACTGACATATTTTGCTTTGACAGAAGACAGTTTCCAACAACCATCCAAAGAAATCCTCCTACAAAGTACATTTTCTTAAAATGGTTAAGCAAAAACTATTTAACAGTGTGTGCAAGTGTTAATAAATGCGACTTTACCCTTTTGTCACCATAAAGAGTGGTTATATCACCAAGGAAGAGATTAAATGCTAAAGCCAGTGCATAAGGTTAAAATCATAAATAGCCAAATTTATTCTTGAAAATTATTTAATTGGAATTAGAGCTTTGTTATTCAATCCTTTTTCAGTTGTGTCTGACTTTTTGTGACCCCATTTGATGCGTTCTTGGAAAAAATAGTGGAGTGGTTTGACATTTTCTTTCTTTCCTTAATATTAATTCCTTCCCTCTGAGATTATCTCCAGTTTATCATATATATATATATATATATATCTTGTTTGTAAAAAGTTGTTTTTATTTTATCTTTCACATTAGACTATGTACTCATTGGTAACAGGTTCTTTAAAAAAATTTTCTTTGTATTCTTAGAGCTTAATATAGTATGTATGGCATATAATATGTGCTTAATAAACTCTTTTTTTATTTGACTGATTAGTAATATCTCCGGTATTCAGCTATCAAGGAAGTGTCAGTTGGAATTACCATGGATCAGGTCTGATAAATGAACAGCACCAGTGAATCTTTTCTCAGTGGGACAATAACTTCTCCACTCTCTTGATGAAAAGTGTTTTCTAACAAATATACAGTCCATCTGGGAAATAATCTTCTCTATAGGAACCTGAAGAAGGAAGGTATCTGAAAATTACACAGTCCTGGAGTACATGGTAAGCATAAATGCTAACAGAACCACAGAGAATCAAACTCAGGAATACCTTATAATAGGTGATCAATAGTCATCTCTTGAATGAATGGATTAGTATTAGAGAGTTCCATCCCACTTGGCTTCTGTTTTTCATTAACCCATTAAAAGAATCAGTAGTGTTAGAGGGAGAAAGGGTCTTAGAGATCTTATTGTCTGTTTTGACTAGAGAGATTATATTATCCTAAAAATAAATTTTTCCCCCTTCTAATTAAAAAAATGGTAAAAACTAAGAAAATTTAATTAGCTTTGCTTTTCTAAATGTTACTCATAAGCACACCCACTCTCTCTCTCTGTCCCATATTTTTAATTCCTAGAAATATGCCCTAAATTCAACAACAAACATGAGGTGAAACAGATATTTCTATATTATGGCATGATTTAGTTATGTTTATGGCTAGAGAGATATGTGATGACTCAGGTTTTGCTGAAACAAAATGTAAAATGTTGGTAAGATGTTTGATTTGGGGGGTGGGCATCCATTCTCATAACAACTGAATTCTTGTGATATGGGTTTCTTTCTCAGCCCTTATAGATCCTTCTAACCTGAGGGCAGTTATTCTTTCTGAGAAACCACACTAAGAACAGACTTTTAATAGGTGCATTTCCTCTTGTTGATAATCCTCTCTGGTTTGTGATGAGAGCAGAAAAATAAGAATTCTTAAATATAAAATAAAAATATAAAGTATTTTTTAAAAAAATAATAATGCCTCACAATCAGTCCCATAGTATAACATAATTCCCAAGTTGTTTTCTCTTTGAATTTCAAAAGGAACCTCTTGTGTAGGAAGGGAAAGCATTATTCTTGTGCCTTTATGAATATTACAAAATGATTTTTAAATGATGAAATAAGCTAGAGAAGTAGTCACTTAGTCAAGACCTCCTGTCCAAGAGTGGTAGAGTTAGCATTCAGCTAATCAGCTCTCCAAACTTGTAGTCCATTGTTCTTTCTTGGTTATCCACTCAATGAAAATGAATATTTTTCTGTATTCACAGGTTTCTGATTCTACTCTAGGGGTTTTTAACCAGAAGACCACACCATTCAATTTTATAGATTCCATGATCTTGGATAGAAAAAAAATATTTTGGCAACTGTTTCATAAAATGGGTTTCCTTTGTAATTTTATGTTTTATATAATATGTGAAAAATCATTATTCAGAGAAGAGGTAGAGGGATCTATGAATTGTTAAGAACACTCCCTGATAGTGGAGTAACTATTGTCCCACTGAGAAAAGTCTCACTGATGCTCACTGACAATTTTCATTGTCAAACCAAATATCATGTAATTCCCCAGTTTTTATCTTTGTCTCTTCCAAAGGCTCCCTGTGATGAAGAAAATACAAACCCATCCTTTGGTCAAGGTCTGGACAAGGTCAAGTTTGGCTTATTTCTTACCTAATTCCCAATCCTGTGAAACATTTCCCCTTTCCTCCTTGCACTCTTCCCCTTGCCTCCGGCACCTTTTCTTAGCATTTAAAAAAACTACTACTAAAAGGACACCAGTCAAAACTTTCCCTCCTGGGAGATCTAAGACTAATTCTTTGCCAACTAATGACAATTGAGGGAAGGGGAGGAAAGAGTAGATACAGAAAGAGGTTTTCTTCATCAAATACCATATTCTTAGGTCTTGACCTTTCTCTATCCCCCTGGTTCTATTCTATCCTGTTTACTGAACTTCAGCTAGCATGGACAGCTCAAGGGTGTAGAATGTGCCAAGCACTTTACAAATATTATCTCACTTGATCCTGCAAGGATCCCATTTATAGCTGAAGAAACTGAGGCCAAAGTTAAGCAACAGCTGCTGTCTGAGGCCATATTTGAATTCTTTCTGAATTCACCCCAGTTTTCTAATTCTCAGCTTCTTAGCACATATTATATTCATGTGAGTTTATGCCTCATGTTGTGTGTCTCTGTATCAGTTTAAAATATTTTTAAAAAATCTCTGTGGGTTCTCTCATGAGGTCATCAGTTGCTGTGTTTGACTCTTCATGACTACATCTGAGTTGGTTTTTTTTTGGCAAAGATACTGGAGTGTCTTTGTCTTTGTCATCTGTCATTTCCTTCTTCAGTTCATTTTACAGATGTGGAAACTAAGGCAAACAGGGTTTAATGACTTGCCCAGAATCACATAGCTTAGAGCCTGAGACCAGATTTGAACTCAGACCTTCCCGACTTCAGGCTTAGAGTTCATAATGTTCTTACTCATGGATTTAAGGTATGTCTGCTTAGTTCATACTACAACCCTCTAGTAGTTTTTAGTCCCTGTGTTTTTTCCTTATGAAAAATAACATCCCTTCCTGTATGGGGTCCAAATCAAATGAGATCATATATGTACAATGATTTGTTAACCATAAAGAGCCATATTCGATAAACTTTTTATTATAAGCATAGTGCTATGAAAGGAATTTGGGAGAAAACAATACTAACGAAAAATCAGTGCCTGTTGTCAGTGAACTTGTTTTCTACCAGGTAAGCTATAGAAATGTCAACTAGTATTTTATCTCATTCTTGTGGTTTTTCATCTCATTCTTGTGTTTTTTCTGAATCACAAGACTATATATTTGGAAGGGACCACAGAACTCATCCAAAATAATTTATCCTTGAGCAATCTCGCCCTCTGAAATTCTATAAATATTAGAAAACTTTCTTTTTTTTAAGGCAATTAAGTGACATGCTCAGGGCCACAAAGCTAGTAGGTGTGTGAGACTTAATTTGAACTGAGGTCCTTACTTCAGGACCATTGCTCTATTCACTGCATAATGTAACTACCTCATCACATTTGTTTTGAAATTTAATTCATGTATTTATATTTATATCATCTACATTTTACATCATCCTGCTGAATCTTTATTCCCATGAAAATGAGAGGAAAAAATTAGAAAAACCATCCAACATACTGAAAATGTCAGATATATATATATATGTATATATATATGTATATATACATATATATATATATATAGTATTCCATACCTGGAGTCCTTCACCTCTGTGAACTGGAGAAATGTGTTTTTTAGGGTCTGGCTTGGTTATGACAATTGGGCAGTATTCAGTTTTGATTGTTATATTGTTTCTGTTGTCAATGTTATTTCCCAGGTTGTGTTTATTATATATCAGTATGTATGTGTATATATATATATATATATATATATATATATATATACATATATATATATAAATGTTTCACTTTATTAATCACATTTCTTGTTTCTTATAACACAGTAATATTCCATTGTATTTTTGTACTTCAATTTGTTTAGCCATTCCATCACTGATGGACATCTACTTTTTTTTTCAAGATAATACAAAAAGTGCTATTGTTAATATTTCAAAATTTATGGGAACTTTCTTTTTAAATTTTTTTGTTATCTCCCTGGTTTAGTAGGATCTATGGGTCAAAGGGTATTGATATATCAGACACTTACTGCACAAAATTCCAAATTGCTTTCCGGAATGGCTGTAGCAATTGCAGTTCTGCCAATGATACATTAATGTAGCTATCTTTTCATAATGCCTCCATCAAGGATTATTCCCATCTTTTGCTATTTTTGCCAAATTTGAGAGCATGAGGTAGAACACTGGGGATTTTTACAAAATTCATTTCTATTATTATTAACACTTTGAAGCATTCTTTCATTTGATTGCTAGTAATTTGTAATTCTTTTGAGAATAACTTATTCTTATCCTTTGACCACTTATTTCTGAGGATGAGCTACAACATTTATATAATGCCTTAATGTGTGCAAAAAGGCTTTACACCTATTATCTCATTTTATTTTCACAACAGCCTTGGGAAATAGGTGTTATTATTGCTTCCAATTTATTAAAGAGGGAACTGAGGTGTAAAGAGTGATTTGTCCAGGGTCACATAAGTAATAAGTATTTGAGGTTAGATTTGAATTCAGTTTTCCCTGACTGCTATTTCTCTAGTCATGATCCACTTTGCTGCATAGTTGCCTAATTCTTTTTGGTTTTAAATATTTTTGTTAATCATCTATGTTTCTTGGCTATATACCTTATCAAGACCCTTAGCAAGAGATATTTGATATTCTTCTCCCAGTTTTCTTCTTATACTACTTGCATTATTCTTAAACCTATTTTAAATAATCTAAATAATCTGTTTTATATTTTGCAACTGTCTTTATCATCTCTCCCCCCTACCCAGAGCTGTGAACAGTACTACTCTTTTAATTCTTTTATTATCTAGTCTATTCTATTGGCCAACTTTTTTATTTTGTTATCACTACCAAATAGATTGGATAATTGCTTCTTAATAACAAGGTCTGACATTTGGAAATGTCATTCCCCTTCATTCCTGATATTTTTCATGCTTTCCTTTGATATTATAGAGCTTTTGAATGAAATTTGAAATGAAATCTAAATGAAATTTGTTATATTTTATATTTCTACAAATTATCTTTTTGTTGGCTTACTGATATAGCAATAAATCTGTAAATTAACATAAGAAATATTGTCATTTTATTATATTGACATGACTCACCTATGAACACTGAATATTTAAGCTTTCATTTGTTCTCTAAGAAACATTTTGTAATTGGGTTTATAAAGATATTGAATGAATTTTAGGAGACTGACTCCCCACTATTTTCTACATTTTATGGTTTGTTTGCTTTTGAAGGGGACTTCCCTTTCTCCTATTGTTCTTGGAATGTTAAAACTATGTAGAAATGCTGCTGATTTTTTTGGGTGAACTTATTTCATAGATTGAAACTTAATTAAAGTTATTGTTTCAATTACTTTTGTTGTTAATTCTATAGGGTTTTCTAGCCAACCCATCATAGCATTACCAAATAAGGATGGATTTGTCTTCTCTTTAACTTTAGTCTTTAATTTCTTTCTCTTTGTTTTTCCTGCTATTGCTATGATTTATAGAACAATGTCATATAAAGGCAGGGAAGAGCATATTTGCTTTACTCTCCTTTTTTTTCCTCAGAAAGTTGTAAATTCTGTGAAGAATCTTCAAGAGGCAAAACTAGAACTTGCAGTAATCTTGGAATTTTAGTGGTCAGTGTTAGGGAACTGGGTCTGATGTCAGAAAAAACTGAGTTCAAATACTAATTGTGTGTTCTTGGGCAAGTTACTAAACTTCTGTCTGTCTGAGTTTCTTTGTCTATGGAATGAAGATAATAACACCTACCTCCCAGGGTTGTTGTGAAGATCAAATAGAATTTTTCTTTAGAGCTTACCATATGACCTGGTACAGAGTGGGCATTAATTCATGTTTATTTCTACTCTTCCTTTGAACTTTGTTTCTTTACCTCCTCCCTCTCACTTATATCAAATACCAAATCAATTGTCAATGCTGCCTGATTCTGCTCCATCTTTCATGTTCATCTCTTACCCAAACTCCTATTTCAAACTTCCTTATCCAGACCCTTTTCTTCTCTTGTCTAGACTAATGTAATAATAACTTTCTAACTGGAATTTCAGACTTTAGCCCCTTCCCTCTCCAGCCTATCTTCACAACCCCATTGTATTCATTTTCCTAATGAACTGCTCTGACTATGAAACTTCTCAAAAATGTTTTAGTGGCTCCTCAGTCTTTCATTTTTCATTTATGCTTCCTGTCAGGACTTGTGACTTCACAGGTCTGGAGAACTCCTAGGGAGGTAATTCTCTCTACCAATGCAAAATGGCAACTGTTTTTCAATTTAGTCTTAGCAAGTTCTGTAGGGTCAATATATGTCAGAGACAATAGTTGAACCCTGGTCTTGCTGGCTCTCTATCTATTATGGAACATTGCTACTTTCTTGTTACTTATAAAATATAAATGTTATAGGTAAGTTTATGATACATATAAGTGACAGTGTAGGAGACAGGCAAGATCTAGAAAGAAGGAATGAATAGTTCATAGATAAAGGTGCATAAGTGATGAAGCATTCTTATGGTACAAGTGAGGAAATATCTTGGGAAAATGGGTTTGCAAATATTTGCACAATCTGTGCCTGCTATCACTCCAGAGATTCCACATGTTTACTTGGCTATTCTGTAAAGTAGTCTCTGAAAGGCCTTCTCTGTTCATATACTAATGTAGGTATTTTAGTTATAATTAATTATGTGATCAGATAAATTATTCAGTGCTGTCCATACTCTTTCTTTCTTTCTTTCTTTCTTTCTTTCTTTCTTTCTTTCTTTCTTTCTTTCTTTCTTTCTTTCTTTCTTTCTTTCTTTCTTTCTTTCTTCCTTCCTTCCTTCCTTCCTTCCTTCCTTCCTTCCTTCCTTCCTTCCTTTCTTTCTTTCTTTCTTGTTTTTTTGCAAGGCAATGGGGTTAAGTGGCTTGCCCAAGACCACAGCAATTATTGTCTGAGGCTGGATTTGAACTCAGTTACTCCTGACTCCAGAGCTGGTGCTCTATCCACTGCACCACTGAACCACCCTTGTCCATAAAGTTTCATGTACTGAAAAGGAAGTCTCTAGTCAAGGACTACATTCTCAGTTCACTTCTCTGTTATCTATAAACTATACTTCCTTTAGAGTCAGTTTGCAAATGAGGAGCCAGAATTGGGGACCAATACTCCAAAATCCAGGCCTGGAGAATTCTCAAAGGATAGTTTGAAAGAAGAAACAAAACCAGACTATCTTTACAGCTACCTCCTTCACCAACTCAGCAGAGGATCTTCTGATTTTTCAGACTTATTTTTGACTCATGATCCAACTCTTTTTTTCCTGACTGCTCTTATTCCTTGAATATACTCATTCGATAATTTCTTGAATGTTCTCTCCCTCTCCCTGTTCTCTATGTCCCTGGTATTCCTCATTTATAATAAAAATGAATTCATCTATTAAAAAGATCAGGGATTTAACCTTTTCTCCAATTATCAAAAGGAGGAACACCTTTTGCTAATAATTGAATGTGAATCTCATTTCTTGTCTCTGACACTGAAAGTACTTCTAAAACAGGAGGTCCTAGCTTTCAAAGTCATGTTCAAGGAACTACAGTTTGCAGGAATAATGTGTCAAAAACAAGCACTAGCCTTTAACCTATCAGTTTAATTTGTTTGCCATTTCTATCTGGGAAGGTAGGTCAAAATTGACTATTTCTAATTTTAAAGGGATAGAGAAGCTTGTTTAATGCTCAAGGCCAAACCTGCACTTTGGGTTTTCTATCTTCTTTATCATCTTTTCCCTTCAGTAAGCAGAGGATGACTTGGCTTTACCCCTGCCTCATTCTCCTAAATAAGGTATATTTTGACTTTCAATTCAATTCATATCTATGAAATGAAGTAATATGGAGACTGAGAATTTGAATCTGAAGACTCCCTGGAGATTCATGCCTTCTAAAGAGAACTATAATCCTTTTCCAGCACCAGTATTTAGATATCAATGTTAATGTGTTATAATAAGGTAAAGAGTCATTCATTCCATCATTTCTTCTTCCAAATGTGTCTAGTACAAAAATAGAATAATTCAAAATATTTGAAATAGCAGGCAATGATCACTGTTATCTTCCCTTCATAGTTATTTGAATTCTTTGATCATAAGTTTATGCATTTTTTCAGAATGAAAACAAAGTTCAAAAAATTTTGATTAAGATGATATTTATAGAAAAATTTTAGAAATTTAAGACCAGGAAGAAGGTTTATTTGTACAGAAAATATTATAGGATATTTGGAGGAAAGACCTTTGGAAGAGAGTAAAAAAAAGTCAATTTTTAATGTTTCCAGATATAGTTTGAAATGATGATAAAAATGAGAGACTAGTGGACAGGACAAGATCAGAGATCAAGAGTCTGGTGCTGATGTCAATATGCCCAGGTAAAATTCCCACTTATCAAACAGCTGAGTTGGCAAATAGGGTTTTTTTGGTTGTTGTTGAACTGCCTGATAGCTTGAAGTATCCAAATCTGTCAGTTGTTTCAATATCATAGAGAAATGGCCTATGAATTATATTGGTTTGCTAACTTCTGGGACATTGTTGACTGAGTCTCAGACTTGGTCACCTTTTTTTCAACAAAAGAAGCAAATAGATGGCAATATAAAGGAAAGAATGCTGATGTTAAAAGGTGGAGAGAGACAGGATTTGGAATCTTGCTGTGACCATGGATATTTAATAAGCCCTTTCAACTTCAGTTTTCTCATCAACAGAGTGAGAATATTTAGAGGAATTGTGAGACTTTGGGAAGATAGCACATTTAAAAATTTTGTCAAGTCCTTCACAAACATCAGTAATGATTATTACTATTAATATTCCTCAGTCTTTATTAATAAATTGCTACTATAGCAGGAGTTTTCTGGAGCAGGCAACTCTTTCTGCCTAAGTAATCAGTCATCTTTGACACAGCCCAAAGTCCTGGGAACCACCAGCTAGGATTTTCTTTGTCAACTCAACAAGATGCATTCCCTTCAGCACATGTACTTGAAAGGGACCAGAGTTTATGTCCTTCTCTATGATCTAGAGAAAGGATGGGGAACCTTTTTTCTGACAAGGCCATTTAGATATTTTTTTGGTTTATATTTTAATTTCTTTTTTGGTTTTGGCAAGTCAATGGGGTTAAGTGGCTTGCCCAAGGCCACGCAGCTAGGTAATTATTAAGTGTCTTAGGCTGGATTTGAACTCAGGTTCTCCTGACTCCAGGGTCAGCGCTCTATCCACTGTGCCACCTAGCTGCTCCCATTTGGATATTTTTAACATCATTCATGGTCCAAATAAAATTATCTACTTAAAAATTAACCTTCTATATTTAGTCAAACATTTAATTAATTCATCCCTAAAAACCTCCTAGATTTAATATACTTTGAGTCCTGCCTGTAGTTGCCATGGCAGTGACAGACCAAATGGTTATACTGATCTTATAAAGCAGCCAGCTGGGCATTCTTCACCCTGGTCCAGAGTCAAGACAAAAATCAAGAGATTCCCCTGATTACATTGCCTTTTGGAACCAAGAACCAAATGAGAACAGTTAATCTTTCATGAAAGATGCATCATGGCCCAATTCCCTCAAAGATAGTGGTATTACAATATTTAAACTGTGTAATGGATGCAATTGTCCTTTCAGTGTGGAAGAAAGAACTCTCCCAAATTTCCTAGGAAAACATGGGGAATGTCAGGACTTCAGATAATTAGAATTACCAAGAGTAGATTCAAGTGCCTTTACTGAGGCCAGAGGAACTATCAGCCCATCATTCATTGGACATGTATTAAGAGCCCACCATTGTTCTCACCTTGACAGGGGAGACTGATACAACAGAAAAGTCCATCTTTGACATTTTAGACTGAGTGACCTTCATGAAGCAAATCACTTACCTTTTTCTGTGCTTCCAGGATTTCCTTTGTAGAACAGATATTGATTAGCATTGGTAGAGAGCAGTTTCTCAAGAACAAAAATATGGGTCTATCTCCTGTCAACCTACTAAATGAGGAAATATTTAATATTGTACTTTTAAAATAAATTCAGCCCCAAATTTCCAATCCCAACAAATTACTGACTGGTCTACTTGGTCTCTTCTGGAATTTGCTGTTACTAATTTATTAGCTGCTGGAAGGGTAAAACTCCATTATTTTAATATCCAACATAGACTATGTCTTCACATAGTCTATGTTAGGTACTAAATCCAAAGGAAAAATAGCTTTTGCTAAGTGGACAGCTTGCTATTTCTCTTTGTGTATATTTCTACTGTTCCTCCCCAAACCACTCCCATATGCATATAGGGGGCATAACCTATGTCATTTTTTTCCTATAAAATATTGTTTTTATGCCCAGCAGGTTCTTTGACAATGAGTCAAGCCACTATCCCTGAGGTCTGAACTCAGGTTTGGGGTTTGAAAGATGCTTCACATTATAGGAAGCAGATGGTAAAATCCTCATTTTGTCCTTTTTTTGTCCATTTTCCCAGATGCACCATATTTTCCATGCTATTTTAAGCCTTCACATTACCTGCTGAAAGCTATCTTCTAACCAAATTTACCCTCATTCTTCACTGTGGGAGTGACCTAATAAAAAATAATATGAAGAAAGTCATTACTTAGATAAAGAAATGAAGACTTGGATTCCCCTCAGCTATGGTCATGAAAAATAGGCAATCCTTCCAGTAAGAGAGTTATCTTTTTATGGTGGATGTGCTTTTTTTTTGCATGCTTAAATTATTCTGTACTGTTCAATAAAAACCACGAAATTGCCTTCTTTGCAATTACTTGGGGGAAAAAATGTTCCATTATAAGATATTCCCATAAGCCCTGATCCAACAGCATCATTTCCTTTTCATCTGTTATTTTTTTCCAGCTATTTGACCAAGCCCAGAAGCTGAGATGTAAGTACATCTCACTTAAAAGCTTCTCAATGGTCTATTTTATATGCATTGTATTAGGTACCTAGGCTCTGAAAACTTAGCTTGAAAAATAGTTGTCCTATTTACTACACTTTTTTTCTTGTAAATTTCCAGGCTCTTCTATTAAATACCAATGTTTAATTCCTTCAAACATTAGACTCATTCTCAAGATGTTTGCCCTTTCTTGAATTATTCGATGACCTGAAATCACTGCAAATGAAAAGAATAATAGTAATGATATCTTGTATTTATAGGAGAGTTCAAAGCACGTAAATAACTAATTAACAGCCTCCCTACACTGCAGTGAAAATAATAGGAAAGGTAGCTTCTATGTGTGTACATAGCTTGTAGAGAAAACTGAAGAACAGGGAGACAGTACCTTGTAGTGTATAATTCCTGGTCTGGGTCTCAAAAGAGATGTGGGTTCAAATCTTGTTTCATATTCTTAGAAGTCGTGTGATTCTGAAAAAAACTATTTTTCTCTGAGCTTCAGTTTCTTCACCTATAAAATGGGGATAAAAAATAGTATCTGCTTTGCAGGATGGTTGAGAGATCAGTGAGATAATATATGAAAGGTATTTAGCATACCTTGATGGAAAACATGGTTATGAGTTATCCTGTCAATTGCCCAGTGTTGACCTTTGTCATAAAACATCCAGTCTGGCAAAATATAGTGTTTTTCATAATCTTGCCATTGAACATAGGAAAAACAGTCCTCTGGAAGAAAAAGTAATTACATGACAGCATGTTATTTAAGACTTAAGAAAGGCTATAATCTTATTAATTGGGGAGGAATGACAGTGAAACAGATTGCCTGTCCACTATATGCAACTCTTGTCCATGTAGGTGATTTGTCCAGGGTCATCTAATACAGTTTCTTGGTTTCTTCTGACATCAGAAGACACAGTAGCATTTTCTGACTGTTCATTTGTCAGTCCTTGATATCATCATGTGACCAGCCTATCTTCTTTTCCAATTATACATTTCCTTGAAGGCTCCTGTTCTTCAGAATTCCTCACTGCATAGATTTTGCAGCTTGTGATTTGCCACAGTGTGCCCCTATGTTGTCCTTTATATGATGCTCATATAGCAACATGGATAGAATGTGAGTATGGACAAATTGGGTCTTTGTTGCCATGGGAACCTTGGAATCATTAAAGGAACTTTACCAGTGTCCTGAGAGCCATCTAGGTCAGATATCAGCAAATGTTTCAAATAAAGGAATTAGCTTGTTGTTGCTTTGTTGGTTGTCTAGAATTAGGGAAATGATGGAGAAATAAATTATTGGTTTTTCACTCCTTTCTCTCTTCCTTTACATATAGTGTATCCTTCCTTTACATATGGCTTGTAGAGAAAATTGAACAACAGGGAGACAGTATTTTGTAGTGTATAATTGCTGGTCTTGGACACAAAAGAGATGTGGGTTCAAATCTTGTTTCATACTCTTAGAAGTTGTTTGACTCCTCAGCTCTCTCCCATGCCATACTCTCTCCTCTTTTCCTCCACTCTACTCCTTGGTGAACCACCTCAGATCTATACAGTCCTCCTCTCTTAAATTCCTAGCTCTCTTGTTATATCATAAATTATGTCTTGCCAGCCTTCAGCCTGAGGTCACTCCCACCATTTATTCATTGCCTTAGTTCCTATAGATGTGCAGCTGAACAAAGATGGAGAACATAAATGGGGTTCTGACTGGGCCCACTACAAATTTATTATGCATAACCTCAGCTGGACCTTCACTTGGCTGCTAGGCAATCCAACTATATCTCCCTTGTCAACTTACTATCCTACTTTCCACAGTGACTCTTCTGAACCTTCTCATCCCTCCTCAAACCTCTCATGATTCCCCCTTCCTCTACTCTTAGCTGAAAATCTTGCCTTATATTTTACAGAAAAAATTGAGACCATTCATCATAAACACCTTGTTCTCCACTGTTCTCCTACTGCTCTAAGGACTTCTATCACTCTCTCCTCCTTCACCCCATCTCATATAATGAAGTGGTCTTTCTCCTTACCAAGGCTCACCACTTTACTTTTCTAGTGATCTCATTACATTCTTACTCTTCCTGAAGATTCCCACCTCTGTCATCTCTTCTTTCAGTTATTTTGCAAAATCTCCCTCTGTATTTTTTAGGTTTTTGCAAGGCAGTGGGGTTAAGTGGCTTGCCCAAGGTCACACAACTAGGTAATTATTAAGTGTCTGAGGCCAGATTTGAACTCAGGTACTCCTGACTCCAGGGCCGGTGATCTATCCACTGCACCACCTAGCTGCCCCTTCTATTTTGCTTATTGTTTTCTACCTACAAATATGCCCAAGTTTCTCCTATCTTGGGAAAAAACCCTTCACTTGATCTTTCCAGTCTTGGTAACTATCATCCTATCTCTCTACTGCCCTTAGTAGTTAAACTTTTTGTTTGGTTTTTGCAAGACAATGGGGGTTAAGTGATTTGCCCAAGTTCATACAGCTAGGTAATGATTAAGTGTCTGAGGCTGCATTTGAACTCAGGTCCTTTCACTCCAAGGTCGGTGCTCTAACCACTGCACCACCTAGCTGCCACATAGTTAAACTATGGGGCTATCTCTAATAGTTGTTTCCACTTTCTCTCCATTCACTCTCTTGTTAACCCCTTAGAGTCAGGTCTTTGATCCTATCATTCCATTGAAACTGCTCTTTCCAAAAAATAATGACCACTTAATTGCAAATCTAATGACCTTTTCTCAGTCCACATTCTCCTTGATCTCTATTGCAGTCTTTGATAGTCTTGATAACTCTTTCTTCCTTGATACTCTCTTCTCTCTGGGTTTTTTGGGACACCACTCTCTCCTAGTGTTCTCTGAAGATCCTCCTCCTGATAAAAATTTCTACCCATAGATATCCTTAGAGGTTCTGCCCATGGCACTTTTTTCTTCTCTCTCTCTCTACAATTTCACTTGGTGATCTCATTAGGATTTAATTACCATCTCTATGCTGATGATTCTATAATTTTCCTTTTCTTCTCCAATGTCTAGATGGATCTCTAATCTCTTATCTCCAACTCTTGTATATTTTGAACTAAAGAGTAGATTTTTTAAACTTTCTCTCTCTCTCTCTCTCTCTCTCTCTCTCTCTCTCTCTGTATATATATATATATATATATATATATATATATATATATATATATATACACACATATAAAACAGAGCTCATTATTCTCCCTTTCCCCATCCAAATCCTGCCCCTATCACCATCTTCCCTATTATTGTTGAAGACAGCACTATCCTCCCAGTCCACCAGGCTCAAACCAATCAGTTGAGAAGGGCCAATGAATTTATCTTTGAATCATTTCTTGAGTTCACTCCTTTCTCTCTTCTGACATTGCCCCCACTCTAGTACAGGCCATCATCACCTCACCCCTGGTCTGTTACAATAGCCCCTAGCAGGTCTACCTGCCTCCAGTCTCTCACCACTCCAATCCTTCATTCAGTCACCAGTGATTTTCCTAAAGTGATGATCTGATCATGTCAGCCCCTCAATTCCCACTGCTAAGTAAACATCAGTGGCTTCCTATTCTTCCAGGACGAATACAATATTCTCTGTTTGTCATTTAAAGACCATCAAAACTACTAGCCCTTTCCTACCTTTTTTTTAAATTTATTTTTAAAATCTTAAAATTAAATACAAAATAAGAAAAAACTATTGTCATGCATTCAGTAAAATATGAGAGGGTGCATATATAAAGCATTGTTTCCATTTCAAGAAAGTCTATATAATAAATATTACATAGTGTGTTTAAAATTGCCCATCTTTTTTTTTTTTTGCTCTTTATATTCTCTGCTGTGCACTGTTTATTTTTTCACCTTCCCTTGTTCCCTCCCAGGTTGGCTTCAATTAAACATAGCTTGCCTTCCTTTCTAATTCACTCTTTGATCCAATGACACTGGACTCATGGTTGTCCCACAAATAAGATCCACAATCTTTAAACTCTGGACATTTTCTCTGGTTATTCCCTAGACCTGGAATGCTCTCTTTCACTGGGATTACTGACCTCCCTGATTTTTTTAAGTCTCAACTAAAAGTTTATCTCCTATAGGAAGCCTTTCCCAACTCCTCTTAATTTTAGTGCTTTCTCTTTTTCCCCCCCTTATTTATCCTGAGGGTAGCTAGGTGGTACAGTGGTTAGAGTACTGGACCTAGAATCAGGAGGACTCATCTTCCTGTATTCAAAATCCAGTCTCAGGCACATATAAGCTGTGTCTTCCTGGGTAAATCACTAAATCCTATTGGCTTCTGTTCCCTCCTATGTGAAATGAGCCGGAAAAGGAAATGGTAAACCAATCTAGTATTTTTGTTAAGAAAACCCCAATGAAGTCACAGAGTCAGACATGACTGAAAAATAACTGTACAACAACAAATTAATCTGTTATATAGTTTACTCTTTATATAGTTGTTTGCATTTCTTCCCAACTGTCTTCACTCAGATACATTCCTTGTGCATGCATGTAATGGCCTCACCTCCTTCATGTCATGGTTTTCTTCAAGAATAAAGACAAACAACATTTGTTTGCATGTTGTTTCCCCCCATTAGATTGTAAACTTCTTGAGGGTAGGGATGCCTTTTGCTCTTTTTGCATCCCCAGTACTTAGCAAAGTGCTTGGAACATTGTAGGCACTTAATAAATGTTTACTGATTAATCAATAGACAATGTGTATCCTTTGTACATTTTTTTTCTCAGAGAGAACTTTTACCTGTAACAGTATTGATAGCATGGATATCTGTGGCAGGAAGTACTGAAGGCAGTGGGGGATCATTCAAGCTTGAAGCTTTATATTAGAGTTATCCCTTCTATATTGTAGGGATTAAGGATGCATAAAATTCACCTAAAAGTTTTTGGTTCTCCCTTTTTACCAGAGAAATCTGAATTTTTTCTTTTTACTTTATGGGGTGTTTACTTATTGTAAAATTTTGGTTAAATATTTGTTCATAGACTTGACTTCATCTACAGGCCATTTTCATGTTTTCTACAGCTTCCATATTCCTCCCCTCAAATTCCCATTTAATTTCTTATGCTGACCCACAATATATCAAAATCATGCTTGGAAAAGTTACATTGTGGAAGGGATAACTGTAATCTTTACCTCTTTCATCTCCCTTACTCTTTATATACAATCATTTGTCAGATCCTGTTGATTCTGTTTCCATGCAACTCTCATATCCATGCTGTCCTTTTACTCTTTCAGTAAGTGAAACTATTATGACCACTTTCCTGTATTTTTCTAAGACTTTCCTTCAATATTTCTAGAGATAGGAGACATTTTTGTCTCTCTGTACATAGTTTAGAAACATCTAAAATAATTAAAAGTTGTATAGTATAGTAAAAATAAAGAGTTCCAATATATAGGGTTTGAATTTCAACTTCTTATTATCTGAGTCACCTAGGGCTAAGCATTTAAAAGTTCTTATGTGAGGTTATATTTGCAATTTCTATATTACAAAATCTTATAAATGCGATAAGTTACATTTGGGTAAGTTATGCATTTCCATCAATAGAAATCAGAGTTGGGTCTTGACTCCAGATCTCCTGATGGCCAATCAACTATACCATCTAAAATATATATGAAAAATATACAATTAATATAATACACACACATATATTTTTTCATCTGTATGTTGTAACTTTAGGAGACCAGAAAAACTTTCTTTTCCTTTAAATATCTCCTTCACCTGCTCAGTAAAGCCTGATAGTTTGACTAAATCTAGTACCCTGCCAATATGCTTTGCCAAATGTGATAAGAAAAGCAATAAATGGAAAATCACTGAGATACTGCAATGCCATAACTTTAATCCATAGTGGTTTTGTGTACCAGCTGTAGTAGATGAATAACCATGGCTGGGCCATGATCAAGTAAGCTTTCACTGATTTATTTAACTGTGCACTTCTTGGCATTATGAAATTTCTTTTGACTTTCTTTGTATTTTATTTTGTAGAATTTATTACAATGTTTGCATATAGTAGACACTTTGTTTAGTTGCATCTGATTCTTCATGACACTATGGACCACAGCATTCCAATATTACCCATAGGATTTTCTCAGCAAAGATATTAGAGCAGTTTGTTATTTCTCCATTAAGGCAAACAGAAGTTAAATGATTAAGTCAATTAAGGCAAACAGAGGTTAAATGATTTGCCCAAGGTCACCCACTAGTAAGTTTCTGAGGTCGTATTGAACTCAGGTCTTCCTGACACTTCACGTAGCACTCTATCCATACCTAGCTGTCTTCTAGTTGTAATTTCTAATTACTTTTTGACCAACTGACCATTTGTTCAATCAGTTGATGAGTCAATAACTATTTATTTAAAGATGGTAGATAGTATAGAAAGCTGGCCTCCAAGTTAGGAAGACCTAGGTGAAGTCCTACCTTGTACACCAATAACATGTTGACTCTGGGCAAGTCACTCAAGGTCTCAATGCCCCACACAACTCTTGAGGATTTTAAATTGCAAAGTATTCCTTGATCTGTATTAGTAGAGGGATTTTCCTGACCAGAGTTTCCTATACCAATGAAATCACAGCTCAGATTTCGAGATTCTAGGGAACACAACGACATAAATGAGACAACCTTTGGCCTAAAGGGGCTTACATTTTACAGGAGAGGAAAAAAACATGTACGAAGAAATATAAATACAAAGGAGAGACAAGTAATTTTAGTGCACGAGGGAAGCACAATAATAATTGGAGAGATCAGAAAAGGCCAAATATAGGAAGTGGAACCTAAAATTTGCAGGGAGTAAGAGGCAGAGAAGAGGTGAGAATATTTCAGGAATAGGGATATATAAAACCTATGTTGATACATGGGGTGGGAAGTGGACTTTTAAGCACTGAAATAATCAGATTTGACCTTTTCGGGAATTTTTGACATTTTCATAGCATGTGTGAGATGTCATTCCAAGACAGAAAGAGAAGTTGGAGCCAAAATATGAATGGTTATAAATGCCAAAGGAGTTTGTGTTATCCCAGAGGTGATGGTAACTTCCTATCTTTTGAGCAGGAAAATCAAATGGTTTTAAACTGGGGATGGGTCTTCTTGGATCCATCTCTCCTCCTCCTTGTGGCTAAATGTGTTCCTTGTTGTAGATGTTTGTCCTTCATTTTCAAAGAGGAACAATGACATCAAAAGAGTGATGTCTTGGCTTGCAAGTGAATTGGATTTAAGTGAGGCAGCCTCATTCTCTCCTCCAGAGTCACTGGAGACTAGTAGCAAAGACTTAAATCAAGACCACTGCCACTGGCCCTAGATGCAGTGGGAGATCTTGACCTTTTGGTTTTTGTCTTTCCCACATCCCAGTTTGTCTGAGGCAATGCCCATTCACTAATAGCTAATAGCACACACTTGTAAGATAGTTATCTGTCCTTTGAGTTGCAGTCTGGCTATGGAAGACAACAAAATTAACTATCACATGAAAATTCAATCTGTTTCTCTGACTGCTGGGTGATGAACAAGAACACTATTATGACCAAGGGGCTGTCAATGAGCCAGAACCTTTTGAAAATTCCCCACACAAGGACTGAACCCCAAGTTCTCTCTGTTTATAGACTTCATAATTTTTGATGTTTACTATATTTCCTTAAACATCAAGTATTACAAAAAACCCCAGAGATTTTCTCCTTTGGGTTTTCAGATTCCCAACAACAAAGGCATCTTCCTTATGCCAAAGGCAGAGAAGTTAGTTATAATGGATCTTTCTGCTTTAAAGATAATTAAAATGTGAAGGAAAATGTTTTGTGGCTCAGAGGTACATTGGATCATCATTTTGTAAACTTGATCTTTGACTCACTTTAATAAGTGAGTGGTTTTTATTTAAGTAATGCCTTAGCTTGTGTCCTTGGTACATCTTGAATTCTTTAAGAAATCAACTTATATTTTCTTTTTGTTCTGATGTTTTTGCTGTTTTGACAACTAAACTCTCCATTTTTGCACTGCTCAAACACAAGGCTATTGCCAATGAAAACAACGAAATCCCTCTCGTAAGTCTCATTAATGTTTCTTGGTTATCTATTTGCCATTTTGTCATGCACCACTGACAATTTATGTCATGCCATCAAAATTAATGGAACAACTGAGACTCTCCCAATGGCAACTTAGGGCTAACTTTAAATCAAACAGCATGTCAAAAGCAGCCTAGTGTGACAGACTCCCTCAGGATGAGGGCGTCTACTGGTTGTTCCATAAACTCTCTGTAAACAAACAGTAATAGCAAATAATCAAATTGACTTGAGAAAAGTTTTTTTTTAAAGGTTTGAGCAACAAGTAGTATGGCATAGTGGGAAAAAATGATATATAGGAGGCAGAAGACATAGGTACTTACCCTTGCTTTCCCCATCAATTAGCTGTATAATTTTTGGACCCTATTTTTGGGTCCTAGTGTCCTCATTTTCTATAGGAGAATGTGAGGTAAGCTCATCCTTAAGACTCCTTCTAGCTCTTAGATTTTTTTTTAGTTTTTTTGCAAGGCAAATGGAGTTAAATGGCTTGCCCAAGGCCACACAGCTAGGTAATTATTAAGTGTCTGAG
The DNA here is from genome assembly GCF_037893015.1 of Macrotis lagotis. Lineage (NCBI taxonomy): Eukaryota > Metazoa > Chordata > Mammalia > Peramelemorphia > Peramelidae > Macrotis > Macrotis lagotis. Next base: position 62,951,610 of record NC_133663.1, read on the forward strand.
ACCAGATTTGAACCTAGGTACTCCTGACTCCAAGGCCAGTGCTTTATCTACTATGCCACCTAGCTGCCCCTAGCTCTTAATTTTAAGTTGTGACAAGTAGCTTCTTATATAAAGAGTAGTATTTTTTTTAAAATGTGTAAACAAATGGAAGTATCTTATTCTAGAATAGAATCTTATTCTAGAATTATTCTAGAATTTTAATTGCTCTGATTTATTTTTAAGTATGTACTCTAACTATGGGCCCTGTGATGGGTCCCTCATCTGAAGACAAGGCATGATAAATTAGATAAGCTAAGAGGGTGAAAAATGTTTTGCATTTTTTTCTAGAGTTTTACAACTTTAGAAACCTAAACTGTAGAGGAGTTATAATCTGAAACAATGGAGAGAGAACTCATTCCAAAGAAATTAAGCCATTTTTAAGTAAAAATAACTGTTAGAATTCATACAGCACTTTAAGGTTTACAAACACTTTGTAAATATTATTTTATCTTCATAACAGTGCGTGAGGTGGGTACTTTTATTATTTACATTTTACAGAGAATGAAAGTGAGGCAGACATCAGTTAAGTGATTTGTCTAGAATCACAGAGTTAGTGTCTGACATTAAATTTAAATTAGGCTGTCTTCAGAGCCATATAATGCAAGTACCTAGAGGCCAGTAATGTATTGCATCCACCTATAGTATGTGGTCAATTCAGTCATACTCTATTTTAGAGAGATAGTACAATGTCAGTGAGTAGGGGATGTTTCATTCTTTTATTTGTATCTTCCACACAGTAAAGTAGTTGGAAATACTAGGTATTGGTAAATACTTTTTTTTTTTGGTAAATACTTATTGATGAATGGGAGGAATATTTGCAGAATACGTATTCATTCTTTTTCATTTGAATTTTCTGTGTCATCCTCAGGTATTCAAATATAAAAAGAGTCAGTTTGATGGAAAGTTAAGATTGATAGCCCTTAATTGTTCAACATTCTTTATCTTGGCTTCATAACCTACTTTATCTTCCTTGTTTCTTTTGTCATAATCGTTATATCAGAATTGTGTCTCTTGCAAGTTCCCCAAATATCTCCCTACCCCCAGCACCTTCTTTTCCCTTTTAAATTCATTCTTTTAAGTTTGTGATCAGTTTGGGTTTTCAGTCCATAAAGTGAACACCATCAGTTGATTGACCTCTTTGTTGAAGTTTCCAATCAGAACATTCAGGGATATAAGTAGAAGCTGTGATTGAGACAAATGGGGTAGCTGAATGTAGTTGTGTTATAAAAGGAAACAAATCACAAGTAAAATTCCATTAATAATTCCTTAAAATTCCTTTAGAATTACATGATAGCATCTTTGAATTAAAGACTGTCTAGAATATTTGAATTCAAGACTGTCTAGTCTAACCCTATCTTAAATTTTTTTCTTTTAACAAATATTTGTTGTCTCTTCCTTCTTCCCTGCCTTCCTCTTTCCTCTTCCTAACCACCTCCTCCAATCTGTATTAACTGTTTGCTATGTGTCAGACATTTTTTCTTAGTGCTTGGGAGACAAAAGATAATCCCTGCCCTAAAGAAAGTTTACAATCTCTTCTATTGGTGCAGAGAAAAAGAAAACCCTGGAAGCAAACATACAGAATGAAGCAAAACAAATTCCCACATTGGTCATGCCCCCAAATGTGAGTCTCATTCTGTATGTCCTCTCTCGGGAGATAGGTGATATTCTTCGTTGTCCTCTGGAATCACCTTAGAAATGTTGAAAAATTTATCCTGCATTGCTTGGCCTTCCCCTCTATGCCATGGAAAAATTCCTCTACCCCTTTCAACTTCATTTGGTGTGTTGTTTTGCTCTTTATAAAGTATTCTTTTTGAAGATGGGAACTGTCTCTTTTTCTTTTTTGGTAGGGAATGTTTCATTCTTTTATTTGTATTTGTATTTCAACTTTAGCAGAGTGACATTGTTTTCAGTTCTGTCTGACTCTTAAGATCCCATTGGTAAGTGTTCAAGGCCAGATTTGAACTTAGGAAGATGAGTCTTCATGACTCCAGGTCCAGCACCATATCTACTGTACCACCTGGCATATAATAGGTGATTTATATTTGTTTATTGACAGACTGAAAGTCCTACTCATTGGATAAGTATAATGACAAACCACTTAGGAGATTCTTCTACTGTTATATTTTTACTCACCTTCTCAACTCATTAATGCTTTCATAAACTCCTTCAACTTCATTTACCCTCATTTCTTAACTCCCAAGGTGTTACCAATGTGTCTTCTTTATATTTCCCTACCAATTACTTTTTATTCTGCTTGAGTGTTTCTACATTTTTTTCCCTCTCGAGAATTTTCCTTTTTCCCCTTGATTCCTTCTTCTTCAAGTTGGGCTTTTCTCATCCTTTAACTTGAGTTCTCTTTAGCTCTAGCATATTTCCTCCTTAAATTACTTTAAAGCACTTTGCAAATATTAAAATACTATATTATTGTTTTCTTAAATCTTATTCCTCAATTCATTCTCTAGCTTTTGTCACATTTCAAAGACCTCCATCATCTTATCTTCACAATACCTTGTCCTTCAGCTCAAAAACCTCCTCTTACCCAGTCTCTCATGCATACCTTCCCTCAAGGAAGCCAGTAGTGTATGAATTAATTATATAGCTGACTTTTAGGGGTTTTTTGGTAAGGCAAATGGGGTTAAGTGGCTTGCCCAAGGCCACACAGCTAGGTAATTATTAAGTGTCTGAGGCTGGATTTGAAATCAGATATTCTTGACTCCAGGGTTGGTGCTTTATCCACTGTGCCACCTAGCTGCCCTTATAGCTGACTTTTAGCATAGCTTTAATTGCCTTGTACATACCAGTTCTTAAACTGTATTATAAAGTAGTAATTATCAAAACAATTTGGTACTGGATAAGAAATAGAGTGGTAGATCAGTGGCATAGATTAGATACCTGATAGTAAATTACAAATTAATATTATATCTTATAGTAAATGGCCATACTAATCTAGTATATGATAAACTCAAAGATCTAAGCTTTTGGGAACAAAAACTCATCATTATGGAAAAACTGGAAATCAGTTTTGGCAAAAACTAGATATAGACAACAGCTCACATGGTATACCAAAATAAATCAAAATAGATAAATGAGGAGGGCATGGAAAAATAGTTTATCTGTCCTATCTATGAACAAGGGAAGAATCTAGGACCAAACAACATGGAGAGAGTATTTGCAAAATGTGAAATAAATAATTTCAATTATATAAAATTTTTAAAAATTACACAAACAAAAGCCATTATTTAAAATTAAAAGGAAAGTAGAAAACAAAAAAAATGCAGCGGTTATCTCTAATAAATCTCAATTATATAGAGAACTGAGTCAAATTTAAAAGAATATAAATCATTCCCCAATTGATATATGATCAAAGGATACGAACAGAAGTTTTTGGATTAAGAAATCAAAGCTATATGTGTTTGTGTGTGTGTGTGTGTGTGTGTGTGTGTGTGTGTGTGTGTATAGTCATATAAAATGCTCTGAATCAATATAGAGAAATAAACATTAAAACAACTCTGAGGTACCCCCTCACATCTATCAGACTGGTTAATCTTTTTAAAATGGAAAAAATGATAAGTGTTGGAGGAGATGTAGGAAGACTGGAACACTAATGCTACTGTTGGAGGAGTGGTGAACTGATCCAACCATCTTGGGAAGCAATTTGGAACTATGCCTGGAAAGTTATAAAATTGTACATACCCCCTCGATCCAGCAATATCATTGCTAAGTCTAACCCAAAGACATTAAAAAAAGAGAAAAGGACTTATTTATGCAAATTTTTTTATAACAGTTCTTTTTGTAGTGGTTGTGAATTGAAAATCAAAGAGATGTTCAACAATTTGGAATGGCTGAACAATCTGGGTGGTATATGAGTGTAATGGAAAACTACTATGCTATAAGAAATGACAAACAGGATGATTTTAGAAAAAAATCTGGAAAGACTTACAGGAAACTGATGCAAAATGAAGTGAGAAGAATCAAGAGAACACTGTTCATAGTAACAGCAATATTGTGGCATTAACTGTAAATATTTAAACTTTTCTCAGCAATACAATGATCCAAGACAATTCCAAAGGCTTCATAATGAAGCAAGCTTTCTTTCATCAAGAAAGAACTGGTATTGTTTGAATGCAGACTGAAGCATGCAGTTTTCACTTTCTTTTTTTTTTCAAGTCTTCTTGTACAAAGTTACTAATCTGGAGAAGCTTTACATGATTGAACATATATAACCTATAACAGATTGCTTATCATATTAGGAAGGAAGAGGAGAGAGTAGGAAGAATAGAATTTGTAATTCAAAACTTTAAAAACTCAAATGCTAAGAAATTTTTTGAAAATTTAATTGGGAAGAAATAAAATAATATATTTTTCAAAATAATCTTTTACATATCTAGAGGGAAATGTTAGCAGTTCTCATTGGAAGAGAAATCAACTTGAGAATGTATTCCCAGTGCTCAGCACTGAATAGGTTTAATAAATATTTGTGGAATCTCAAGAGTGAATGAACAAAAGAATATGAATTTGACATACCTGCTTTTTTTCTGTGTCTGAATATAAAGACCTCAGTCTGCAGGATGAGCAGGTTTTTGGTTAAAAATTCTGGAAGCCCTTTTGAGGTAAAAATTATATTCTTTTGTTGACACTGTGAAACAAATTCTGGTTAACAGAGTAAAAGTTGTTTTTCTTTTCATTCAGCCAGTATCTTGGGTTCTCTAGGCTCAAGACATCATGGCCAGTACCTGTTGGGAGTAATGCAAAGAGTGACCCAGGTCAATTAAAATCCTCTTGCCCCAGCTCCTTATAATCTTCCAGAAACACTTTTAGAAGGAGCTAGCTGTTGTTTTTAATGGTAAACACAATACTCTGACCATTTAGTGAAAATCAAATAACAAGCAATCAATGGGAAAGGGTGAACAAGTGTAATCTTCCCTTGCAGTTATAATTTGCTCCTACATCCTTTAGATAATCTCCTCTGAGTAGGAGGTAGGATCTAAAAGATAGTTCACAAAGGAGGAAACAAAAAATGTGAAAAGGAATGAGAACAAATGTGTAATAACTAGGGGTTTAAGGAATTCCTCTAAATTTGCCAACTCATTAATTACTCAGATATCCCTTGTGAGCCAAAGAGAGATAGAATTGATATTTAGCTACCAAAAATGAAAATGAAATTTTAAAAAGCAATATAACTTGCATGGAAACATCAATCCCAAATGTATTAATCTCAGCAGTAGATTCAACATGCAATTCACAGACAAGAGTGCAACACAACCTTTATTTGAGCTAGATATTGATGTGGGGGAAGGGTCCCAGGTACCTTACAGAACTTTTTGCTTGCATGGGCTCCCTCCTGGTTTGGACATTCCTAAGTGTGTACAGCATAGCTACTTAATGTTTCTAGAAGCCAACTCCTAATTGCTAACTTATAAGGTGCTGTGATTGTGCTTGGTATTCTACATAGAGAACATGAACATATATTCTTTCCTTTCTTTTCTTTTTTTTCTTTTTAGTTTTTTTTTTTTTGCAAGGCAATGGGGTTAAATGCCTTGCCCAAGGCCACACAGCCAGGTAATTATTAAGTGTCTGAGGCCAGATTTGAACTCAGATACTCCTGACTCCAGGGCTGGTGCTCTATCCACTGTGCCACCTAGCTGTCCCATGAACATATATTCTTAACCAAGACAAACTAAGGTATCATTGTCTTGACTCTTATGGGATTACTGAGAACCATATAATTCTCTTCCTGTCTAGAAAAAAAGAAAAATAGTGGTTGGTGGATTTCAAAAGTAGGATCTGCAAGTATTTAGAAAAGAAACAAAAACAAAATTTAAGTTAAATATAGTAAAGAATTTTGTGACAATGAGAGATAGGCTAGAGGGAAGGACCTTGAGAATGATAATCCTCTAAAAGGCATTATTTTGAGATGACTAGCATCCCTTTCCATCAAGTGATCTTACCTCATATGCTTGTCTTGGCCTGTCTCGAAAGGTATGGACTGAGATTGTTTTCCTAGAGAGAACCTACTGTGGTTTTCTCAAAAGTGGTCCACAACCACACTAGTTCTCAAGGCCTAGAGGATTCATTTTTGTTATCTTTTTTTAAGGGGATAACAATGCTAAAGAGAAAGTATTCTGGATTTGGAATAAGAAGAACTGGGTTTCTATTTACTATTTCTTATCCATGTTACCTTTATTTTTCAAATTCCTTCAATTATCAGGTTTTAAATTTTGTATTTAAAAAATGAGGGCATTAAAGTAGATGTTCTCTGAGGTATGTTTCAGTCTCAGATTTATGATATCATTTCCCTCCAAACAACTTAGAAAGTGCCAGAGCCAGAGTTGGCACAAGTGAACAGACAAATTCATCCTAGGGCCAGCAAAGTCTCAAAAATTCCTAGTTTTTCTTGTATAAGTTTCTAGTCTTAGAACTCTCCTGAAATTTGGGATTATGGGTAGAGGAATGCCAGTGATCATTACAAAGAATAACCAAGAAAGCACCTGTACCTAATTTCTACAGGTGCAGGAGCTTATTGTTAAATTTTCAATGTGAATATTTATGCCTTGGAAACCAGTAAATAATACAAAATTGGGCATGATTTAATAGTCTCTTGATTTTCTAGATTTTGGGAGATGATGTTAATGATAAAGATAAAACTTTAAAATATGTCCATTGTACTATTTCTCCCTGCCCCCTGCCACTTGTTAATCATTTGTCAGCATGCTACTGATTATAAACCTGTGTTGAGTTTTCAAGAATGTACCATGTAGTAAGGTAGAAGAATGCCTTTGAACAATGCCTAAACGTCACAACTCTGTATTACATAATTATCAAAATTTCACTTTGGCTTTCTGTATGGCAAGAATATCAGACTATGTGTTTTATTCATTTTTGTCTGTGTTTTCTTTCTCAACATGACTAATATGGAAATATGTTTTGTATTACTGAACCTATATAACCTGTATCAAAATCATTTATCTTTTCAGTAAGGGGGGGGAATGGAAAGGAAAAAGAGAATTTGGAATTCAAAATTAAAAAAATGAGTGTTAAAATTGTTTATACATATAATTGGAAAAAAATTTCAAAAAAGATTATTTTTGTATCACTTCCATAGCAAAAGAAATAGCACATCAGTAAGAATTTTGCAGGTTCTACTGAACATACCAATATGAAAGAAATTGTTCTTATTCTTTAGGAATGAAGTTTTGGATATAGGAGATATTATAGCTTGGCTGAGACATTGTGAAGTATTCACAGTATTTAAAGGCTAGTCATGATTTGGACTTGAAAATACATGTGAGAAATAGAACTGTGACAAGGTCTGGAGGGGGACAACCAGCTGCTCTTCATTTTTGTTGGTATTTAGGAAGCTAAAGACATGCCATAATAGTGACTCTACAAATCACCTAAGATAGCGTTAAGGATAGTATGTAGGGCAAAAGGATGGTAATGTCTGTAAAAATAGGATTGGTATTTAAGTTCTGAAGGAAAAAAGAACATATATCTCTGATCAAGAGCATCTATGAAAAGAGGAGGAAGACCCAGCTGAGGTACTTCCAGTGATTCAAAACAGACAAACAAACAAATCTGTCTAATGAAATGTAGTCAAAAAACTTGAGCCTATAAGTCAGAAAGAAGAACAAAAAGAAAAATAGATTCCCTCTGAGGCCAACATTTTTTAAAAGGTACAATAGCAAGAAAGCAGCTGGGAAAAGATAATTCCTTCTTTATAAAAGATATGACTTTAGACTGCTTCAAATGAAATGAACTTGTCTGACTTTCATAGAGGAGGGAAGGAGGAACAGCTAGGAAAACTAAGGAAAGGAAAGGGCAAAGAGTAGGAGGACATTAATTCTAGTATAGAAGGCTTCCAAGACAGTCTTCAAGAAATAGAAATAGGAGGGATAGTGGGCAAGGGTGTGTGTGTGGGGGAAGGATGATGGATTTCCTGGAAAAAGTAGCATTCACTGAATTCGAGTGCATTCCCACTCTTCCTATAGAGATGACTGATGATGTGGACGACGTAGGAAAATTGGAATGAAGAGGAAATAAAGAGGAAAATTTGGATCAGTTCAGCTCTTAAATCTTTCATCAGTTCATTTGAAATTCATTGAGAAGGTCCTCACTATTTAAAGATAGGAATATTAGGAATGATATTTATAAGCATCCCAGAATGGAATGCTTCATTAGCTTGTCATTTATGATAATGTCGGAACAAATGTTCAAGCTTTGTTTGGGATAATCTTTTTCAAATGTTTATTTTATTTTTTTCCAGTTACATTCAACAATAGTTTTCAACATTCATTTTTTTAAGATTTTGAGTTTCACATTTTTCTACCTCCCTGACCCTTTCCCTACTACAATGCTTAAGAGAATTTTTGGAAAAATTATTTTTAGTTCTCTCTACTTCTCTTTGTCCCCTATTCAATAAGAATTCAAGAAATATAATACTCCTTATTTATATTTCTCATAATATTTTAGAGAGGTCATCTCATCTTCCTACCAATCATTGAAGATCATATACTGCCGTGGAATAAGTAACCTGATAAACAAAGCTTTAAAATGAAGGGGAGGAAAGTGCTTGAGAAACTATCATTCAAATGAACAACCTGACAAAATAATTGTTAAAGTTAATTTTAAAATAATTATTTGTAGGACCACATATTCAGAGCTAGAAAGAACTTTAGAAGTCATTTAGACTAATCTATTCATTTTACAGTAAAGGAAACTGAGGCCTTGGGAAGTACTTGTCCAAAGTAACACAGATAATAAGTATTAGAGTCATAATTTGAACCCATGTCCTCTAAATTCATATACAGGAAGCTTTTCCTTGTACCAATGCTGAAAAGCATTTGGAAAGATGTTGATAACTGAGGGCACTCTATTCTATATAGGGTGAGAGAACATGTACCTCATTTGCATAGAGTAAGGAAAATTAACTTGCAAGGTACACCAAATATTTCCCCTTTGCAAGAAATACATACAATTTTGAGTTTAGTAGCTACATAGTGAGAAGTCCTTCTGTACTCAGAATCTCACAAATAGTTTCATATAATTAAACTCTGTAATCATTTTCTAAATAACTATTATGTATAAAGCACTTTCATCCTTTATTTAAAGTTTTTTTAAAAATCAGGTTACTTGTTCCATTGGAGAACGTGATCTTTATTGATTGATGAATGGTCTGTCTAAATTATGATGAATACATATTATGATGAATATGTATAATGGGTACAAAATTCTTAATGGGGGGAGGTGAGGGTAGATGGAAAATCTCTACTCAAAAGGAGTTTGTATTCTAATAAGAGAAATAATGAGCACATATAAAACATATATGATACAAACATAAAGTTAATAAATATAATATGTGCAAAACAGATGTGAGGCATTTTGGAAGGAAGGGTACAAGAAGGGTACTGTGGATCACACGTTGGTCCAGAGGTAGAAGTAGGCTGGTTTCATAAAATAACATATATATATATTATATATAATATTTATTCATGTAGGCATATATGTATACCACATGATACAAACATATACTATATGTGTGTACATATAGCTCTTTGAACAGTATACATACATATATTATAGAGACAATAGCAAACTACTGTCTCTGTATCTCTCTCTCTCTCTGTGTCTCTACTTAATGCAAGGGAAAGATGAAGAGAATTGTGAATGTAACAGAAAGAATTTGGGTGGAGATGTAAATTGACTCTTGAGATATAAATTGACTTGAAGTAGAGAATTAAAATTGTAACAGAAACAATTGTAATCTTCAAAGCTGCCTGGGTAGAGACCCTTCCCATTCTTGATGTATCATTAATTCATTGTTTAATGTAAAATCTGTATCCTGATCTCCTTAGGCTTTACCCTCTATTGAATTCTGGGTCCAGCATAGGGGAAGAGAGTTCACCTTTTGCCCTCTGGATGAGAGGGCAAAAAAACAACCTGAGCTGGACTCCAGCTCAGGGCTGCCATAGTCTTCTCTGACCCTGGCCCAGCCAATGCTGCTTGGCTATTCTTCTCTCTCTCTCTCTCTCTCTCTCTCTCTCTCTCTCTCTCTCTCTCTCTCTCTCCCTAGCCCTTCCTATGTCTTGTAAGCTTTTTAATTAAAACATTTTTGCTTTATTTCCACTCTTGCTTTTCCGAGTCTGAATAATGATTCCTCAGAGGCAGAACTGAACTCAAGTAGCCAGCAACTACATACTTACAGAGAAATATCACTTAAATTGATAATGAAGGAAATGAAGATGAGATGGTAATTGACCATAATTTATTTTTTCTTAGGGATGTGAGTACATGTATACAAACACATGCATACATATACTCAGATAGATATGCATATATCTATATCTATATATCTATCTCTTCATCTCTCTCTCTCTCTCTCTCTCTCTCTCTCTCTCACTATCTGTATCTCTATATATCTTCATGCAGGTACATTGCAGATTATGACTTGGTTGGTTGCAAATCATTCTTCCTTCCAACAGTGGAGATCATAATTTTCAGTGCCTCAGTAGATGATCCTTATGAACTATTGTACTATTACCTAGTAACTCACCTGGTGAAAATTCACTCTGAACTTAGGTAGGCTGGTTCTCAGAGAAAGGTCTACTTCTTTACTGGCCAGTTCTCAAAGTCTTTCCAATGTGGTAATATCTCCCAGAATTTGTACTCTTTGGAATTAAGACACCAAGAACCATTTTTGGTCATTCCTGGATTTCAGAAAACAATGTCAGAAAGTGTGGAAAACATATTTGTTTATCTTATGATTAGGACATCCCATGTATTGCAAAAAAGTTTGAATCATGATTCTACCATCAGTGACACTTTGTATTCCTAGCTTCTTTATAGGATAAAGGGATTGTATGAAATCATCTTCATTTCATGATTTTCCTGGGGGGACACACAGACCCCTTTTCTGCAAAGCACATCATCTCCTTGACTGGGTCTTAGTGTCTATGGTTCTAATTCCTCTTGCTAGTACCCTAGAATGGAAGATCTTTGAAAGCAGGGACTACTTTCTTTTTTTTTTAAATCCCCAAATTTAGTACTGAGTCTTGAGCAAAGTAGGTACAAAACCATTCTTATCGAATTAAATTGAAATGGTCAGATTTTTGGTCTTCCTTTCTACTCTTCCTCTTCAGACTTACATTCTTGCCACCAAGAATCAAGGAGACTATTATGGCTCTGACAAGGATCATCAATGAAAGGGGCTAATAGATTGCTGAGAGAGAATCCCCTGAATGATGTGAGGGTAATTGCTTCTGTTGGGAGGGGTATATACTTGCTATTACTTCTTTATCTTTGTATATATATTATAGAGAGACAAGTCACATAATAAGTTGGCAGGAAGAAAATGAAAGTGAGATTGTAATTGACTATAATTGATTTTTCCCCCAAGGGATATATCTCATCAGAGGACTCACAAGTTAACAGTATTAATTAAACACTGATTGTGTGTCCAGTTTTATATTGGGCATCAATAGGGGAATGACAGATATAAGACACAACCCCTGCCCTTGAAGGTCTGACAATATGTCTGGAGAGATAAGATTAGCACAAAGTAACTAGTGAACAATACAAATCTGTATAGAATTAAGGGTTAAATTCTATGGGACAGACCAGAAGTGCCACAAAGCTTCTGAGATAAAAAGAAAAGTCAATATAATGAGGTGGGAGAAATAAAAGAAGATGGATTATTAGAGGGGAAGAAGATTTAAAACTGTGTGGGAAGAGTGGGGAGGATGGACATAGGACATTCAAAGGAGACCTTGAATAGAATTTGCAGTGAATGATGATGATGTTAGATAAATAGCAAAAACAGAGCATAATTTAAAAGAAGTCTAGGCAGGAGAGAATAAGTGAGATGAGTATGCCCAAGGACATCACTTAAGAGTAGGAATAATTACAATAAAAAGGGAAGACTCAGTTGGCATAGAGATGCAACCTCTGCAGTTTTAGAATTTGCAAGAAATCAAAAGGAGGTCTGAGATGGTCAGTGTCAAGATTTCTTTTTGCTTCTCTTAGGAAATCTAGTCTACAGAAAAGGAAAATATATAGGTCAATAGTTTTTAATTCCTAGTCCTAACCTATCAAGGTCTGTAAGCAGACCTGGGAATTCTTATAGAAGATGTACCTGCAGCTTGAGATTTCAAAAGGACAGTGAAGAAAATTTGATTAACTCACCCCTGTGCTCTGCAGATAAAAAGTAGAACAAACACAAAAAAGCAGTATTGAGCAGTAGATTATACTTTTCACAAATACCAGAAAAACCCCAGTTTTGGAAGAAACAATATAGATAGGAAGTGAATAATCATAATGAATATTAAACATGGAACTGGATCTATGATTTTATCAACCTAGGGAACTCAATGAAAAATTATCCTCTATCAATATGGACCAGTAATTTAGAGAGATGACTGGGACTCTGGAAAGTTAGGTGATTGGTTTAATGCCATAGGATCAATCAATCAACCAACAAAAATCGATTAAGGCCATTTAGTACTCTATTTTGGGTAAATATATGAATGTCAGAATATAGCTAAGTCCTCCTGACTCTGAGATCGACTCTCTCTAGCCACGACTAGATCATTCTGATTTGGCTTGATACATATGATGCTTTGAGGTGTGCAAAAGACTTGGAAACTTGGTCAAATAGCACATATTTAATTGCTTTGCCATCTAGGGAGGGGGGAGATGAGGGAGGGAGGGAGAAAATTGAGAAGTCAGAATTTTTAAATGAATGTCACAATTTGTCTGGACATGTAATTGGGAAAAATATAATACTATTTGATCCTAGGAGTATTGATTATTTAGAGCTGAGAATCATCTTGAAGGTCATGTAATCCAATCATTTCATTTTACAGATGAGGAATTAGTGGCCTGATCAATCAATAAGCAAGTACTTAGCATGCATTAGCCACTGGAGATTTGGATATGCCAAATGACATAATCTGCTTTCTTGAGATCTTACATTCTATTAAAGGGCTTATTTTCTATGCCAGAAAGGTTAAGTGACCTACACAGAGTGGGATTTGAGAATCCTATCTCCAAATCTAGTATACTTTCCAGGATCCTATGGTGATCTTGTGAAGATGGCAAAGATTGAGACAAACAGAAGTGAGAAAGTATACACATGATTGGATTATCAAGTAAAGACCATAGATATTGAACTCTAAGGGTCATCAGAGATCATCTAGTTTAGCTCCTGTCTTTTACAGACAATTAAAGTAACTGATACACAATAAACAGTAGTTTATTGTAAGAAAGTTTTTGAAATGATGGCAATTGCCTTTGATGAGTCAAAAGTGGCTAAATGGGGTAGTAGATAGAGCACTTGGTCTGGATTCAGAAAGATTCATCTTCCTGACTTCAAATTTGACCTCAGACACTCAGGGCAAGTCTCTCAACCCTGGATGCCTTAGTTTCATCATTTGGAAAAGGAAATGGCAAACCACTCCAGTATTTTTTCCAAGAAAACTTCAAAAGTGATTATGAAGAGTCACACACAGCTAAAAATGATTGAAGTAGGTCAAAAGAGCTGATCCCAGTACTGGACTTGAAAAATGGTGCTTATTTCAAAGTTAGTGCTCATTTCTTGGAACCACTCTGTCTCCTGAAGAGCCTATGAATCTAGCAAAGATGGAGACAAACAGAAGCAAGAAAGTAGAGTCATGATTACTGTGTGTGTGGGGGGGCATATGTGGGACTAATCATCTTTGGGGAGGCATCTTTAACTTGCTGCTGTCTATATTTGATGAGAAACTTGAGATCAAGGGATGTTTAGTGATTTGTCCTAAGACAAAATGGCAGCACACTTTGGAGGTAGAATATGAATACAAAGACCTCTGACTCTTGAGTGTCATACTACCTCCCTATAATTTTATGAAGCTGGAACATATTGAGACAAAGAGAAGTGAGAAAACAAGAGAAATAATGAGATGAAAAATAAGAGAAATTCCCTTTCTAATCATCTGCTCAATGGCAATAGTAATGAACAAAGACAAAGGAGAAGAGAGAAGAAAGAGGAGATAGAAACAGGAAACTGGGCTATTAGGAAAAACTAAGGTCACTGGGGAGAAGTAAAAGGAAAGACTGAAAGAAGCCCTTTTGAGGGAGTTGAAGAAGCAGAGAGATGCCATAAAAAGATGAACTGGGAGGAGGATCGATTTAGGGAGGAGAGAACCAAGGAGATGTTGGCCAGACAAATAGGCAGTAAGGGAAATTTCCACAAATAACCAAGGTTAGTGAACAAGAAGTGTGGGATGGGTGTTATTTAAAGAGCCCTGGTAATGTGAGAAAGAGAAGTATTGACTATTTTAGAATGTTACTGTTAAAAAAATTTCTAGGAGAAGAAAAGAAGGGACAAGTGTCATTCATTATGCAAAAGGATGAATTCATACTGGAATCCCCAGAAAATGATAAAATGTCCTCGGCTCCCTCCAAAATCAGAGGAAAGAGTTTTGGGTTATAAATAGTGAAAAATATCTACTTGATATATTCTATTATCAGAAAAGGAAAGGGAGGATTTTTGTGACTATATAATAGAAACAGAATCCCCTCCTCCTATACTTATAAGGACATGGTTTTCAATATAACACAATCATGTATGTGAGAATCAGCATGGGACTATGCTAGAGAAAAGCTGGAATCAGGAAGGTGTGGTTTTGAATCCTGCCTAAAGCAACCAGCTGTGTGACCTCTGAACCCATCTGGAAAATTATAATAATAATAGTTCTCACCTTGGAAGGTTGTTATGAGGATCAAATATACTATGTTATTGGGAACTTTAGTCATATCCAAATACAATGAACCTTTTAGATTTCAACATTTTTGGAGGACTGTGATGAACACATCATTACAGATAGTGGATACTCTCAAAACCATTTCCTTGGTAGTTACCAATATGGAAGGAGTGTAGGACCTCAAATCTCAAAACTTGATTCAAATTCCAAGTGACTTTAGAGAAGCTTTTTCTCTTAACCTCAATTTCCTCATTTAGGAATGAAGAATATTCTGTTTATCTTATGGGAAAGGATATTTTCCCATACTATTTAAGAAACTTAAACAAGTTGGGGTTTTGTAAAAGTAGTTTGAAAAGTAGTGAAATCATAAGTCAGTTTACCTCATTTAGTCCTGATATCACTTCCTAGACTTCTCCTTCCCCTCATCTGCCCTACCTCTTCTCTCCCCCTCTCCTGTAGCTCCTCTATGAAGATTCACCTTCATGAATTCAAATCTGACCTCAGACACATATTAATTGTGTGGCAAGTCGCTTCACCCAGTTTGCCTCAGGTTCCTCATCTGTAAAATGAGCTGGAGAAGGAAATGGCAAATCACTCCAACACCTTTGCCAAGAGAACCCCAAATGGAGTCACACAGAATTGGACATGACAGAAATTAACTGAATTACAACAAAACAAATATTTTATTTTTTTCTACCATAGAATGTAAGATACTTAAGGGGTAGGGACTTGTATTTTTACCTCAGTGTTTAAACTAGTGCTTGGCAATGGTAAGTGTTTGATAAGTACAATCTCCCCTACCTTCCCTCTTCCGTCCCCTTTCTTGCCCTTCATTCCCCTCTCCTCCCCTCTCTCCTTTCCCTCTTTCTTCAAATTTTCTGATACTACAAAGTTGAGTGATAGTTAACACATTAGATTATAGAGTAAAGATGCTGAAATATCTATAGGATTGGAAGAGAATTAATTTAGAACTAGAAGAGATCTCAAAGACCACTAAGTCTAATCTAATTTTATATGTAACAGTGTAAATATTTTCCATCATCTGGTAAACTAGAATGGTCTCTGAAGGGCCTTCCAATGTGAGATTCTGTGCAATTCTATGATTCTTTGTTATATAAGGTCGTGGAATTTATCTTTGTTGATGGTCTTCACTGCCCTTCTATAAACTCTTCAATAAAAGGGCATAAGCCTCCTAACCACACTGTAGACTTAAATGTATATACTTTGGGGGCGGCTAGGTGGTGCAGTGTATAGAGCACTGACCCTGGAGTCAGGAGTACCTGAGTTCAAATCCAACCTCAGACACTTAATAATTGCTTAGCTGTGTAGCCTTGGGCAATTCACTTAACCCCATTTGCCTTGCAAAAACCTAAAAAAAAATGTATATATACTCTGCTAGTGCCCAGGTGATCATGTTGTTTCATAACCCTTCCCTCAAGATTAGCTGTAATCTTGATTTCTGTGGACAACAGTCAGCAGTCAGGAGAATTGCCAGAGTTATTCTTTTTTCATTTTTTATTTTAAAAGACAAATTGGGACCATTAGTAATAATAGTAGCTAACAAATATAGGGATTTAAGATTTACAAAGTGTTTTGCATTATATTAATTGATATTCTCTGCAAGCCTCTGAGGTAAAGTATTGCCCTCATTTTATGTTTTTATTGGTATTTTCTTTTTTGTTAGATCACCACGATAACCCATGTATCCTTCCTGCTTACCCCCTGAGAGCTATACCATATGATAAATAGTACTTTTTTTAGAGAGGGAAACAAGGCAATAACACTGATCAATAATGTAGAAAAAGTCTGACAAATGTGCAATATATACCCCTATGGCCCTCTCACTTTAATGAAGAGGTTGATTGGGATTTCTTTTTATACTTGTTCCTTTGAGTCCCACTTGATCTTTTTTATTTTGTTTTATTTACTTTTGATTTTTTTGCTGTCTATTCTTTTCATTGACATTGTGGTAGTTACTGAGTATATTGTTTTTCTGACTCTGCTTTCTTTACGTTGCATCAATTCATATAGATCTTTCCATATTCCTCTGTACTCATTAGACATATCATTTCCTATAACATAATAATATTCCAGTACTCAAATACTGAAATTTGTATAGCTATTCCTCATCTATCTCCCCCTTTCCCCACCCCAATTTATAATCATTACAAAAAAGTATTGCTACAAATATTTTTGTGTATATGGGGACTTTTTTCTTTTTGATGGCTTCCCTGGATCAGCAATAGATTTTATTGGTCAAAATGTATACATATTTTGGTAATTTTATTTATGTTCCAAATTGCTTTCCAAATGATTCACCACTTTCCAGCTCCACCATCCATGTGTTAATATACACAAATCCTTCAACACTGACTATTGTCATTTTTTGCCATTTTTTTAAACCAATTTTCAGAGTATGAAATAAAATCTCTGGGTTGGTTTGATTTACATTTGTCTTATTATTAAAGCTATGAATAATTTTAATATGGTTGTAAATATTTTGCAGGTTTTTTTAGGTTTTTGAAAGGCAAATGGGGTTAAGTGGTTTGCCCAAGGCCACACAGCTAGGTAATTATTAAGTGTCTGAGACCAGATTTGAACCCAGGTACTCCTGACTCCAAGGCTGGTGCTTTATCCACTATGTCACCTAGCCACCCCCCCTTTTTTTTAGGAATATTTTTTAGTTCTTTTGAGAAATGTTTATCCATATCTTTTGAGCATTTGTCTATTAGGAAATGACTTATTTCCATTTTACAGATAAGAAAATTGAGGTAATAGTTGTTACCCAGTGTCACACAGCTTTTAACTGCCTGAAGCTAGACTTGAACTCATACTCCTAACTTTGCATCTAGCATTTTATCTATGGTATTTAATTTCTCATAAGTCATGAGTCTGCTGAAATTATGCCACTGGTAGAAATTCTTCTCTACAATTTTCTCACAACTCTGTTAAACTTCTATGTAGTCAGAACATCAAACCTGTGTTATAATAGCTCATTGTCAATATGACTTATTTTCATTATCACTGTCAGTTCCTTGAAAGAACTATTGTTTTTCATCTCAGTAATGCCAGCTATGCATGTATCCAATGAATATTGGATAAAATGAGGCTATCATATATCATTTTTAGACAACTGTCAAATCACTTTGAAGGGATACTCAGCCCTAACTTTGTTTCTAGGAAAGAGGAAGGAAAGAGGGAAGTAGAAGGTATCTGCCTAATGGAGGGAAAAGAGGTTGACTGGAATTGCTGCCTTCTTTGATAAGAAATTAAATATTTTCAGTCTGACTTCAGTAAGAACTGCCTCTGACCAGTGATCAGAGCAGAAATGATAGCAGGCTGCTCATGTTCCATCACTGCATGAAGATCTCACTGATGGGACAAGTGAAGATGAAAAGCCCAGAGGAAAAGTTTTTAATAGGTTAATTGAGTCCTTTCTCGAATGAGTCAATCTGTAACTGCTGACACCAATATGTTCACTGTGTGTAGCTATTAGGACTTGGTGAATGAGTCGGATGGTGGTAAAATTGATCAAGTTGATTATGTTTTGCAAAACCTGAGTAACTGAACTACCAATTTCTGAATTCATAGTTTAGGACCATCCAGATAGAACAAAATTGTCTTAGTGACTATAAAACTAGAAAGTAGGTCAGTAAATTATAATAAACATGAATTTAAGCTCCATTGTATACAGTTCATAGAAACAAAGAATTTCAGAGGACCAATACCTGAAAAATCACCCCTTTTACAATGATCCAACAAATTGTCATCCAGCCTGAAGAACAATGAGAATCCAATACCTCCCAAGGCAGGCATGCCTCTTCTGGACAGCTCTATTACAAAATTTGTCCATACGTCAAACTGAAATAGGCCTTTTTGCAATAACCTCTCTTTGGTTTTACTTCTGCCTCTTAGATCTAATCCTCATTCACATATTTGTCTACAAGTCTTATCTTCTCATCTTTTCCTTAGCTAAATGTTCCTATCTTCCAATGGCATGGCAAAATGGCATCTTTGTCATTCCGATTACTCATCTCTGGAAATTATCTGGCTTGTTAAAGACTTTTGTAAAATACATCAGGAACTGAACATGATTTTACGAATGGGGTCTGATCAAGGAAGAATGTGATGACACTATGAACTGCTGATTCCTAGATCATGTACCTCTTTTATTAATGCCTTAGATAATATCTGTTTTCTAGAGCACTCACAAGGCAGGTTCACATGATGGTCAGGAGAAGTGAATCAAGGATATTCTCAAGTTCTCTAAAGAACCCTGATGTGAGTTATGAGATGTGAAATATACTGACATAGGATCATCTGGCATGGCTGGCCTATGTCAAAGAAGGTACTGCATTCTACAAGTAAAAGTAGATTTGTGATAATATGAGATACGAAAATTTAGAGACAGTTTCTTCCCAAATGACCATATGGACTATTTGTATCCAAACTGTGATAGAGCTTTCTAAGCTCATATTAGACTTATCAGTCCCATTTGTACATTGACCTCAACATTGAAGTCAGTATATACTGTGCATTGACCCTAACATTGTGATGCCATTTAGATCCTCTTTGAGTACCAAGGTCAAACATGAGATAATATCTGCTTCCTTGGTTCCCATAATATGCTGTTGACTCACATCAACTTTGGTTACAAACCATGAAAACCTCCAGGATTTTAGGCAAACTGCATTCTAGTCAATCCTCAATTTTTAACTGCGAAGGAGATTTTTAGAGCTCTAATAAAACTCTACATTTGTATTTATTAAATTTAATCTTATTAGATTTGGCCCAGTTTTTTAACCCATCCATTTTTTTGAATCTTTACTTTCATCTATTGGGGTAGCTAGCCCTCCTATCTTTGATTAATATGCAAATCTAAGAAGTATATCATCTATGCTAACATTCAACTCATTACAAAAATATTGAACGGTATAAAGACAAACATATGTCCTTTGGACATTTCAAAGGAAATCTCCCTTCAAGGTGAGATTGAATGATCATTTACCATTTTCTGGGTCTAGCTATTCAAACAGTTTCTAATTCATCCAATTGTACCATTTACAATCCACATCTTTTCCAGTAGAATAATGTGAGAGATTTTATTAAATGCTCGACCAAATGGTTTAAGTATTTACCTGATTCATCAGTTTAATATCTTGCCCCTCTCAAATAAATAACATTAGGATGGCATGAAAAGTCATTGCTAAATCCATTCAGGATTTTTATAATTTTTTAACTCTACCTTTAATTCTGATTGTATACCTTTTCTTTTCTCCACGCAGGGAATAAAGTAACAGAGTAAAAAAAAAGTAAAAGCAAAAAAATCCTGTAACAAAGATTTTGTTAAAAAATATTTAACAAAACTAAACCCCACATCAGTAGCACATATTCTCATCTATATGCAATATTCCATAATCCCAGTCCCATTCTCTTTCCTCTTTGCAAAATGGCAGGAAGGTACATATTTTTAAATCTTCTCTGGGACAATTCTTATAATTATAATATACAGAATTCAGGCTCCTTTTTTGTACTTTATATTGTTTATATTATAGTGTTATTATGTTTTTTTCCTTGTTTACTTATTTCATTTTATATTGGTTTAAATGAATCTTCTCTTATTTTTCTGAATTTTTCAAATTTTTGTTTTCTTATGGTACAGTATAAATTGACAATTGTACCACAATGTTATTGATCAATTCCTCAATTCATATCTATTCCAGTTCTCTGCTACTACAAAAGTGCTTCTGTTAATATTTTGGCATTTATGAGATTTTTTTTGACCTCCTTGGGGTAGGTATGTGCTTAGTAGTGGGTTCTCTGGCTCAGAAATCATGGATAATTTAGTTATTCTCTTCACACAAATCAATTCTTTCCAGAATGGTTGGATCAAGTCATAGCTTCATCAATACTGTGTTAGTGTGTCCAACTTTCAACATTGAATAGATCCATTTTTATCATCTTTTGCTAATTTTCTAAGTATGAGACTCCTTATACCTTCTTCATTCTTCTGAACTTTGCTGTTACTGTCAAGGGTATCACCATGCTTCCCGTTACCCAGGATCACAAACTACCTATCATCCTTAACTCTTCACACACACATATTGATCCCATGTATCCATACCATTGCCTAGTTTTGTTAATTCTACTTTCTCAACATCTCTCATATACAGTCCCTTCTCTACTTTGATACCATCTTCACCACCTCATGACCAGATTATTGCTAAGTCTGTGGTAGATTTACCTGCCTCAATTATCTGCTCAATCTAGTTCATTTTCCCCTCCACATAGCTATCAAAATGATTTTCCTAAAATACATATCTGAATGCTCCCCTACTCAACAAATTCTGTTAGCCCTTGTTGCTTTCAAGGTCAAATCTAAAGTTCTGTCTTTTAAATTCTTTCACAACCTGGTTATTTCCTCCCTTTCCAGTCTTCTTTCATGTACCCCACAATTCCTTCATGCAGACCATAATCCAGTACTACTGGCCTTCTTTCTGTTCTTCTAACATAATACTGCATCGGCCTACTTCTTGCTTTTTTAATGGTCATCTTCTTTGTGTAGAATGCTCTACTTTCTCTTCTCTACCTCCTGGCCTCCTTGGTTTCTTTCAGGTTTCAGTTTATATCTCAACTTATGCAAGTGGCCTTTCTCAATCCTCTCCTATGCTAGTATTTCCTTCTGAGATTACTTTCATTTTGTACCTACACATAGTATAGGTGCAAAGTTGTCTTCTCAATTAGAAAGTCTCTCACTATTTTTACCTTCCTTTGTAATCAGGATTTAAGAGTACTTTCCATGTAATAGTAGGCACTTTATAAATTATTGCTGACTAATTATTTTGATTTGCATCATTTAGTGATATGGAACAATCTTATGGTTATTCACCATTTTCAGTTCTTTTGATAACTTTTTCTCCATATAATTTTACCTACTCATTGGGGAATGGCTCTTGGTCTTATATACTTCAATTCCTTTTGCTATCAGACTTTTACCTCCTAATAAATTTTGCCCTTTGTTGATTACTTTCCCTTTGATTTTAAGTGAATATCATTTGCTTTGTTTATTATTGGTTTTGGCCATCTTAAGATTCAGAGAGCAGAAATGAAGGTTCAGAATATTAATTTAAACTGAGATTAAATTCTTAAAATACCTTGAATCTGATTTAGAATTCAGATGTACATACTTTTGACATTTAAAAATAGTTTTTAGGGGCAGCTAGGTGGCACAGTGGATAGAGCACCGGCCCTGGAGTCAGGAGTACCTGAGTCCAAATCCGACCTCAGATACTTAATAATTACCTAGCTGTGTGGCCTTGGGCAAGTCACTTAACCACATTTGCCTTAAAAAACAAAAAATGGTTTTGAATTTTTGTGGAATTGTTTTCTATCTTCAGGAAGAGTACTTTCAATGTTCTATCAAGATACGTTTTTTTTCTTCTCTAGTTATGCTATGACCTATTAGAGTTTAAACAATTTTTTTTCTTAGGCTTTTAATTAACACAATTTCTTTTCATTGACACTTTTGTTGACCAGATGAGTTGAGTCAAAATAGCCACTCTGATGCTGAGGGTCAAAGTGATATTGAAGTTTTAGACTGTTGAGTATTGGGGCTATGACAACTGGACAACATTCATTGCATTCTGAATTGGTAATATTTTTGGTGTTGTTAAAATTATATTATTGAATCTGTGATTCACTATGAAGATTCACTAATTAGAGAATTACTTTTCAGAGGTGGAGACTGACCCCCATGGAGGATTGCTTGTCTTCATGGCATCCATTACCTAGGCTCCATGCCATGCCATGTACAACATAAAGGAAGTGATACAGAGTATTGGAAGGAAGAAACAATAACTGTATGTCTGTCCCAGAGTCAATGCTTAGCTTCTTGTTGACTGTGTTGCATGGACTGCTGAAATAGTAGTATGTTCTAGAAAAGATGGCCATTAATGGAACTTTTTGAAAAGCTGGTTTTTATATCTCTTACCATGCAATAGAATATGTGAAAATTCAAAATGTTCCTGGTAAAAGAATGAGCTAAGGATAAAGGGAGGCAACACTGGGAGACTCTAACCTGAAGCAATGCATGCTTGGAATGCCATTTGCCTCAGACCGACATGATGTGGTGATAGCCATTCCTTCAAGCCCATCTAAAGCCTACTGGTAGGAATATGAATGACTCACTCTGGAGGAGTCAGGTGGATGTTCACCAAATGAAGAATCCTTTGAATCTTGGTCCTATGTATCTAAATGGACACAGATTCATTAAGCAACAAATGTGTGCAAAGCATAATACTAGGTGCTAGGAAACAAAGAAAAAGAATAATAAAATACAGTCTGCCCTCAAGGAGCTTCCATTCTAAAACATCTGACTAGTGTAAGTATGATACATGTTATATGTAGGATGTCCCACAATGTTCATATACTTGACTTATATGCTTTATGTGAAAAGTATTTTTTCTTGATATACTCAATTGATGCACATAAGTCTAATATGGATACTATTTTCTATGCTAATTTGTAAATGATATGTTTATATAATATATAGATTTACATAATAAATAGGTTAAATATATAGGTTTACATATTTTTCAGGGTACATTGTATAGTTTTCAAGAATTATCTTTTTTATTTACCGAGGGCAAGCTGCAATGGGAAGTAGAGATTCTTTCTGTAGTTATTAGTCATACTTGGGCAGCAAAAATTCATTTGGGGAACGAACATGTTGGGATAAGATGGTAGCAATATTTTTGCTTGATTTAACCCCTTTAATTTGTTTTTTGTTTTGAGTAAATGCCTTTATTTTGTTCTAATGTCATATATGTTATTTGACTGCAGTCAGGGAGAGATTCAGAGAGGGACAGTGAGAGCTTATAGGAATAATTTAAATGAATAGTCTTGACCATGCAGTTGCTTTGAAAGGGGGGAAGCAATCTATACTTACATTCCAAGAAGGTGAAATCTACAAATTTACTGTTCACATTTTTCAATACTTTCAGATTTAGTTATTCTTTATATCCTTTTTTTCATCTTTAGCTGAGGAATGAGAAGTACGAAGAAGAAAGCTTCTGGGGCTAACATCTCCTGAATCTCAGAATTCTAAGTTCAAAGGAATCTTAACTGTCTAGTAGACTTCAAATGATTAAAAAAAGCATAATTTCCCCAAAAATCAGAATGGCATTTGTTTTCATTTGCCTCCCATATGTAAAGCCAGTGGCTCTTTTGCAATATATTTCATTCACAGAAAAGTTCTCTCCAAGACCCAGAGCATTTTCCAGAGGTGACTTTGCCCTTTCAGATCTGTTTGCTATTATTATTCTGACTGGTGTTCATGACTGTTGCTAAGGCAGGTTTCTATGGCAAAGGTCCACCAACGAAGTGAGGCTTATATACCGTAAATATTTCAAACAGATGAAGTTCAGCACAGTAGCAGCTGAATCTCTTAAAAGCAATCAGAATGGAGTGGGGATAAGATCTCCACCACCAGCTGCCTTTCTGGCTCCAAAGCTTTTGTTTGGAGAACCAATATCCAAACTAATGCCTCTTGCCATTTACAATGGTGGCAAAAGATTGTGTATAGTGGGTATTTAATAAAGGTTTATTGGTTGATTGTATGTGTTTATTATACTTTCTTGTTGTTCGGTCATCCAGTTGTGTCCAATTCTTTGTAATTCCATAACTATAATATGACAATACTTTCCATGGGGTTTTCTTGTAATTGATAATGAAGTGGTTTGCCATTTTCTTCTCTAGTGGATTAAGGCAAATAGAGGTTGAGTGACTTGCCCAGGCTCATATGGTTAGTAACAAGTGCCTGAGGTCAGATTTGAACTCAGGCTTCCTGAATACAGGCCCAGGGCTTTATTTATTCACTGAGCTGCTCAGTTGCCTCCATTTGTTTTGCTTTTGTTGTTTAGGCATTTCAGTTGTGTCCAACTCTTCATGAACCCTTTTGGGGTTTCCTTGGCAAAGATACTAGAGAAGCTTGACATTTCCTTTTCCATTTCATTCTACTGTTGAGGAAACTGAGGCAGAGTCATGACTTTTCCAAGGTCTCTCAGCTAGTGAGTGTCTGAAGTTTGATGAGTCTTCCTAACTCTAGGTTTGGCATTTTATCCACTGTACCACCTATTTAGTATGCTATGTATGTGCAAATATAGTAATTATGTTCTATGATTACTACAAGGTGGAATAAAGGATAGAGAGGTATTGTCATTTTTATCTTAGTAATAATAATAATAATAATAATAATAATGATAATACCTTATATTTAGATAATATTTTATAAAGCATATTTCTTAACTCTTTCAGTTTTATAAGGCATATTCCTTACAACAATCTCATGATTTAATGATATTAATGCCATTAGTTAATTTTGACAAATAAAAAACCAAGTCTGGTGGGGGTGATTTTTAGAGAGTTATGCAATAAAAAGTATCAATTAGATTTAAACCCAAACTTTCTGTTGTAAGTCCTATGTCCTTTCACTATAGAATACCATCTTGATTGATGACCTGAAGGTGACTAAGATTACATTTCAATTATTTGAATCAAAGATTCCAAGAATTTATCAAATCATTTTCATTCCTCTGAAAGTTTCTCATTCATTTTTCAATGATAAAGTTTTGAGAACCTGCCTTTTCTTTAAATGAAAATGACAGCCTTCAGTTGTCCCTCTTACAGAGTTGGTGTTCATATTTGTTTCTCACTGGTTTTGAAATACATTAGGGGTAAAAATATATTGACATATTTCTTGTCATAGTAACAAATGGGAAAATTATGCTGAATTAGAGACTTTGGAAATATTTCAGGAGTATACTTATATCTCTGACCTCAGCATTCAAGAATACAGTTGGTTACTTATGGACAAAGTTGCAAAGGTCTTGGTTCTGCTGCCAATTCTTCATAGGATTTTGGATGAAAGCTGCTTCTCCTGGAAATTCTACTCTTATGACTATAAAACTAAGAGAGACCTTCAGATGTCATCTGTTTGGACCAAGTTTCTTCTTTGACAAAAATGAAATGATTAGATTGAATGATCTCTAAGTTCCCTTATGGCTCTGTCTATAGGTACTTGGCTTTTTACTTCAGAAGAAGCTAAATTGAGATTAATCTTGAAAAAGTCTGAAATATTATTCAGAAATGTGTCCCATTTATTTAATATGATGAAAATGAAGTTATGATTCCTTAAGCTATTCAGCATAACTAGGGATTTCTTTTGACCCTAAAATAGGGGAGTCAAAGGAAAAAGTGCTAGATTTGGAATCAGAAGATCTTGGTTTGAATACTCACTCTGTAATTTATTTGCAATGTGACCTTGGCCAAGTCATTTCCCCTCTTTGTGAAAACCCTCTTTGGGCTTCCATTTCTTTATCTAGGAAAGAAGGGAGTTGAGACAATACTATCTAAATCAATTTATTTATTTAGTTCTATGCTAATCAATCCATCAAAGAATTACTTTTTAAAAAACTAGAAAAAAATAATAAACCTCATCTGGAGGAGAAAATAAAGGTCAAAATAATGTATGGAATTAGTGAAAAAAAGTGAGAAGGAAGGAAAACTAACCATATCAGATCTTCTACTACATTAAAAAAGCTGTAATCATCAAAACAATTTGATAATGGGGAAGAAATAGATATCAATCAGTGGGACAGATCAGGTATTGACTATACATAATTAAATTGACAAAGAAGGAAGAAAAAACTTGGCATGGAAAGTAAGATCAGCTTAAAATTTTCAAAAATAAGAAGGGCTAGGTGTTTTCTAAAGTTTCTTTCAATTCTAAGACTCATATCATCCCATGGATTCTAATATAATTTAAACCCATTTAAATTTTTGTTAATTCTCTGAAGAAATGCAGCCAGTCATTTATTTCTATGAAACTCAGCTTCCTCTATTTATAAATAAGGTTGGTGTATGGGTGGACAAAATACTCATTAAATTACTCATTAAGATCATTACTAGTTTTAATATCCTAGGATTCTCTGGAAAGAAAACCTTCTGTGTATTTTTAAATCTTCCTGAGATTTTTATCTCTATTTGAGATTACCTCATTTTTCAAAATCTTGTCTCAAAAGTCTACTTATTCACTATTTTTGTGATTGTATTAGATATTCACTCACTCCAAGTTCATAGTATCCTATTTTAGCCTTTTATTAACCTGTAAATGGTGTGGCTTAGGTACGTGTCTATTTAAGGTGATTTATACTTAATATAAGAAGATACTTAGATTGGTTTCTGTCACTGCTTTTGTCCCCCTTTAGGATGGAACCTTAAGAGATGAAATTTCTGTTGTTAAAAAGGGAGTAAATACCTTTGTCAAGTGTTTTCAAGATACTCTACAATCTGAAGGGATTTAATTTTTTATATGACAATAATGCCTATATATTAGCAATAAAGATTATAATAATACCTTTCTGACAGGGTTATAGCAAAGAAAAAAAAGGAGTGATAGAGGTAAAGTGTTTTGCAAACTTTGAAGTGCCATATAATTTTAAAGGTAGTTATATGGACTAAGGAAGGCTTGAAGTTCAAATCCTGCCTCAAATACTTTGTCTCTTGGGTGACCTTGGACAAATCATTTCATCTCGTAGTTTCCTCATCTGTAAAGTGGAGATAATTGTATCTACCACCCAGAGTTTTTGTGAGGATCAAATGAGATAACATAAGCCAAGGATTTGGCAAACTTTAAAGTGCTAGGTAAATGTTAGCTGTGATGATGAACTGTCATCTTTTCTTGCTCTCATTAGAGCTCCTCTCATGCCCTTTTACCTGAAAAAGGAAAAAAAAAGGCTGAGACATTTTGAAATTTGGTTTTCTTTGTTGACACAAGTATATTTCTAGCCTCCTCCAGTAATTACATACCTCTAGCTTTCCACTAGTAATTTTACTTCGACAGCAGCTCACAAAACAAAATCTTTCAGTTCAAGAAACTTTCAGACAGGTTCATAAGTGAAAAACTGTTAGGTCATTGAAAAACCAAATTTCCCAGAATTTCTTTCAAATCTTGAGCTCTTTACTGCTTGTGACCCCATCTCTCCTGTGCCCATAGGATCTTGCTGCCCCTGTAACCCACTTTGATTACGTCCATTTTTTATTCTATTATTTTTGATGCATAAAGACAGGGAAAAGTGGTTATGTGAATTGTTAGTTACAAAAGTATAGTGACAGAAGCGAGGAAGCCATTATTTCCTCCAAGATGATATCCTAAGATTTGCATATATGGGCTCTTTCCATTTAAACTAGTATTTAAATGTCACCTTCTTTCCATTTTTAGTGGAACTCTCCAAGTGCTAATGGTCTGTCTTCTGACTCCAGGGGCCTCCACAAACAGTGTTAGATTGATGGTTTGGAGAAAACTACCTCATTATCTTTCACTGTGAATTCCTTTCATAAGGAATTGCCCTGGCTAAGGAGAGAATTTGCATGCAGAACAATGCAATACAATAGCTAAATAAGCTGCAAATGGGACCTAATTTTTTTGATGCATCCCTTCTCTAAATGGTTCTTTAACATGGATCCTGGACCTAGCACTTTGGTTATCAGCAAAGCTATGTTTAAAATAGCAGTTATTTCTGGCAGAAGGAAAGAAGCAAAAGAAATGGAGGAAAAGATGACATCATTGTTTTAAAAAGGATTTGAGGAATCCACAACTGAAAATAAGAGTCAATGAACAAATGGATTTTTATTTTTTGCATGTTTTTGTTAACATCTTCTTTCAATTGCTTATTTTTTTGACAGAAAAGAAAAAGATGTTATTTTTGGATGGTTTAAAGCAAACACTCCATCTATAATCTTATAGAAATCTATGGCATCTATAGACAGCATAATTATCATCTTCACTAAAGGAACTCTTTTTTAAAAAACCTCAATGTGATGTTATCTATTATTTTAAGACTAGTTCCCTATTGAAAATTGCTGGAACAGGATTTAAAAGAAAGCATTTGCCCAGAAAACAGTTGTCTTCTTTCATTGCAGCTTAGATAGTAGAGAATGAACATATGTGGGGGTGGGGACTGGGAACAGGACTCTAGGTCTTGTGTAGTCATTGTTTTTCCTGATCTTCCACTGTGAGTATGAACTGAGGATTCCAGAATGCCTTATTGCCTTCCCTCTTTAAGCTGTCTTCACATTTCCTTTTTTCTCATTCCAACATTCTTGTTCCTGTCCTTACATCAAAATTGTGAAAGGTCAGAGAGGCATTTATAAAATTCTCCTTTTCTGCTTCTTTAATAGACTCACTTGCAGCAGATATCCCTGGGAGGAAGTGCCCCTTTTGGCTTGGTCTTTGGATCTCCAATAAATTTAGTTGTGTTATTTCTCAGAAGAAATTGTATCCTTATTACCATAAGAATTGGTTAAAAGCCTCTTCTTCTGTGGAAAGCCAGGGGAAAGAATGCAGATGATGTGGCTACAGATCTGAGAATGGAAGAAATCTCAAGATTATTTCAACTCCCTTTCTTTATTGATAAAAAATATTAAGACTCAGAGAAGAAAAAGAACTTAGCCAAGGTCACAAAGGAAAAAAAAACAGTCACTCTTTAAGCCCAGTTTTTTGACTACAGAGCCAGCTCTCTTTCCACTATACTTTCGACTATATATGTGATCTTGAAATATTTGTGGTCATCTTTCACTGCCCTTCCTCTCACCTAGCAGAACTCTTGGGAATAGCCTTTTTTAAAAGTGAGATAAAATGAATTCTTCCTTTATAATCCTGGAGTCACAGTCACAGAAGCAGAAAGATCTTAAAGTAATCTTTTTCTTTTTGAATTTTATTTTCCTTTATTTTTTCCAATTGCATGCAAAGATATTTTTCAACATTCATCTTTTTGTAAGCTTTTGAATCCCAAATTTTACTACCTCCCTCAATTCCTTCCTCCTCCCTATGGCAACAAGTAATCTGAAATGTGCTATACAGGTACAATCATGTTTAACATTTTCATATTACTCATGTTGTGAAAGAAGAATCAAAACTTATGGGGAAAAAGGGATGAGAAAGAAAAAACAAACAGAAAACATTTTTTTTAGATTTTTGCAAAGCAAATGGGGTTAAGTGGCTTGCCCAAGGTCACACAGCTATGTAATTATTAAGTGTCTGAGACCAGATTTGAACCCAGGTACTCCTGACTCCAGGGCTGGTGCTTTATCCACTGCGCCACCTAGTTGCCCCAGAAAACAAGTTTTAAAAATGAAAATAGAATTATTTGGTCTGTATTTGGACTCCAAAGCTTTTTTCTCTGGATATTTTCCATCACAAGTCTTTCAGAATTGTCCTTAATTAGGAATAGTTTATCTGTCAGATCTTTGGAAAGGGGAGGAGTTTGTGACCAAAGAAGAGATAGAAAATATTATAAAATGCAAAATGGATGATATTGATTACATTAAGTTACAGTGCAACCAAGATTAAAAGGAATATACTAAGATGGGAAGAGAACTGAGTCAGATTTATAAGAATACAAATCATTCCCTAATTAATAAATGGTCAAAGGATATAAACAGAAAATTCTCAGATGAAGAAATAAATTTATCTGTAGTCATATGAAAAATTGCTATAAATCATTATTGATTAGAGAAATACAAATGAAAACAATTGAGGTACCACCTCATATGTATCAAATTAACTAATATGACAAAAAAAGGAAAATGATCAATGTTGGAGAGGAAGTGGGAAAACTGGGACACAAACATTGTTGGTGGAGTTGTGAACTGACCCAACCTTTCTGCAAAGCAATTTGTTTTATATTTTATGGTTTTTCCCATTCTCATGATTTTTTTTGTTCTGATTCTTCTTTCACGATGTGATGAATATGGAAATATGATTGCTCTCTTTCAGGGGAAGGTAGAGGGAAGGGAGGGAGTGAAAAATGTAAAATTCTAAACCTTACAAAAATGATTGTTGAAAACTATCTTTACATGTAGTTGGAAGAATAAGTAAATAAACAGAATTGTTCTTGACTACTCAATTGCTGAGAAGAGCTAAGTTCATCATAGTTGATTATGTTGCTGTTAGTGCGTACAATGTTAATGTGAACAATGTTCTGCTCACTTCAATCAGCATCAGTTCATGCAAGTCTCTCAAGACTTTTCTGAATTCTTCCTGCTCCTAGTTTCTTACAGATCAGTAACTCTCCATCACATTCATATACCATAATTTGTTCAGTCACTCCCCAATTAATGGGCATCCCCTCAGTTTCCAATTGTTTGACACTACAAAAAAAGTTTTTGTACATGTGGATCTTTCCCCCTTTTTTGTGATCTTTTGGGGATATAGACTTAGAAATGGTATTTCTGGATCAAAGGCCATACACATTTTTTTTTGCTCTCTAAAATAAGTGGATCAGTTCATAACTCCATCAAAAGTATAATAGTATTCCAGTTTTTCCACATACCTTGCAATATTTATCACTTTCCTTTTTTTTTTTTGTCATTTTAGCCATTCTAATAGGGGTGAGGTGATACCTCAAAGTTGTTTTAATTTTTGAGAAAATTTTTGGAAAGAATATTATTATAGTGTAAGTTGATAGCATTCTTTAGAACTTGGTGAAAGAACTATGTCAGATCTGTGGGAAGTGTGTTCTAAAAATACAAAAATCAAGTAGTCCATGCCCTCAAGTAACTGCCATTCTACTTTAAGGATTATAAAATGCACATAGACAGGGAAGTACAAATAAGAAGCAAAATTACCAAAAAGTAAGTAATTTCAAGAAGAAGATAACAAGATGTTATTTCTCCTCCCTTTTCAGAAGCATGATGGCTTTGCATATACCTCTGCCAAGGTTATGTGTCAACCTTCTATTCTCTATTCTATTCTATTCTCAGCAAATGGGCCTTTAGTTCTTTAGAGTCTGCCATTTCCTTTTACCTTTATGAACAATTTCCATGATCATCTCATCTATCCAGAGATCCAGGTCATTTAAAGATATAATTTGTATTTAAAATGAAGAACAAATTCTGTAGCACAAAGTATATGTAGAGAATGTTAGTAGAGCTTGGATTCAGTCAACAACTCAATGCCAATGAAATAGTTATTAACATAAGTGCAGAATACGGTTCTCTTTGCATTGGGTTTGAAATATATATAATAAAAATATACCTAGATTAGAAAAATAATCTGAAGAGGAAGCAGTCACATCTTGTCCATAAGACACAGGGTTTGGATTACTCATTGAACCCCTACTCATTTATACTGTGACTGTACACTTTATCTCCTTTTACTTCATCTCTTCCCTCCCTCTCATCTCAGTAAATGACAGAGGACAGATTGTCTTTGCTATTTCACAGGGTCTGCCAGACAACAAGCACTTAATAAATGTTTGTTGACTCTCCCTTCAAAATGAGACAGTTTGTATATTGTTTTCCTGATTTAGATTGCTTCTTTTTGTATCAATTCAAATAAACCTTCCCATTTTTAGTCAATCTGATAAGTGTGAGATATCTCAAAGTTGTTTTAATTTGCATGTCTCTAATCAATAATGATTTAGAGCATTTTTCATATTACTATAGTTTTAATTTCTTCAATTGAAAACTGCCTGTTCATATCCTTTGACATTTATCAATTGTGGAAGGACTTGTATTCTTATAAATTTGACAAAAAGTTCCTTTTGTATTTGAAATATGAGACCTTTATTTGAGAAACTATCTGTAAAATACCCCCCCGCCGCAATGTTCAGTTTTCCTTCTAATCTTGGTTACATTGTTTTTATTTGTACAAATTCTTTTTTAATGTCACTGAAATTTTTCATTTTATACTTCACTCTGCTCTTTATCTCTTGTTTATTCATAATTGTTCTATTAATTAATCTGATAGATAATATGTTTCAAGTTCTCCTAATTTTCTAAGGATATCTCCTTTTATCTCTAGGTCATATATTCATTTTGACTTTATATTGGTAAGTGGTATAACATATTGGTCTGTGCCCAATTTCTGCTTTCCAGGTTTTCATATATATATATATATATGTATATATATGTATATATGTATATATGTATGTATGTATTAGGTTTTTACAAGGCAAATGGGGTTAAGTGGCTTGCCCAAGGCCACATAGCTAGGTAATTATTAAGTGTCTGACGCAGATTTGAACTCAGGTACTCCTGACTCCAGGGCCTGTGCTCTATCCACTGCGTCAGCCACCTAGCCACCCCACTATTATTTTTTAAACCAAATAATTGATTCTTATCCCCCAAAGTTTAAATCTTCATATTTGTCATATATTAGGCTACTGTAATAATCTTCTACTGTATATTCTGTCTACTTTGTTCCACTGATCTACCTTTCTATTTCTTAACAAGGACCAGACAATTTTGATAATTATTGCCTTATAATACAGTTTAAAATCTGATATTGCTAAACCTCCTTCCTTTGCTTTCTAAGCTTAATTTTTATAATTTTGTAGCATAAAATTTTGACTTTTCTATGATTCTTATTCTTTCCTTTAACATTGTTGCAGCATTGTTTAGATTGTTTCCCTGGCTCTGCTTATTTCACTTTCTATTTGTTTGTGTAAATCTTGCCATACTCCTCTGGATTTATCAGGCTTATCCTCTCTTAGGGCATTCCTTTACATCTTTGTGGAGTATGTCTAACAGTAGAACACCAAATGGCTTTGGTATTATAGCTATTTTATTTGTCTAATTGTTTTGCAGAATGGGTGTGTTAATTCACAACTCTACCCCCAAATGCATTAAGGTTCCTGTGTTTTGGACCCCACTAACATTAGTTTTATTTTTTGTCATCTTTTCTAATTTGTCAGTTTGAGGAGAAACCTTAGAATTTCGACTCCCAATTCTCTTTTTATTGATGAATTGGGACATGCTTTCATATAATTGTTAAATTACAATTGTTATGAGAATTGTTTATCCATTGGCCATTTATCTACTGGGAATGCTTTCTGGTCTTACATATATCTTTTAGTTTATATCTTGGATATTAGAGATATTTGATACAAAGATTCTCCATTCCCTCCTCCAGGCTACTGCTGTTCTTTTAATCCTTGATACTTTTTATCTCATCAAAGGTCTTAATTTCAGGTTTTCAAAATTATCTATTTTTTTGTTATTATCATCTCTCTTGAGTTTCTCTAAGCATTTATCTCTGTAAATATATATATTTATATATTATCTGCTTCTTATCTAATTTTTTTGTTATGATGTTTAATATTCAGATTATGTATACATTTCAAATTTATTGCAGATTAGGTTAATACCCATTTCTGCCAAGTCAACAAGTCAGTAAGTCTTTACAAAGACTTCTTGACTTTATGGCAGACTATTGGGCACGATATTTGTTTAAGCCTAATTTTTTTTCAGACTCCAGTTTTCTTAGCATAAGAGACTTGTAAGATATGTAAGTATTACTTTATCTTTTCAAATAAAGAAACTGAGGTATATAGAGGATGATTTCCCCGTTGATCCACAAATATGAATGGTAAACTTCAACACAGGCCTTCAAACTTCAAGATGAGTCCTTTGTCTGCCCTACCTGGTTGCCTCTCAGATAACTCATGAATACTGTAGGAAACAATGAGAGGCTCAGTCCGTTCCTGTGACCTCAAAACTGTGATTAATGTGGAAGTTTACTGTGAACTCAGCATTTATTACAGGAAAATTGGTTTCCCTAAATTCCCCATGTTTTGATCTTTTTTTTTTAATATCTCTTGGGGCCAAGCTGATATGAGTTAAACACATGAAGAGGAAGAACAAAGACCAGGTCGCATAATACAGCTTACTAGTTCTTCACAGAATTTGAGTTCCAGAGATGTTTTCTACACATTGAATAGACTAGGTACCATCCATAAATGTAGATGAAAAAATCCCTTTCAACATCCTGGAACACCACACATAAATCCCTTCCCTGCCTGGTCCAGGCAAACAAACAATATCTTCCTCCTTCATCCACCCACCCAACCTCCAGCAGCATCTAAATTCTGATAATGAAAATGCAATGGAGAGACTGTTCATCCTGCTGCTTCCCCTGAGTTTGCCTGATAATGTATTTTTTTTTTTTTTTGTGAATGACTAATAGAACAGCAGCTGCCGAGGCAAACAGGATTTGAAACCTTATTAGGACTGGTGACTCATCAGCCTGACTCTTTCCCATGTCTGAAAATGTCAGGAAATTAAAAAGGCACCGTGGCATCTCTAGGAGACAAGTCTCGCGTCAGAAACTTTAACCACTTCTAAATGTTTCTGGCCTCATTTGGAAGCTGTCACTTGGGAAATAAGCTGGTTTGGAATCCCTATCTAGTCTGCGGCATGGCCCATCGATCTCATTGTGCAAATCATTCTGCTTTAGACAAAGCCTGGGCTGACCAATCAAAGATGTCACCCCTGGTTGTCATTAGATGGATTGACTCAGGCAGCAGCACATGAAATCCGTGTGTAGTTTGGTACCCAGCATGCATTTCTTAAAAGACGAGAGGAAAGAAAGTCAAGAAATAAAGCCCATACCTCCTGAGTTAACCAAATGACAGGGAATAGAAGCCATATCTATCCAATACCAGACATCAGGCTACTAAGAAATATCTGGATAATTAAATGCATTTTTTTCAGTCCTTGTCTGTTCTTGGGACCAAAAACGAACCAGTGTTTTCCCATCACTTTAAACAAGCATTTTATTTAGTTTTAATTTTCATGGTAGCGTGGATATAGAGTTGACCTTGCAGTCAGAAAGACTTGGATTCGTGTTCTTTCTCTGATTCACTGGTTTATGTGTCTCTGGGCAAGTGACTTTAAGTTCTCAGTGCTCTGTTACAAAGCAACTCTTTTATATCATTAGTTGCAGAGAAGGTGTCATTGTGCATTGGTAAAGGGTGTTGTCTCACTTAGAAATTCCTTATACTATCTACTATAAGAAGTAGTGAGGTGGTATGTCAAGAAGAATTAAGTTCAAATCCAGTCTCCTATGCTTACTAGCTGTGTGACCCTTTGCAACTCATATAACTTTTGTTTGTCTCAATTTCCTTAACTGTAAAACTGGAATAATGAAGCCATCAACCTCCCTGTATTATAAGGATAAACATTTGTATAATGTTTAATACAGCACCTATACAAATAAAAATGTTTATTCACTTTCTTCTCTTACACACCAGTGAAATCAAAGCTCCATTCCTTATCAATTCAGGAAATATCAGATACAATATTAGAACAATCAGGATGGCTAGGTGGTGCAGTGCATAGAACACCAGCACTGGAGTCAGGAGTACCTGAGTTCAAATCCAGTCTCAGACACTTAATAATTACCTAGCTGTGTGGCCTTGGGCAAGTCACTTAACCCCATTGCCTTGCAAAAAAAAGAACAATTAGTCATTTTTAGGTTCTTTGTGAGTGCAATATGAATAAAAGTGGTGTTTATGAGTGGGAATGCCAGAGCCTGGTAAAAATGATTAGAAAACCTCTTTCTCCAAATCCAGTATTCTACTCGACCTGACTTGCCTAGAAACTCATGTTGTTATCCATTTCTTGATTGAGATGATTCTTTTTTTTTGCAAGGCAGTGGGGTTAAGTGACTTGTCCAAGTCACACAGCTAGGGGTCGATCCATCCACTGTGCCACCCAACTACCCCAAGACAAGATTCTTTTTTTTTTAAGGTCTTTTTTTTTGCAAGGCAAATGGGGTTAAGTAGCTTGCCCAAGGCCACACAACTAGGTAATTTTAAGTGTCTGAGAGTGGATTTGAACCCATGTACTCCTGACTCCAAGGCCGGTGCTTTATCCACTATGCCACCTAGCCGCCCGATTGAGATGATTCTTAAATAGCTTTGGGAGACATTATTTTTGGGTCAAAATTCTTGGACTAATAAGTCAAAGTTTCTTACTTGGAAACTCATCAGTTTCTTAAGTCCTAGAATTGTTGGCATCACCATAACTCCAAATTTTCCCATGCAGATGTAAAGGACTTAAAATAAGGAATTTTAGGATGAAGCTCCAAAAAGTTTAATGAACAGTTGCTAATTAGTGTATGAACAAATATGAACTTGAAAAAATTAAATATATTTTGGGCATATTGAAGAAACAATCATGGAAGGTGGATTTTTGAGTCACTAAACTTCTATATGTTAAAACAGAAGAAAGTTATAGCAGACATTAATTCCTCGCTTATAATTTGGCATAATTACAAAGTTAATGAAATGGACCTGGAAAATGAGTAGGAATATAAAATTCCCACTGAGACTCATTATGGTTCTTGGGGGCTTAATCTTTCACTCAGGATGTGCTATGGTCATTGGATTATCTAGACTGATTTTACTTATATACAACTTGTATTTTTCCACTGTCTTTTTGGCTAATGATAATTCTGGTTGTCCAAGATCATGATGTTCCATGATTTTCAGAAATGTAACTTGAACTGAAAGAACTGGTAATAATGGAGTCCTATAACAGTGAATTACTAGGTGTTTTGAAAGTACTTTGATATTTCTTAAAACAACAATCTGATATTCTATCAATTGTCTTGTACTTATACCTGGGACCTTCTGACTCTTATTTTTTAAAATTTTATTTAAGGCAATTGCATCAAGTGATTTGCCCAAGGTCACACAGCTAGACAATTATTAAGTGTCCGAGGTCAGATTCGAACTCAGGTCCTCCTGACTCCAGGGCCAGTGCTCTATCCACTGTGCCACTTGGCTGCCCCTTCTGACTCTTCATTATGATATGAAAGTATCATAATGTACAGATATAAGTTTTATGGGAAATCAACAAAATATGGCCTTTTGATTTTTTTGTTCCAAATGATATTTTCCAATATTATTTGGGTTTTTTTCTGTCTGGATGTGGATAAAATTGTCTGTACCAAATCTCCCAGGGTTGTCCTATTCTCTGAATTGCTGAGAGGAGCTGCATCCATCATATTTGATAAACTCACAATGTTATTAATGTGTGCAATGTTCTCTTGGTTTTTCCACCTTCACTCAGCATCAGTTCATGTAATTCATTCCATGCTTTTCTAGAGCAATAGTGCTCCATAACATTCATGTACCATAACTTTGTTCAGCCATTTCCCAAATGATGGGCATCCCCTCAATTTCTAATTCTTTGCCACTACAAAAAGAGTTGCTACAAATATTTTGGAACATGTGGAACTTTTCTTATTTTTTAATGAGTTTTTTGGGGGGTATAGGCTCAATATTGGTATTGCTGGGTCAAAGGGTATGATCAGTTCCAACATTATTTGGCCATCATCCCTTGGGCCCACTTCTCTATCCCCGAAGTTGCAATTTTTATCATAAAGGTTCATTTGTCTATCCTGTTGGTGGCTACTTGTAGGTGACATGACCAAATTGTAAGGAGACTGTAGGTGTGGTACTAAGAAATAACACAAAAAAAATCAAAGTACCCTGAGTCAGGAATTCATAGGCATGCAAGTACAAACCTAAACTCTATAATCCTATGGGCAAACATAGATAGTATTGATGAGTAATTGACTTACTACTTTCATGAAGATCTCAGATTCACAGAGACTGAATTGGAGAAAGACCATGGAGCAGTTATTCAGTGGGTAGTCTTGCCTAAAAACTCATATTCTCCTTCACTTTTATCAACCATAGGGCATTGTGATTAGGAAATGATTTAGATGAAGTTTGCTAAACTAATTATTATTATGAATAATTTATAATTATGAACCCTGAAATCTTTACCTAAATGTAACTTGTTCAACCAGTATTGAGAACATGGGAATTTTCCAGTCCATAGGTAGGTTAAATATAGAGTTACTTCTGTTAGCTATAACCTAGTTAGCCTAGTAATATAGGTGAATCATGAAATGATCTTTGTTATTCCTTTTGGGGGACAAGGAGAAATCAACTCTTCCAACTCTTTTGTTGCTTCTCCTTGGGAAAGCTCTTTCCAATTTAACCAAAATATTTCAGTCTTCTAATTCCATATGTAAAGGAGACTATTCATACAAATGTAGTGTTAAAGGATCATTAGGTTATAACCAGAACATAGAGACCATATAATCAAAACCCCTCATTTATGATAAAATTAGGAGGCCAAGTGACTTTGAGCAAGATGATATATCTTATAAGTGTCTGAAATGCTTCTCAAGCTCGGGTTTTTCTGACTTCAAGTCAGTATTCTATTCACTAAAATGCATATCATCAACTGACTACTGGATATAAATTGCAAATTAAGAGTACCAACATTTATGTTTATATATACACTCCCAACATTTTATGATTCTTGATTTTTTTTTTGCTGCCATCACAATCCCTGTGGGAAAGAAGGTACTGAGGGCCTAACATAAAATTGAAGATGATTTTGCAATTTTTCCATTTATTAGGTCACTATGACCAAAATAATTAATCCCCTGATGTCCAGCCTTTGGCAATAAAAATAAACACTATTTGGACTTAATTTGATGTTGTGCAAATGATTCACCTGGATGTGTTATCAGGAATCAATTTGATGGGAATCTTTGCTTATACTTTCTCTTTGTCAGTTTGTCCTTGAAAAAAATAGCATTCTAATTAATTCTTCTGGTGCCTTTC
The DNA here is from genome assembly GCF_037893015.1 of Macrotis lagotis. Lineage (NCBI taxonomy): Eukaryota > Metazoa > Chordata > Mammalia > Peramelemorphia > Peramelidae > Macrotis > Macrotis lagotis. The sequence goes on from NC_133663.1 coordinate 62,990,875, forward strand.
CTTTTCTCATTTTTTTATGTTGAGTAGAAGTGGGTGGGCTAGGGACCGTATTTTCCCCCTATTTATAGTAGTGTAGAGGCAAAAAAAAAAAACAATTGAAAATCTCCTAGACCAAATGGCCTATTTTGTCTTTCATGCCTCAGCACATTTATCACAAAATTAAATGTTTTCATTGCAGGTTCATTTGTTTTCTGACAATTATTATGGAAACTGGGGAGGAATACCATTCCTCTTTGAAGATGCAGTACAAGTTTCCTATCATTTCCAACTGGCAAGATGCTACAGAGCTACTGAACTATGTTGACTCTTTGAAATCTTAAAATTCCTTATGACCCATGGAAATTATCTGAAATGCTTCTAGTTGTTACAAGAAATATTTTTGTTGTTGTAAACTAAACAAATGGAAAAACTAATGAGTCTTGCTTCAGTCCTTTGTTATAAAAACTGATTTTATGGAATTTCAGTGTTTTAAAAATATTTGCAAATGGTCATTCTTATTTGAACTTCTGTAAACTTGTTTAAATAGATTATTTTTTTTAGGTTTTTGCTAGACAATGGGGTTAAGTGGCTTGCCCAAGGCCACACAACTAGGTAATTAATTAAGTGTCTAAGGACGGATTTGAACTCAGGTACTCCTGACTCCAGGGCTGGTGCTCTATCCACTGTGCCACCTAACCACCCCGATAGATTGCTTTTCAATGTGTAAGTTTAACCATTCTACCTTCTTAATAACTCAGTAAGGCCACATTCTTTCTCTCTCTAAAAAAAAAAGCAAACTCAAAATTTACTTAAAAAACAGTCCAATGCTCAGGTCAATTGACTACCCAAGGATGAGCAATCCACACATAATTTAGTCAGATTTTGGCAAGGTTAGGCATATTTGATTAGTGATTTCTTTTTAAAAATAATTTTGATATCTTTTGATATCTTTTTAAAAATAATTTTGATATCTTTTGATATCTTTTGATATCTTTTATTTTATCACATATTACTGAAAGAGATTAAAGAAGAAGAAAAAAAATCAGCAAAATTATCCAATAAAATTAAAAAGTAATGTATAATTTGCAATGTTCCACATTTGTAGTTCCCCACTTTAGTTAAGAATGATGAGAAATGACTTCTCAAATTTCTTCTTTGGTGTCAAGGTTGGTCATTTATTTATATGTCACAAAATTCAATTTCAATTGTATTTTTATTGTCCAATTGATTTGTATCTTGTAGATGAGAGGGAGCTACTTTGTTTTGTTTTCTTGTTACCAAAAAATGTGGTGCTTTAAATATTTTTTTTTACTACACAGTGATAAGTGCTAGGTGAAAATGTAGTTTAAAGACTATAGTGCTCTTACCCTCATGGAGTTTTGTGTGTGTATTTGTGGGACTGGAGGACTAATTAACTATTAACTAATTAACTATTTGAGTATATAGATAGACATTCATTTATTACTATGCTTTATTTAAAAGATTCTTGCTCTATGTGATATAAATATATGATATGATAAATATATATATGATGGGCAAAATATTATAATATAAACATAATGTAAATATTATATATGATATATTATAAAATAAATATTATATGCAATATTAAAAGATTTATGCTAAGTACATCAGATTAGTACAGAGTAAGGTAAAATTGATAGCAAGAAATAATATTATTAGCTAGAATTATCTTTAAGTATTTATTTACCATGTGGTCAAGGAAGCAGAGCCATTCTGTTTGGCCCTCCAGAGGAGAACAAAAGGCATTATGCAGATGATTCAAAGAAGTAAACTGAGATAAAGGAAAACTTTCTAATAGCTATAATTATACAAAAATGAAATGGGTTGTCTTGGGAAACTATTTCCCTCATTAGAGGTTGTTTAGCAAAGACTGAATGATCACCTTTTGGTACATTATAGAAAGAATGATTGTTTAGGTACTTGTTGGAGTAGATGACTTCTGAAGCCCTTTTTAATCCTGAGCTGTCTGATTCTATTATTCTGTTGAGATAAGTGAAGATTTCACAGAGGAGGTGGTATTGACATGAGCTTTAAAGGATGTGTAGGAATGCAAAAGGTATAGATTAAGGAAAGGGAAAAATATTCCAGTTACAGGAAACAGCCTCACCAAAATCATAAAGGTAGGGAAAGTAAGGAGTCACTTTTGGTTGCTACTAGAATAGAACAGAGTTGGAGCCTGACTAGAGAGGGAGGGTTGTGAAGACTGAGGAAAGAACTTTGAATTTTATTCATTAGGAAACTTTTGATCAGAGTGTCTTGATGGAAAATTTGCATAAGGATTATGGACAATATTATGAAGTAGGAATTAGCATGGGAAGTGATGGAAGTGAGGAGAGAGCAGAAGGAAGAACTGATGGGAAGCTACTACAGTAATATAGGAAGTTAGCAGTAAAGATCTGAAACAAGATGTTAAGCAGTGGAAATAGAGAAGAGAAGAGTTAAGATAGTATAGAAGAAAAATTGGCAGCTAATCTATAAAGTGGATGCAAGAGCTGAGGAAGAGGGAAGAGTCAAGGTAAGATCAAGGTTTCAAATGTGGCATGGGGGCAATTACCTGAGGTGGGCAATTTATGACAAGAACTTAGGAAAGTAAATAATGATGGTGTATTTAAGGATAGACTTGCCTAATGAAAGTTCTCTAAGGATAGCTTTGAATGTCCACAGTGATGAACCAAAGGAACTATTATACATAGGGCACAATTTCCTAATTATGATCTCCCATGGGGCCTTATGACTGCATGTAGGGATTGCAATGGCCTTGGAGAAAGAAGAGAAGGGAATCTCATGGAAAATAAGATGGGGGCAACTACGTGGCATAGTGGATAGAGCACCAGCCCTGGAGTCAGGAGTACCAGAGTTCAAATATGGCCTCAGACACTTAATAATTACCTAGCTGTGTGGCCTTGGGCAAGCCACTTAACCCCATTGACTTGCAAAAAAATTTAAAAAAAGAAAGAAAATAAGATGAAAATAATAAATAGATCTGCCAGATAGAGATAGAAAAGCAAACTGCAGTCTGTGCCTGGAATGGAGAGATGGAAAGGAAACATGCTGAGAAGGAGTTCCATAATATACCTAAAACCAGAAATTCTATCAGAATGCTAATGACCTCAAGGCCAAGCAGAGAAGTTTCTTTTCATTCTAGTTTGCTCTGAGAAGCATTCTTAGGACTCCACAAGGAAGATGGCATTGGCACATAAATCAACTCCATCTTTCTCTTATATTGGAGATGCAGATAAAAGAGTATCAAAGGGAGATTCAAATATGATCTTCCTGTAAAGGGATCTTGTATGGCATTAGCCAATGAGTCTATACCTTGACATTTTCATTGTGTATAAAAATACTTTTGGTATTGGATTTATTACTGGCATATTCTGTAGATAGAGAATATAACATTGATGGGATCTGGAGCTGTGATCCAAGATACTTAATACTCAGAATATCCTATACTAAGTCTAAGTAAATCAGTAAGGGTTTCTAGTGCCAAAATTCTCAAAGTGTGCAGAGTTCAGTTCTTTTAGCTGAAGCAACTGAGTCCAGGTGTTACAATGAAAATGAGATCTTGAAGTGTTTTGGTGATTCCTAGGAAAGTACTATTTTGAATTTTTGACAGAATGAAGAAACTGGTTATAAGAGAAAAAAATTCTTCAGTGCAGGCTCATTCATTTGAAATGAGAAGATCTATGCTTGAATACCACCTGTGATATTTAACACTTTCACATAAATTAATTTACTGTGCTCTCAACCCCTTAATCTGTAAATCAAAAGTTGAACTTGCCCTTTGTGGTCCCTTCCAGTTTTAAATCTAAAATCCTTTTATCATGTTTTCATTGATGAATCTGACTCTTAAATCTAATAAACATCATAATTATATACCTTGAAGGATTCTTGGAGATTGTAATCCCATTAGTTCAAAGCCTAGGAAAATGGAGTGCAGAAAAACTGGTCCAAGACAATCTGAGTAGTGTCAGAAATGGCACTGGATTCATATTGAACAGATTAGAACAGACAGAATAACAAGAATTTGACCCAGAGAAAACTTTTTTTAAAAAAGTATTTAGTATTTTATTTTCTACCAGTTACATGTAAAAATTATTTCTAACATTCGTTTTTAAAACTTTGAGTTTCAAATTATGTTTCTTCCTTCCTCTCCCCTCTTTCTCCCATTGAAAAGAGAAGCAATTTAATATGATTTTTCATGTACAGTCATTCAAAAAATGTTCATATTATATTAGTTATGGAAAACTTGAATTTTTGAACTTGATCCAAACTACTTTGTCAAGGTTGCAGTCACTGGGTCTATCCTGGTGTAGTTGTACATTAGAGTGGTTGTGACAAAAGTGCTCTTGGTTCAAAATATGACTGACATTCCAACTCTCTCATGCTGATTCTGGTAGGAGGACATAACTCATGTGACAAGGAATGACAGCATCCATAAAGCAGTAATGGTTTGGAAGACTCAATACCTTTTGTGAAATAACTAATTAGTTGTCAAAGAATGTAGCTGATGCTCACCTAAGAAAAAGAGACACCTTTTCCCTATATACGATGATATCATTGTTTTGGAATGGAATGGTTAACAGAATATTGAGGGGTTTTTCCTCTCATTTCTTAAAATATTCATAATGGTCAGAAAAATAAATATTTTAAAGCAATTAACTTTTTAAAGCCTGTCATGAAAAGCTTCATAAAGATGAAGAGAAAACAGATGGTGTTCTTGCACAACAGAATTGGTTTAGGAATACACTAGGCTGTATTTTTTTCTTTAGTGCTGCTAGTGGAATTTGATTCTTTTTGTGATTTGTTACTAAAATGATGCCACTGTGACTTTGTGGTGTCACATGGTAATCTTTAAGCAAAGAGCTAACTGTCCAAGGTGCTGAAAACACCTCCATCTATTGATTTACACAGGAAATAAAACACCAAATTAGCAGCATGGTAGTCTAAACTGGAACTGAGTGTTCTTAAAAACTGATGAGAGTCAGTGAGAGTTACACAGAGTTAGAAGATGCTGGTTTTAAGGACAATAAAAAATGAACAGAATGCAATACAGTATCCTGTTCTTCCTCTCTCCTTCCTTTTTTCCCTTCTTTCTTTCTTCCTTTCCTCTTCCCTTTCTACTTCTTTTCTTTATCCATCTCTCCCTTCTTCCTTTCCCTTAGGCTCTTCCTTTCCTCCTTCTGTCTCTTTTTCTGTCCCTTTCTCTGTCTTTGCTCCCTCTTCTCTTCCTCCAGTCTTCTTTTCCTTCCTTCCTTCCATGAGCCTGCAAATAGCAATTAAGTAAACTCAATTTATTAGTTATCTTATCTGATAGTAACAATCTTATTAAGACCATGTGAGAATGATTTATATTTATTGCATGGAGATGTTCCCCAAGCCCCCAGATGAAGGAATAGAATCTTCATGCTTTCTAAGGAAAATAGTGGAATTTCCCCCCCCCCTTCCCCACAAAGTCTCTGAGTAAAGTCTACTAATTCATATAAACTTGTTTTACTTCCACAAATCAATTCATAATTTTTAAAAAATATAAAGAACTCTTATAAAAATACAAACTTGGTTTTAAAACAAAATAGCTAAGTGGCACATTCAATATTCTTGGAATCAAGAAAATCCGAGTTCAAATCTAGCACCTGAGTTCAAATTTAGCATCAGACACCTACTAGCTGTCTGACTTTGAACAAGTCACTTAATTTCAGTTGACTTCAGTTTCCTCAACCGTAAAATGTAAACCTTCCAAGGTTGTTATAAGGATTAAATGAGGTAATAATTGTAAAGTGCTTAATACAATGCTTGACACATAGTAAACACTATATGAATATTAGCTACTATTAAAAGGAATGTTGATTTTAAAAGGTAGCTATGACATGTCCCTCAGATTTCTTCTGTGGGATTTCATCCAAAGCCCTGTTACAACAAATTATGGTATAAAGGCTTTTAGAGAACTTTGACTTTACTAATATATTTAGTGGCATCTTTCCAGAAAAATCACACAGCATAATGAGTTTTATCAATACAGAGATTGACAATATAATGTCTGGGGACTCCTCATTGACAATGGTTGTCAAGCATTATGGTTGTTATCCATTTCTATCAACTTTCAGTTTATGTTTTTCAAAATTTGTTCCCATCATTAATTAGCTATGGAAAGCAAGTGCCTGCTTAAATTCTCATATTACCAACCATTTCTGCAGATGGAATCATTAAGAGTGATGAGTCATGGTGTTATACAACTGCAGATAATTTGTTTGCTGCTTAGTGTCATCCTGAGAGTTGAGTGAATATTGAAGTGGACATCTTCAAGCTGAAATGGTCAGCTGTTTATGGTCTCTGACATTTATCTCTAAGGATACAGATTAGGGAACCTGAATATTGGAGCTGAGATGGAAGTAAAGTTTTCTAGTCTTCAAGATTATGTTTTCTAGAAAGTTCTTATAAAACTCTAATAGGAACTAAATAAGAAACTTTGTATGAGAGATAGATAGTTTTGAAGGGAAGTTCTTTTTTGCATGTGGGAGTACCTCTAATTGATAAATCTTAAAGCAAATAAAATCTCAGGGTCCTCTATGGGAGGCAATAAATGAATAAATCCAGATCCCAAGGGAGCAAAGGTTCAGACAGGTCCATGCCAGACCCTGGCTTTCAGAGAACTTCAAAGAAAGAAATTCTTGGGCTATTCAAGGAACTTAGGATCCCTTCAGTGAAATTCTCATGGATTGATTCAATCTGATATTTGCAAGTACTCTTCCAACATAAATCAAGTTTCAGAGATGCTTAGACCACCTACTCTTCTTATGAATCTTCCAAAGTTCAAAAGTTTTAGGAATAGATTAAAGAAACCACTTAGAGTCATAGTTTCCTGACCCTCCACCAACTCCCCAAACCCAGAAGATTCCTCAAATAAAAACTAATCTCCAGAAATGCAAAATACAAACTCATATTTATCCTAGTCCTTGTCTATTTGAAATACACAGTTGAAGGTACGTTAAAATCTTCCGACTCTAGTATCAAGCTGTGTTTTTTTAAGATTTAGTATTTTTCCATCTCTGACTTTCCCTGACTTTTCTTTTGATTTTTATATTTCTTTTTCCTTCCTTACTCTGAAAAAGGCTTAAAAAAACCTCTCTCTCCAGGGTGAGCACAGTCCTCCTATTTTTGTGAATTTGATTTAATATCAAAGAATTGAATCATTTGGCATAATCCATAGAAGAAGAAACAAGCATCTATTTACTGGGAAAAGAGAGATTTAGATAATGTAACCAGGAAGAAAGCACTCCTTGAAAGTTTTGTTTGTCACCACCAAATCATTCTTAAAGAACCCCCATTGGCACCATCTGATGTTCTCCCTTGCAATTTTGGCCATCACAATTCTATTTTTTGATTCTAGTGTATTTCCTGTCCTTCCCTTCTCTATGGTTAGCAAATATCAAAGTATTAAAAAGGGGATAAAGAATTGATGACAAATTTAAATAATTATTGAAAAGGGATAGAAATTATCAAAATATAGAAGATTATCCATGTAACAAAATGGATTAATTTGAAACTGAGACTGAATACCACCAAATTTTATATATTCAGTTTAGCCAATATCAGGTAAAAATGATAAATAAAAAGTGAATGGCTACTATTAATCAATCAACAAGCATTTATTAAGTTATTACTATATGATAGCTATTATACTAGGAAGAAACAGACAAAAATGAAATAAGGGCAAGCATAGGGGTAAGCCTGAGAGGAGATAAATATTAAATAGTTATGGGTTTCTGTACTCAAGATGTCTGTAGTCTAAGGAAGGTGATCAAATTCAATTCAATTTAATAAACATTTATTGATACTTTCTGATATTACAAGTCAAAATGGCATAGTAGATGGAGAGATGACCTTGAGTTTCAAGTCCTCTCTCTGAATCATACTGTCTGTATGACCTTGAGAAAGGTACAACTTTTCAATGTCCAAAGGCCTATCTAAGACTATGTAACAGACAAATGGCAATCTGTATTAATCTGGAGTTCCTTATGCTAGAGAAACCACAGACCAAATATGTATCCTTGTATCCCTGAGTGTATGTACAAATGGATAGATCTGTTTGTGTAAAATACACATTAATATATGTTTTATATATACAGGATATTTTTCTAGGTCTTATGAATATAAAGAGAAAAACATGACTACACCTGCCATCAAGGATCTTACACCCTACTCATACACTACAACTTTCAGATAGAAAAGTTTGTGGAGGAGAAAAGGGCTGAATGACTTGGGGATAGCATAGTTCACCAAGGCTTCATGAATTTTAAGAGGCAGTAATTAATGCATTCCACATATGAGGAAACCAATGTCAAAGAAATGGATTATTGAGTCTGGCAGGACTGTGGTGTTTACTAAGAGGAATAGTATGAAATAAAATTAGGAAGTTTGGTGGGAACCAAATTGTAGGGGATTTTAACAACTGAACTAAGGAGATTATGTTTTATCCTGGAGGCAATGGGGAACTAATAAAAATTTTGAATAAAGGACTGAGCTATGCCCAAATAATTATGACACAGAGTGAAAAACAGCATGGTGAGGCAAAGATGTTGCTATTTTTGGAGCCAGGAAGAACCAAGTTCAAGTCCTGCTTTTGACAAATCTATTGTATGACTCTAGGCAAGATACTTTGTCAGTGTTCCATGTAGGAGAGAAGTATAACTAAAATGTTGAGGAAAGAAAAATTATTGCAAACTGGGATGATCTGGGGAGTAATTGGCACTTGAACTGAGTTTTGAAGGAAGGGAAGAATTTCAAAATGAAGATTCTATGGAGATCATTATGAAATAGCAAACAATTTAGAGGTAGGTGTGGGGTGTATTTGGGGAATATGGTTCCCTTTGATTAGTGACAACTCTGATGGAAAAATTTTGTAAGATAATTTCATCAATATTTCAAAATGTTGACCAATATGTAGCCATCCATCCACCAATGTAGATCTCAATCAACCATCTGTTAGTAGATAGTCTTATGAGCTGTTGTGGGAAAAACATGTTAAAAAATAGTAACATAAAGGGAAAGAAAAACATCATTTGTTGTCAAGAGACCTTCTGATGGTCACTCTCTAAAGTTAGCTAGGCTTGTCCTCAGATGATTGACATGCATTCTTTTGCTGATAATTTCATATGCAAAAATTTTCTGGAGTTTATAATCCACTGGCTTACCCTTCAAAATCCCAAGGTCTTTTCCATGACACATTAAGACATCAGGACACAACCTTATTGGAGATATGGTGATAGAAATAGTGGAGATTTTACATATGTGTATATATACATAAATACAGACTTTATATGAATATGTACATTGTGTGTATGTATATATAATGTATACACACACTTTATTTTCAAAAGTTCTTAAATCAGAAGTCACAAAATATCAATCTATTTAATAAACCAACAAAAGGACTTTATGGAACAAAAGAGAGCATATTTGTTTTGGATCCTGTTGTTGGCTGCCTGGCAACCCAAATCTTAGGCATCATGGCAGAGAAGGTTTCCATGGTATTAGGAACTAGACCAAGGTCTGAGGCTAGAAAAAGATAATTATTCTGGTCATTTTCCTCACAACAGGCCCAGTAGGCAGAGAGAGATATTTTAATAAGCTATTTCCTAACATACTAATAGTTCTAGTCTTTGAGGACTTCACCATTGCAATTAACCATCTTTTCAATCTCTAATCATATAAAATATTTTTATTAAGCTACATTATAACTTTAGAAAATAAACCTGTTTTTAAATTTCTGTTGGTTTTCATTTGAGTTCAAGATTACAGACTGAATCACGAACTGATTTGTAAATCTTTCATAATATACAGTTCAATAGTGCTCCAAACCTAAACTTTACTTTTGTTCAGTTTCCTCTTTCAAAATGCAATTGTGGAATAACAACTGACATTTAAGGTTTGCAAAGAACTTCACATATATTATCTAATCAGTTTTTCAAAACAACCTTAAGAGAGAGAGGTACTACTGGTATTATTGTTGCCACTTTATAGATGAAAAAACAGATCCTGAGGATTTAAGTGACTAGACCATATTCACAAAACTATAATGTCAGAGTGGGACAAAGAGGCAGCCAGATAGGAAAATGCAAAATGTTGAGTAATCCAGTCAAAACAGAGACTATATTTCATTTGGTCAAAATTACAGTAAAAAGCTAAGAAAAAAATTACTGTATTGGCTAAAAAGTTTCTGGTTCTGACCTTTTATCCAAGTCAATAGTTCTCATTGCCTATTCTATTCTTTCCTAAAGGAAACATGCTGTTTGATATAGAGATGAGCTGTGAGTCATCTTCTCCACTGAGCAGAATAAACCCATTTTGTATTATGATTCATCAGGAATTTAGCTTTGGGAACTGCAAAACTGGTTTGATGATCTCCCTCCCCCCTTGATTATTGCTATGTAAAGTTATAGGGAAATAAATTTTTATACTTAATTAGGATTTTATACAACTAAAGCAAATGACCTTATGTATTATAGGTACTTGTTTGAATATACTGAATTATATTTAATAAATAATTAAACCTGAAATCCTGTTTCTTAAAGCTGAGAGAGAACTACTTGTGACTATGGTACTGGGCTATGAATTAGAAGATCAAAAAGACTTATTTATTTGATTTATAAAATGGAAGCCTTTGCTAAAATGCCTTAGGGTAGCAGTACTAAGATGCCATTAAATAAAGAAAAATACTTAGGACAAGAGACAAGTGGAAGCATCATAGCTATAAAATTGTATCTTGATACTGTTGGTCTATTAGTAAGTGAATTCTAAAGTCTGAGTTTTTTGATCATGCTCTAAGACAAGAAATGAGCATTTTGAATCAGATTGATGAAGGAATTCCCAAGGTAAAATAGTTTTCCAGGGAGAGGCACCTTATTTACAGGGCTTAGCAATATAAATCAAGTATTTATGAGCAGAGAAAATGAATGGGAAAGAAATGTGATTTCTCAGGTAGTTGAGATAAAAGTCATAGAGGATGTGATTATATAACATAATATCCTGCACAGGAAATAAACTATACAGTCTTTCTGGTACACATGAGGAATAATATTAAATGAGGAACAATCTTAAAGTGTCTTTTGGGGTTGTCTTGTAGAATTTTTGCTTTGTGGAAGGCTAGTTTTATCTAGTCTAACTCCCTTGCAAAGAAGGGAGAGTGATAAGTCCCCCTACTCAAATTCTAGGGTCAAAATGACTTTAGGTTTCTTTCCGTTGTTCCTTCATTCCATCATTTCCTCCCATCTTTCCTTTTTTTTTAATATTGATTTCACTTCTCAGTGACAATACTTCCTCCCATTATAGCCATTGTTTATAACAAATAAGCAAAGATAAGCAATACAGAGCATCTTCTTAATCATGGTAGAATGACAAGTATGTGGAGAGTCTAAGGGGAGGACAGATTTCATCCTTTGGAGTCAAAATTGTTCATTACATTTGTTAATGTTCTGTTTCCTTTAAAAGTTATTTTTTTGATGCAAAAGAATGTGGCTTAGTCTTATCAGATCTAAAATTATATTATAAAGCACCAGTTATAAAAACTATCTGGTATTGGCTAAGAAATAGAGTGATGGATCAGTGGAATAGATTAGCTGCAAAAGAGATGGCAGGAAATGATTGTAGTAATCTGCTGTTTGATAAACCCAAAGAATCCAGCTTCTGGGATAAAAACTCTCTTTGATAAAAACCTGTTGGGAAAATTGGAAGTTAGTATGGTAGAAACTTGGATTAGACCAACATCTCATACCCTATACTAAGATAAGATCAAAATGGGTACAGGATTTAGACATAAAAGACAATATTATAAGCAAACTAGTAGATCAAGGAATAGTTTACCTGTCAGATCTATGGAAAGGGAAGCAGTTTATGACCAAGGAAGAGAGGTGGAGGACATCACTAAAAACAAACTAGATAATTTTGATTACATTAAATTAAAAAGCTTTTGCACAAACAAAACCTCCATAACCAATATAAATATATATATATATACATATAGTAAACTGGGAAGCAATTTTTACAACCTGTGCTTCTGTCAAAGGACTCATTTCTAAAATATAGAGAGAACTGAGTCAAATTTATAAAAAACAAAACATTCCCCAATTGACAAATGGTCAAAGGATATTCAAAAGCAATTTTCAGATGAGGAAATCAAAGTTATTTATAGTCATATGGAAAATTGCTCTAAATCAAAGGTTATGCACATTTTCATTGCCCTTTAGGCATAATTCCAAATTCCTCTCCAGAAAGGTTGGATCAGTTGATCAATATGACTAGAAAGGATAATCATCAATGTTGGATGGGATGTGGGAAATCTGGGACACTAATATATTGTTGATGGAACTGTGAACTGATCCAACCTTTCTGAAAAGTAATTTGGAATTATACCCAAAGCACAATAAAAATGTGCATATCATTTGGTCCAGCAATACCATCACTGGGTCTATATCCTGAAGAGATTATGAAAAAGAATAAACACATCACTTGTACAAAAATGTTCATACTAGCTCTGTTTACAATAGCAAAGAATTGGAAATCAAGGGGATGGTCATCAATTGGGGAATGTCTAAACAAATTGTGGCATATGTAAGTGATAGAACACTTTTCTTCTTTAAGAAATGAGTATTTCAGAGAAGACTTGCACAAATTGATGCTGAGTGAGATAGGCAGAACCAGAAGAATATTGTACACTTTAATAACAAAGTGCAGTGATGATCAACCTTGATGGACTTGCTCTCTCCAAGAGTGCAATAATCAGGGAAAATTTGGGGGGATCTGTTCTAGAGAATAGCATCAGTATCCAGTGAAAGAACTGTGGAATTTGACCAAAGATCAAAGATTACTATCTTCAATTTTTTTTTAAAAATGTAGTCTTACATATTACATAATTTTGCTACCTGTAATATTTTCTTTCTTCCTTAAGGATTATTTTTTCTCTCAACACATTCAATATTGATCTATGCATATCATGGAAGTAATGTAAAGACTATCATATTGCCTTCTGTTGGGGGCAGGGAGGAGAAGAAAGGGAGGAAAATTGTAAAATTCAAGCCTTGCAAAAATGATTGGTAAAAACTACTATTGCATATAATTGGAAAAGAAACAAGATACTTATTTTAAAAAAAAGTTATTTTTTTTAAGTCAGTGTTTTGATCTGGCATAGGACACTAACTGTGTGACCATGGACAAGTCACTTAACCTCTGCTTTAGTTTCCCACCTATATATGGGGTTAATAATAACACCTACCTCACAGGGTTCTTGTGAAAATCAAATGCTATAACGTTTATAAAAGCTGAGCTCAATATCTGGCACTTTACAGTTGATTAAAAATATTTGTTCCATATTCTTCTTCTCTTGTAGAAATTATTCTCTTGTTTTTCCTTACTTTTTTATTCAACCCAGGCTTTCCCAAATTTCTTCCAGATACAGAATGATTCATATTTGAAATTTCTTAACAGTACAATAAATTTCTTTAGTCATGACCCAATTGACAGGCATTCAGTTTGTTTCCCCCTTTTTAACCACCACAGAAAGTTCTGCTATAAATATTTTTGGTTTGCTTTTTCCCTGTGCCTTGGAACTCCTTAAGGAGCTTTATCTTTTGCTGAATTAAAGGCTTTGTATAGCTCAGTCTCATTTCTAGTAATTCCATTTTGTTTTCTATGAGTTGAAGAAAATTTTAGCTCTATCAATAGAGGATTAGTGTGTCTGTCCCACAGCTCCAGCAATATTAATTTTTTGTCTTTTGTTGTCTTTGTTAATCTATGAAACCTCAATGATTTTCACTTATTATTTTGAGAATTTTCTGTTTAAATCCTTTGGCCATCTATATATTTGGAAATTATTGTTTTTATTTTTTAATATCAAATACCTATACATCTTGCTAAGCTGACATTTATCAGTGCTAAATGATACAAAGATTTTCCAGTCTATGGCTTGTTCTTTTAGCTACATTGATTTTGTTCATCAAAATCTTTTAAAGTTAATATATTTGGGATTTTCTACTTTATCTTTTCTATTCGGGAATTTTGTTTCTGGCCATTGTCAAAAGTGGTATTCCTTAGATTATTTACCATTTGAAACTTTTCATATTACATAGTATCTGACACATTCTAAATGCTTAACAAAGACTAGTTGATTTTTTTAAGGTTTTAAATTTATTTTTATTGAAGATATTATTTGAGTTTTACAATTTCCCCCCATCTTGTTTCCCTCCCCCCACCCCACCCCCACAGAAAGCACTCTGTCAATCTTTACTTTGTTTCCATGTTGTACCTTGATCCAAATTGGGTGTGATGAGAGAGAAATCTTATCCTTAAAGAGAAGAGGAGTCTAAGAGGTAACAAGATCAGACAATAAGATACCTGGTTTTTTTTTTTCTAAATTAAAGGGAATAGTCCTTGAACTTTGTTCAAACTCCACAGCTCCTTATCTGGATACAGATGGCACTCTCCTTTGCAGACAGCCCAAAATTGTTCCCAATTGTTGCACTGATGGAATGAGCAAGTCCTTCAAGGTTGAACATCACTCCCATGTTGCTGTTAGGGTGTACAGTGTTTTTCTGGTTCTGCTCATCTCACTCAGCATCAGTTCATGCAAATCCCTCCAGGTTTCCCTGAATTTCCATCCCTCCTGGTTTCTAATAGAACAATAGTGTTCCATGACATATATATACCACAGTTTGCTAAGCCATTCCCCAATTGAAGGACATTTACTGGATTTCCAATTCTTTGCCACCACAAACAGGGCTGCTATAAATATTTTTGTACTAGTAATGTTTTTACCCTTTTTCCTCATCTCTTCGGGGTATAGACCCAGTAGTGGTATTGCTGGGTCAAAGGGTATGCACATTTTTGTTGCCCTTTGGGTATAGTTCCAAATAGCTCTCCAGAAGGTTTGGATGAGTTCACAGCTCCACCAACAGTGTAATAGTGTCCCAAATTTTCCACATCCCTTCCAACAATGATCATTATCCTTCCTGGTCATACTGGCCAATCTGAGAGGTGTGAGGTGGTACCTCAGAGAAGCTTTAATTTGCATTTCTCTAATAATTAATGATTTAGAGCATTTTTTCATATGGCTATGGATTACTTTGATCTCCTCATCTGTAAATTGCCTTTGCATATCCTTTGACCATTTGTCAATTGGGGAATGGCTTTCTGTTTTAAAAATATGACTCAGTTCTCTGTATATTTTAGAAATGAATCCTTTGTCAGAATCATTAGTTGTAAAGATTGTTTCCAAATTTACTACCTTTTTTTTTATCTTGGTTACATTGGTTTTATATGTGCAAAAGCTTTTTAATTTAATGTAATAGAAATCATCTAATTGGTTTTTGGTGATGTTCTCCAACTCTTCCTTAGTCATAAACTCCTCCCCTTTCTATAGATCTGACAGGTAGGCTAGTCCTTGATCTTCTAATTTGCTTATAGTATTGTTTTTTATACGACTTGTTGATTTAATAAAGGCTTAATTAATTGATGATGCAAGGTAATCGCCTGTACTGCCAAGTAACTACCAAGTTTGGCTTATCAATTTTCCTGGTATTTGATATTGAATAGTGTGCTTTTGCTTCAATAATTTATATATTCATGTATTTATTAAATATGAGGCCACTGTGCTCAATTGTCTCTGAATCTTCCTCCACCTCTTTTGTTTTATGAATTAATTTACCTATTTTTCAGTTTGTATTCAATAATTTTAATGATTACCTCAGAATAGAGATGGGGAAACCACAACCCTTGGATCAAATTTAGCCTATCTCTTGCCACCCAGTTAAAACACCTTTTACATTTAAAAAGTTTTATTGTTTTAAAACTGCTAAAAATGGGGGGGGAGACTAGGTGCCATAGTGGATAAAGCTCCGGCCCTGGAGTCAGGAGTACCTGTGTTCAAATCCGGTCTTAGACACTTAATAATTACCTAGCTGTGTGGCCTTGGGCAAGTCACTTAACTCCATTTGCCTTGCAAAAACCTAAAAAAAAAAACCTGCTAAAAATATTTTTAGTTCCTGAAGGCCCCTCTTAGCAATCTTTACTTTAAAATGTAGTTTGAGTTCCAGAAATGCTAGATTTTCTCTATTCCTATCTAGTATTCTTTTTCTACTTTATATTCTTGACCTTTTGTTCTTCCTCATGAATTTTGTTATTAGTTTGTACTGATCTACAAAGTAATCACTTTGTAGTTGAATTGGTGTGACATTAAACTGTTAATTTGTTTATACATTATTGTCATTTTATTATATTGGGGCAGCCCAACCATGAATGTAGAATATCTTACCGATTATTTAGGTTTTTATTTCTGAAAAGTGTTTTGTAGTTGTAATCATGTAAATTCTAAGTGCCTATTGGCAGGATAACTCTTTAAATTTTAAAATGCATTTTTCAGTTATTTTGAATTAAATTCCTTTATCTATCCCTCCTGCTGGGTTATGTTAGTAAAGTGCATAAAAGCTAATGATTTTATGTAAGTTTATTTTAGATCTGCTACTCTATTGAAATTATTAACTGTTTTGATTAATATTTTCATTTAATCTCTAGAATTCTCTAAGTCTTCAGATTGGATACAAATAGAGATAATTTTGCTTCCTCTGTGCCTCTTTTCTTTTCAGTGCTGTATCTAATATTACTGGCTATTGGTTTTAGATTCTATTTATTACTTTAAGGGAAAGTTCATTTAAAGCTATGTATTTTAATGAGTCTAATGTAAATGAATTTTTTTGCCAAAACTTGTTTTACTTCATTAGTAAATAATATGTTTAATGTTTTAATATTGTTATAAGCTATTATGTTTATTGTTTTCTTTCCTAATGTCTAATAATTGCCATATTCCTCATATAAATCCTAATGGGTACTTTTTAGTTTATTATGTATTCTCTGTGCTAATATTTTTATATATTTTCATTAATACAGATTGTATATTGATCAATATGTTTCTTTCTTTGTTTTATCTGTTTCTGGATCAAGCATAGGAACCATTATTGACTCCTGGAAGAAATCTGATAATATATGAGGAAGAAAATAAGCAAAAATAAGCATTTATTAAGTGTCTACTATATATATATATATACATACATATAAATCATTGTATAAGTGCTAAGTACATTATAAATATTGACTATATACAAATAATGTAAATGATAGAGGATAAAATATATTTTATAGATAAAATATATATATATATATGTATATATATTTTAAATCTATTTGAACTTAAATCTATTGGTGTTTTCCTCCCTTGGAAGTTCATTTATAGTTTGTTTAACTATTCTTTCTTAGTTTTGGTCATTTAGATTATATATTTCTAATTTGTTAATCTGGTTGTTTAATATTTGATTTTATTTAATATTTGTTTTTAAATATTCATATATTTCTATTAAGTGGTTATTTTGCTTAATTTTAGATGTACATATTATAAAGATTTCTTTTATTCATTTATTGTGAATTTTCTATTTTATTATGAGAAATTGGTTATTTCTTTTTAAAAATCAAATTAATTTATAGCTTTTCTCTAAACAAACTATTTTAACTGTACTGATCACCTCATTTTTATTTTATGTATGCATTATTTATCAAATTTTATTTTTATTATTTGCAGGGCTGTGAATTTATTTTTTTCTAGTTTAAAAAAATTACATGCTTGTTTCAATGTTGCTTCTTTTCTATTTCATTAAGCTTGATGCTTAGAGACCTATTATTTACCTAAGAATTGCATTAATTGCATTTCTAAGATTTGTTGATTTCATTATTTAGTCATTATTTAATCTGGATCCTTTCTTCAAATATCTCTTATTGGTTGTAATTTTGTTGTAGTAGTAGTTTAGGAATTAAGGATCCAGAGACTGCTCTGACCAAGAGTAACCATCCTCTAAGGAACCCAGCATTGATTTCAAATTGAAGGGGTAATCCTGGAGTGTGTATATTCATACAAACACACACACACACACACACACACATATATATATATGTATATATATGGTTATAACTATAAAGTTATGTGATATACAGATATGTAGAAAAACATGTGCATGATAAATGCATGTAGACACATAAGCACACATGTAATTGATAATTAAATGTACTAATTAATACATAGAGCAACTATCTACACTATACATGTATTATATGCTCTTTCACCAAGTACATGTGCATATATATGTTGATAACTGTATGCATGTATGCATTTATCTGTCTTTCAAGCAAACTTCTTTTAAATAATATTTTACTTTCTAATTCATTCTGTCTCTTCTCTATTTTGTGGGTAAATCCATTAAATTTACATTCATAGAAAAGATTGTTAGGTATGTTTTCCCCTCTGCTCTATGATGATATTTCCTTCCTTCAACTCTGATTTTCTCAATGGGAATATTTTGAGTCTTTAATTTTATTAAGGTCTGATTTTTTTCCCTCCTAGGATTAGGGTGTTTTTTTAAAGATATTCTTAGCTATAGGCTTTTTTTTATTGTTTGTGTTTTGTCATACAATATTTCTTTTTTTCTTTCTTTTCTTTTCTTTTTTCTTTTTCTTTTTGATTTTTCTCATTAATCAGGTGTGATTCAGACTGCGGTTCCTTGGTACATGGACTGTTTCTTATTGCTTGGTTTTGGATTTTTTTTATAAATTTGTTTACTTATTTTGAATTTTACAGTTTTCCTCCCTAATCTCACTTCCCTCCTCCTACTCCCCACAGAAGGCAGTCTGTTAGTCTTTACATTGTTTCCATGGTTTACATTGATCTAACTCTAATGTGATGAGGGAGAAAGCTAGATTTTTTTTTAAATAGGATGGTTTGAGGTTTGGCAATCACATTTCTTGTTGTATTAAATTTGTATACACATATGATGTATGTGTATATATATATACATATGTATATTCATACATGTAAGCTTTTTTCAGTGTTCTTTGATTCTAATTAAAATGGGTAATTTTCTTCTATGATTATTTTAAGTAGATTATCCAGGCTTTTTGTTTTATCAAGCTTATCATAGAGCCCAATATTATTTTTCCTTGTCATTATGTTTTACAGATCAATTGCTTTTGATAACAGATGTCTCATGAGATCTTTCATTGTTTCTATTTTTTCAATTTTGTTCTATTTATTACGGTATTGATTTTTTCCTTAGTTTTTTCCTTTATCCTATCTCTCAGGTTGCCCAATAATTTTGTTATGTTTTCCACATTCTAGTCTAAGCTATTTATACTCCTTCCAAGGTCTTTTTCCTTAAGAACTCAAATTCAATTCTTCATCTATTCTTTTATTAGGCTTTGGAACTAAGCCATTATATACTGGGGACTCCAATAGTGAGTTTTGCCAAATTATATCTTTATTTTTTTATAATTTTTTTGGTTTATTTATTTTATATTATTATAATAATCTTGTTATGAGAGAAAGCATAAAACACCTCCCACCTCCCCCAAGAAGATGAGACACCTCAAGAATGGTGAAAGAGAAAAAAAGATTCCAATGGCTTTGTCTCTGGGATGTGTTGCTTTCTTTATGGTAAATCCACCAAAGACATAACTTCATTTTTTTTCTCACAATTGCTATTACTAACGTATTTCCCTCCACTCTATTCCTCCCTACTCTCATTTATTCTATTCTCTTTCTCTCTCCTTTCATCCTGTCTCTGTTCAAAAGTGTGTTGTATCTGAGTACCCTCTCCCATGATCTTCCTCTATCAGCTATTCCCCCTTTCCCTCCCACCATTCCCCCTTATTCCAACCCTTTATTCTCATAGGTATTCTCATACCCATATTCTCTAGGGTAAGACAGATTTCTATACCCTATTGTGTATGTTATTTCCTCTCTGAGCCATTTCTATGAGAATGAAGGCTCACTTATTCCCCCTTGCCCTTCCCCATTATACTCTATTGAAAAAGCTTTTTCTTGACTCTTATATGAAATATCTTAGTCCCTTCTTTCTCTCCCTTCCAGTACTTTCTTTTGTTACCCATTGACTCCATGCTTTTACTATATTATGCCATTATATTCAGCTCTATATATGTTCCTTCTAATTGCTCTTATAAATGAGAAAGTTCATATAAGTTATCAATATCTTCTTCCCATCTAGAAATATAAAGAGATTAACATCATTAAGTTCCTCATAATTAGTCCTTCTCATCCGCCTCCTCTATGGTTCACCTGAGTCCTGTACTTGGAGATCAAATCTTCTGTTCAGTTATGGTTGTTTCAATAGGAAAAATTGAAAGTCACCTATTTCATTGAAAGTCCATATTTTCCCCCAAAAGAGGATGTTAAATTTTGCTGGGTAGTTGATTCTCAGTTCTAAACCAAGATCTTTTGCCTTCTGGATTATCATATTCCAAGCCCTATGTTCCCTTAATGTAGTTGCTGCCAGATCCTGTATAATCCTGACTATGGAGCCATGGTAGTTGATGCTTGTTTCTGGCAGCTTTTAGCATTTTCTCTTTGACTTGGGAGTTTTGGAATTTGACTATAATATTCCTGGAGGTTTTTCTTTTGGTTCTCTTTCAGGAGGTGACTGGTGAATTCTATTTTACCCTCTGCTTCTAGGATCTCAGGGCAATTTTGCTGTATTGCTTCTTGAAAAAATGAAGTCTAGTTCTTTTTTTGGTTGTGACTTTCAGGTAGCCTACTAATTGTTAAATTATCTCTTCTGGATCTGTTTTTAGGACAGTTGTTTTTCCAATGAGATATTTCACATTTTCTTCTAATTTTTTTGGTACAGTTTTATTTATTCCTGATTTCTTGCAAAGTCATTGGCTTTCCTTTACTTCCATTTTGCATTTGAAGGAGTTATTTTCTTCAGAGATTCCAGCTGATCAATTCTGCTTTTTTTCTCCTCATTTGCCTTTTGAGTTGCTTTTTCCATTTGGCTTAAACTGGTTTTTAACATATTTTCTTCAGTTTTTTTGTATTTCTTTCGCCAAGCTATTGACTTGGTTTTCATGATTTATCTGCATTGCTCTCATTTCTCCTCCCAGTTTTTCCTCTACCTCCCTTAATTGCTTTTCAAAGTCTTTTTTGAGCTCATCCATAGCCTGAGCCCATTTTCTATTTCTCTTAGAGGTTTTGGATACAGAAGCTTCGATTTTTTCATCTTCTGAATCTTCCATGGAACCAAAGTAATTTTCTGTGGTCATATTCTTATTTTTCTTTTGTTTGCTCATTTCCTCAGCTTGTGACTGATTTATCACACTTCTATGGCCTTGGGGGGGGGGGTTTGGGGACACCCCACTGGGACTTTAATTCCTCCAAGGTGTTTTCAGAGGCTCTTACTTCTCTCTTTCCTGTGTTCAGGCCCTCCCCCTCTGCCCTGGAGCTATGAGAATCATCCCTGCTCAGCTATGGTAGTGTTCTGGGGGCCCAAACTGCAACCTGGATCTGGCTATGGGCAAACAGGGGGAGCAGAGAGACCTCTGTAGTCTCCCCTGACCCCCTTACCATCTATGGAATGAGAGCTCTGGACATTCTGGGTGGCTCTGCCAACTCCTGCTGCAGGTTTTCACCACAGGGCTGCTCTGAGGCCAGAGCTCCATTCCCCACTCACTCTGGTGTGACAGAGTTCTCTCACCACCCCTTCTGGCTGTCCCTCATGATCCCTGGGCCAAGAGGTCTATAAACCATGCCCCTTCTGCCACAGACCCAAGCACTTGGCCTGACTGTGCTGCGATTTTTTCCAACCCCCAGTTCCAATAGAATAGACTTTTTCTAAGGAACTTCTAAGTTGTCTTTGGACTGGGAAATTGTATCACTCAGTCTTTCTGTGGGTTCTGTCCCTCTAAATTTTGGCTAGAGTCATAATTTGATGGCTTTTGGAAATTTTGGGGGAACAAGTTTCCAGGAATTCCAGCCTTCATGCTGCCATCTTGGCTCCCCATATTATATCTTTCTCTGAAGTTTGATCTTGGGTTGCTCTTCATTGTATTTGAGGTTTTCTTATGTTGTTTATTTATTCAGTTTCTTTCTTGTTAGAGATAATAGCAATCATTCCTTTGCTACACATTTGTGGTTTCTTCCAAACCCCCTTTAATCTCTACTATTGTTAGAATTACCAACATGCTAATGAAACTACATTAGAAGCCTAAGGTGGAAGTATACTATGTAAAAATAGAATAGTCAGAAAATCTTTCTAAGAGTAGCCTTCATACCTTTCCTTTAACCATCATCCTATATAAAATAAATGCCCACCTCTGAGTGACCTTTTACCCTTCTTGCTTCACATCCTTTTATTTCATAGTTCTAAAAAGGAAATCATTCTATCCTTTTCCTCTCAGTGCAACATGAAGTCAGACCAGTCATGATCCAGGGTCAATTGTATGATACTTCGGTCATCTCTCTCTCTCTCTCTCTCTCTCTCTCTTTCTCTGTGTGTGTATGTTTGGATAGATTATCTTATGGGATTACTTTTTGTTCATATTTTAAATTTGTTAAATGTTTCACATATTTTTGAGGTGGTTTACAAGAGATTTGGGTTTAAGTAGAACATTTATTGTTTCCTTTGTTATTGAAAGTATCCCTCTTCAACTTTGACATTTTAGAAATAGTATCTGGAGTTTTGTTCACAATCTATATGCAGTGATGAACCCTAATACAAGAATTTTCATTTTTTGAATTGGTAAAATGGGGATTATGCTCCTTCCCTTGGGAATTTCAAAGGTATCTGAAGAAACAGTGAACTAACAGTTGCAAAGAAGTTGGGGGTTAGGCACATAAAAGATCAGCATGCAAAGCATTAAAAAGTATTGTAGTGGTTCTTTGCAGTGAATGAATGTGTTGTTTTTTTTAACAGTGAATGGAAAAACTGATCTTGGTGAGGTTTTGTGACCTCCTGAGATAATGAATAACCAAGTCACTGAGGGAGATGAGAATTTAACTCAGCCTCCTACTATGCAGCCAGGTAGTGAATTTTTTAATGGCATTCAAAATGTTTGAATCCCAGTCTTCTACCCACTGGAAGCAGGCACAGGACACATTGAGGTAATAGGCTATGATATTTTCCTCACCATGATTTTAAAGAAGGATTTTTATTAATCCTAGTTCAGTGATTCTTTACATAGAATATGTAATAGAAAACACTACACTAGCAGGTAACTCAAATAAAATATAGATATTTAAAGCTGGAAAGGATGATAAAGATTAACTGCTTTGACCACCTACCCAGTGCAAGCTTTCTTTTTCTCACATTCCCAGCAGATAATAGTTTTTATTTAATCTCATTTTATAGCTATCTAACCTCTGGTCAGTGCTTTCAGAGATGGGGAACTCACTATCTAATAGATAGTTACTCCAAGGCACCCAAACCTCTTGATGGACAGCTCAATTGGAAAGTTCTGAAATGTGTCCCTCTATAACTTTTACACATTGGTTATAGTTACATACTCTGGAGTATTTATTCTGTTTACATTTCAACTCTTCAAATATTTGAAGACAGCTACCATATCCTCTCCACTCTCATTTTCCAGTCAAAACATATTTAGTTCCTTCAGTCATTTCTTGTATCACATGTTTCTAGCTCTCCAATGTGCTACTAATTTTCATTTAGATATACTGCAATTTGTCAGTGTCCTCCATAAAATGTGCTCCTAAGAGCAGAATATAAGCCTTTCATTGTGGCCAGATCAGCATAGTGTACAGCATGACTATTAGATACCTTATCTTGCAACAGGATTTAATAAAAGCTTGCTGAGTGATCCAGACTCCATGTATCAATAATAAACCTTAAGACTGAGTTATGTTTTTATCAGTTGTATTGCACTATTAACTTATAATGGGAAAATTCTATGGATCTTAAATGGCTGCTAAAACAGATTTCCCAATTTTTTTCATATAATTATTTTTTGAACCTCAAAAAGGACTTTATTATATATTAAATTTGATTTTTTAAAATTGACCCTTCCAACTTAGTAAGCTTTTTCTTGATTTTGTTATCTAGTATATATGTAAACTCTCTGAGTTTTTTGTTAACCTTAAATTTAATATAAGACCTTAATTTATATATTAATTAATTTATTTATTAATCATCTATTTTGTGTAAAGCATTGTGTCAGTTAAAAAGGTAAAGAACTTAACATTTAGAAAGATATAGGACATGGATAGACACAATTAAAACACAAAATAGAACAAGGTAAGTATAGAACAAAGGTAGAAAAAAGTGCCATGATAATTATGAGAATGGGAAGATGATTAAAGGAATTGAGGAAGTTTCAAGGAGCTGGTATTTAAGATAGATAGGATTCAGGATGCTAACAATGTCTTTATACTAGATATTGGTGATGATGACAATGTTTGTTCTTCATTCTCGAAGAAGACCATGACATAGAGAGGTGATGCCATGACAAGTATGTGAATTAGCTTGAATGAGGTGGAGTGCTGTACTGGATCACCAGCCTCACTTCTTCCTCTGGAGTCATCTCGGTCCAGTGGCCAGATATGGATCAGGACAACTGGAGATGACCACGGATGTGAGGCAATCAGGGTTAAGTGACTGCTAGTAAATGTTTGAGGTCAGATTTGAACTCCTTTCCTCTTGATTTCAGAGCCATATGATTCATCATTCTCTCCCTCTTATTTAATTCCAATCCATAATAAAAAATTTTAAACATACTTTGAATCTAGTTGTTTAGTCAATAATATGCCTACTTTGCTTTACTTTCCTCTCATCCAGTTCCTATCTTTTCATTTTTGTCCACAAATCATGAAGGAGTTTGTCAAATGCCTTAAGAAAATCTAGGTATACAATACCTAGGGTATTTTCCCAAATACCAATTTAGATATTAAACCAAAACAGGATAGGAGCAAGGATTTCTTTGATATATGCCACTCCCTGGTGAGGAAACTAATGCAGCAGCAATACTTATCTGAAACATATTCTTAGAGAATTGACTAAAACAATTAGAAGTTAAATGACTTGTCCATTTTGGAGACAAAGGGTGAGTGTATTTTTCATGACTACAGTGTCAAGTTTCTATCTATCTCTTATACCATGCTGATTCATGTTATTATAAAATAAAAATATAAAATAACTAAGTTTAGTATTACTTATTCTTAGGGTACACCCCATCACTGAAATTTGCAGATTTAATGTCACAGCAATCCAACTACAGGTGGTTACCTTGTAGGGCTGTACAAACTAATAACAAAATTCATGAGGAAGAACAAAAGGTCAAGAATATCAAGGGGGAAAAAGAATAATAGATAGGAATAGAGATTTATGTTTGAATACTTTTAATGATGGGGAATTCACTACTAATGGAGATCATAATCTGATAGGGATATCTTGTTGGATAGCTCTAATATTTAGGATATTTTAAAATTTACCTTTCTGTGAATTCATGCATCTCAGATTTACTGCTTATCATTTTTTTTAATCATTTGGGGCGGCTAGGTGGCGTAGTGGATAAAGCACCAGCCTGGGAGTCAGGAGTACCTGGGTTCAAATCCAGTCTGAGACACTTAATAATTACCTAGCTGTGTGGCCTTGGGCAAGCCACTTAACCCCATTTGCCTAGCAAAAAAACCCTAAAAAATAAAATAAAAAATAATAAAAAAAATCAGTCTTGGATTGGTCTGTTAAGAACTTATTCTTTCATTATCTGAGGTTTGTATTGTGTTGTTTTAATTTTTATTTATGTCCCATTAAAATAACCATCTAACTTTCTGAATGTTTTCAGTGATGGGAAACTGGCTTTATAACAGAGTTCACTCCCTTACAAGGTAGCCTTGTCTCTTGTTGGCTAGCTCTAGGATTTAGAAATCTCTGGATTTCTTTTTTCTGGACTTTAACTCTTTGGTTCCAGTTTCACCTGGAAGCAATTTGATTACAATTATAAAAAAAACTACCCTGGAATCTGTGTGGTCCATTCAATCAGTCAATCAATAAACATTTAAAGCCCCTACTATGTGCCAAATACTTTATTAAGATCTGGGATTACACAAAGAAGCAAATGATAGTTTCTGCTCAAGGAGGGCAGAATCTAATGCATTCTGAATTTCTTCTTTGCTTATATCTGGGTTTTGTTTCTTAATATTTTTGTTTCATTTTTATTTAGCTATATTTAGATAGTCAAGCAACCTCTGCTTAAATGCTTTGTGTGATGAGCAGCTCCGTCTCTAAGGTGTTCACTACAATAAGGCAGGCTAATCTCATGTTGGACAGCTCCCAGTGGTAATGCACAACACTGGTTATTGGAGATGATTTTCTCCAGGGATGGGAAAACTGAGACTACAAATCAGGGATCCACTCCCTCCTCACATAAACTTTGTGCCCATTACATTGCCGCTGTTTTGTGGATTTTGAAGTTTTCATGCAGAAGAGAGAAAGAGACTAATGATAATTAAAAACATTAAGCCTTTATTCATACAAGGAAGAGCTTGAGGTCCTAAAAGAGAAACCTAAGGGAGAGGAAATTTTGATTAACTAAAGGCAGGTCAAGCTAAGATATAGTAAGGTATTTGTCCTTCATTCTCAAAGATGACCATGACATCAGGGGAGGTGATACCATGGCAAGCACATGAATGAGATTTGACTGAAGGGATCCTGTGCCAGGTCCCCAGCCTCACTTTCTCCTTCCAGAGCCATTTGGGGTCCAGTGGCCAGATGTGAATCAGGACAACTGGAGATGGGCCTGTAGATGGCAAGTGACTGAGACTGATTTTGAACTCCTATCCTCTTGACTCCATGGCTAATGCTCTATTACACCTCTGGCTGTCCCAGTGTCACTGGCCTTGGACTCAGGAGGATAGAGTTTGAATTCATTCTCAGATGCTTGACACTTTTTAGCCATGTGACCTCGGGCAAGTCACATAACGCTGATTGCCTTGCATCCATTGTCATCTACAGTTGTTCTGATTCACATCTGGCCATGGGACCTCAAACTCTGGAGGAGAAAGTGAGACTGGAAGCTAAGATATTAAAAGCAAATTTTATGTAAATAGGTTAAGCTATCAAGGATACCAAAAGGGAGGTTGCTCTACTTTCAGGAATAATGATCTTTAGATTATTGAGGGAGTAGAAGGGTCTTGGGAGAAGTCATTTTTTAAATTTGACATAGCTAGATACTTCTAGGTGATTTTGGTTTCTCTGTCCATGAAGCAATTTTATCCTTTACACATCAGATCATTTCAACAATAGGAAGAAGGGCCAGAACTTTATACAGAGGGATGAGACATTATTTAATAATGCTTTAGTTTCTCTTTTCTGTGGTCACATATGCCAGGGATGGGTTAATGAAGTAGCAGCTATACTATTGGGAGGGAAGTTTCCCAATATGAAACATTTTAGGAAAGAGAAAAAGGAGGAGTCCTAAGAAAGAGAAGACATTGTGTCTGGAGAGCATCGTGAATTTTAACAAGGTCTTTCCAGAATAAAAGTTAGAAAGAAAACCATTTCATGTGTCAGAGATGTCCATAGAAGAGATCTATATCTTATCTTAGTCAGTTATTCTGGCCAGTCTAATCATTACTTAGACTTAAAACAGGAGGGATTCTTGTCTTTTGGTGGGGGAGTGGGGATTGAGGTAACACACAAAGTCACTCACCAACATACAGAAGATAAAATTAGCCAGTCACAGAAATCACCGGTTTCAGTAGGTTACTGAGAAGGCAAGAATATTTCCTCATGCTCATTAAAAAGACAAGAAACAAAGTGAACTAATACAAAAAGACTTGAAAAATTGACAAAGAATTATATATGCAAACAGAATTACATAAGCTGCCTTCAGCAAAGTAGGTTATTATTCCAATCACAACATCAAAATGGAGTTTACTTGGATGATATAACTGAAATTGAAAAAGGTCTCTACTGGCCAAAGCAATGTTCAAATCAAATCAAATGTGATTCCATAAACTATCCAGCATTTGGGTTCAAAAGATCACCTAAGCAAGTACAGAACAGAAGAGGAATGACTGAGGGAAGAGGTCTAACAAAGATCTTGGGGTTTTATTGGACTACAAGTTCAGCAAAATGAACAACATGACCTGGCAATCAAAAAAACCCTGAATCTTAGGTGGCATAGTGTCCAGAACAAGAGAGGGGATGCTCTATTTTTTTTCCTCTATGCTGCTTAGACCACATCTTTCATATGCCTATTCCCATTGGACAAAGGGATAGAAATAATGCATTTTGAACATCATTTTAAATGTACAACTGGCCTCTGCCTCTAAAGAAATACATTGACAAAATGAAGTCAGTCTAGAGAAGAGTGATACAGAGTGTCTAATTAGAATCATAAATTCCAATTATGGAATCAGAAACTATGATATTGAAGGAAATGTGAATGGAAAATCAGGAAATCTGAATGTTCTCTCCTTTTCTGAAAGTGAGGAAGCAGAGACTAGATATCTAGATTCATGCAGGAAGTAGAATTAACAAAGATTGCATATTATAGTAAAGATGATGACCACTGAGTTAGGAAGACTTAGGTTTAAATCCTGCTTCCCATATTTGTCAACTGTGTAACCTTGGATAAATAACCTAATATCTCTGGGTCTCAGTTTGAACATAATGATTTCTTAGGTCTCCCTACGATCCTTGGAAGATCACAGGACTGAGCATTTTAGATTAAGGGAAAGGCAATAGGGAGTCAATTAGAGAGGAATAAAAGGATTTATAAGCATCCTTGAGGGGCTCAACAAAGTTATATATATGTATATTGTAAACACTTAATAAATACTTATTAAATAAAGGTTAAAGAAAGGAGAATTAAATTAGAACACAGACTTGTTATTGTGGCAGAGTACTCAAAATTTGGGGGTAATTGAACCTTGAGGTTTACTGCACACTTGAGGACTGTGACTTTCTGGCAACCATTTTAATTTTCCTCATGGGCACTGTTTCTAAGTAGAGGGTTTTTTGGTTGCTATTTTTCTTTTGGAATTATTCTTTTAAGTATGGAATTAAATAGGGGGTGTCTCTCCCTCCTAAATGTATACTAAGAAAACTCTGGATGGTTTTAATATAAATCCTTCACATTTAAATAGGGTTTCACAGTTTCAAAAAGTTTTACATATATAAATTTATATGAATATACATAATATATTTATATATTTATATCCCATATAATGTAATATATATTCCACATACATTTATTGCTTTTTATATGGACAGAGTGAAGTATAACAAACTGTGTATTTCATTATTGGCTCTACACTGTCGAGAGGACTAGGGGAAACTCTAGGACATTGGAGTGGACTTCCTTGTGAAGAACCCATGTGTGGATCTAATTATTACACGGGGATTATACAGGATGAGAGAGAATAAATATGTTGCAGTCTGTGACACTGGAAGGAGTATCCATATATCAATCAAAATATACAAAACATTTCTGGAATCAGAATATCACATGATTTTTAGAACAGATTTGTAAATAGGGAGTATAGACATTATTGTCTCCATTTTATTTGTAAGTAAACTGAGTCAGTAAAAAAATTATTCACATCAAAACTATTTGGTTAAGAAATATAGTGGTTAATCAGTGGAATAGTTTAGGCCCACAAGACATAGTAGGAAATGACTATAGTGATCTATTGTGTGATAAACGCAAAGAGTCCAGTTTCTTAGATGAGCTCACTTTTTTTTTTTAGTTTTTGCAAGGCTATGGGATCTAGTGAATTGCTCAAGGTCACACAGCTAGGTGATTATTAAATATTTGAGGTCAAATTTGAACTCAAGTCCTCCTGACTCCAGGACTGATGCTGTATCTACTGCACCACCTAGGTGCCCCCAAAAGCTCACTTTTTGACAAAAACCACTGGGAAAACTGGTAATGATATGGCAGAAACTATGCATAGACCAACATCTTTTACCATATAATAAATCAGGATCAAAAAGGGTACATGACTTGAACACAGAATGATGCCATTAGGAGAGCAATGGACAGTTTTACTGTTAGATCTAAGAGAAGGGAAGAATTTATGATCAAAGAAGAGTCAGAAATGTTATAAAATGCAAAATGGATTATTTTGATTACAGTAAATTAAAAAGGTTTTAAACAAACAAAACCAATGCAACCAAGATTAAAAGGAAAGCAGAAAACTGGTAAACAATTTTTAGTCTGTTTCTGATAATAGTTTCATTTCTCAAATATATAAAGAACTGTGAAATCTATAAGAATACAAATTATTTCCCAATGGATAAAGATAAAAAGATATGAATAGGCATTTTTCAGGTGAAGAAATTAAAGCTAAAGTCATAAAAATTTCTATAAATCATTATTGGTTAAAGAAATTAAAATTAAAACACCTATCAAATTGCCTAGTATGACAGAAAATGAAAATGATAAATATTGGAGAAGATATGGAAAAACTGGGAGACTGATGCATTGTTGGTGGAGTTGTAAGCTGATCCATCCATTCTGTAGAACAATTTGTAACCATGGCCAAAGAGCAATAAAACTGTGCACACAATTTCATTAAGCAATACCACTAGTAAGTCCAAATCCCAGAGAGAGATCATAAAAAATAGAAAAGGACCTACATGTACAAAATTTTTTTATAGTAGCTCTTTTTGTGGTGGCAAAAATTTGGAAATTGAGGGAATACCCTTTAATTGGTGTATGGGTGAACAAATCATGGTATAATGAAAGTAATGGAATATTATGTTATAGACAATGATGAAGAGGAGATTTTTTTTAAAACCTGGAAAAAACTTAAATGAACTAATGCTGAGTGAAGTGAGCAGAAACCGGAGAAAATTTGCACATATTGTGTAATGATCAACTATGATGAAATTAACTTTTCTCAGCTATACAATGATCCAAGACAGTTCCAAAAGACCCATGATGGAAAATGCTATCTATATCTAGAAAAGAACTATGGAATCTGAATGCAGATTGAAATATACTATTTTCTTTATTTTTTCTGATTAACAAGCATTTATTTTTCTCTCCCACTCCTCAAGGCAAATGGGGTTAAATGGCTTGCCCAAGGCCACACAGCTAGGTAATTACTAAGTGTCTGAGGCTGGATTTGAATGCAGGGACTCCTGACTACAGGGCCAGTGCTCTATCCATTGTGCTACCTAGCCGCCCCTGAAATATACTATTTTCTCTTTTTTGTTTGTTTTATTCTTTCTCATGGTTTTCCCTTTTTGTTCTGATTATTCTTTTGTAACATTTCTATGTGGAAATGTATTTGACATGATTGCATATGTATAACATATTTCAGATTGCTTGCTGTCCTGGGGTTTGGAGAGGGAGGGAGGGAGAGAGAAAAATCTGGAAGTCAAAATTCTGTAAAAATGAATGCTAAAATCTAACTTAAGATGTAATTGAAAAAAAAATACTATTTAAAAAAAGACTTGCTCTGATTGATATTATCTAAAGTCTTTTGCTTTCCTATCAATTCTTTCTCCTACCCCACTATCTCTCAAAGTAGGTAGAAATAGGAAAGAAAAGGGGAAAAAATCACACAGAAGATAATTCTTTTCAGTCCTTTTAAACTAAATCAAAATTCTTTTAATTAATTCTTTTTAATTCTTTTTCTTCTCTATGGTCATTCTTGGCAAAACCAGGTTTTTGTCCACTCTACCTCCCCTATGTATACTAACTAATAGAATGTTTTTGGACTCAGTTATTTTTAGGAATTTGATAAAAGTCAGAGTAAGGAAAAAGAACTACAGAGAATTGGCTTTTTTTCCTCTCAGAAAAAAAGACATTCAAAAAATTCAAGTTCAGTGTTCTAAATTCTCTATGTCTTCTGACCTTTGTACTGTGACAACAGAGATTCCCCTAGAGAAGGCATCTTCAAGCAAGGTCATTAAAAATTAATACCTTTGGTTGGTTTGGGAGGTAGAGTCACTTTGCATTGAAGGCTGTTCAGAATGGGCAGCATTCTAACAATATTCCACTCAACTTAGGCATAGTTGTCTGTGTATTCCTTTGGTTTAGAGTTTATCCACTCAGAGCATAAGCATTTATTAAATTCCAATCTCTGGATGTCTTATTGGTCCCAAGTCTTTTAATTGGGATCATCAATTTGCTTCTTCATTTTTAAAGTCCAAACACACTGAGATTATCTTGCTTTAGAATCACATAGTTAGAGGTGTTATCAAAAGAGGGGAATGAGGCAAACTTTCCTTTCACTGCTACCAGCATCTTCTGACCTTGCTTCATGATCTCCCAAAAAGCTGTGCTAACCCTATTCTATAATTTCCAGGTTCTCATCTCATCTTCCCTTCTAAATCAGTACAGACATTCTTCTGCTGCTACATTTATGGTAGAACTGTTCTCTGTATTGTCCCTTCTACCTTGATTCACATACAACATGGTATACCTTCATAGGCCAAATTCCACTAATAGATTCATAGATTTAGAGTAACAAAGGACCTCAGAGACCACTGATTCCACTCCCTCTTTTTATATTTGAGGAAACTGAAGTACAAGAAAAGAAGAAGTGATTTTCCCAGGGTTAACCATTTATGAATATATAAAGGGGAAGGAAGATATGAACAAAGACCTTCCTGAATCTGAAGGCCTGTGCTCTTTGCAGTTTGCTTCTAAAAAAGGAGTTCCTAACTTAAGAGTTTGTCATTTAAATCATTTTAACATATTTTGATACCTATGATTTATTATAATTGGTCTCACTTGGAACCCTATCCTATGTATTTTATTTTTTGTGTTTAAAAATATTCTGAGAAGGGACCCATAACAATGTTTGCTCTTCATTCATGAAGAACACCATGAAATCAGGGAGATGATGCCATGACAAGTGCGTGAATTGGATTTGAGTGAAGGGTCACCAGCCTCATTTTCTCCTCCAGAGCTATCTGGATTCAAGGGCCAGATATAGTTCAGGATGGTTGGAGATGGTCCTGGATGTGAAGTAATCAGATATAAGTGACTTGCCCAGGGTCATACAGAGGTAGTAAGTGTCAAGTGTCTGAGGTCAAATTCAAACTCCTGTCTTCCTGACTCCAAGACCAGTGCTCTATCTACCATGCTACCTAGCTGCCCCAAAGGAACTCATAGTCTTCATCACACTGATGAAGGGTTGCATGCTCAAAAAGATGAAGAACATTTGCTCTAATGGGCATTGGTTAAAAATAAAAAAAACTTGCTAGAAATCAACCTTTTAACCAATGGGAATTAGAGAAGAAATGGTTTTAACCTAACTTTCCCTTAGCATGAATGAATTTCTTTGACTTCAAGAAAGGAGAGAAGGAAGTCTTATGTGGATTTTTCCATTTGGTGTTGCTTTTGTTTTTATTTTATTTCTTCAAGGATTTATGATTTCTATACAAATAATCTCTCCAATAAACACATATTGTCAATCCTAGGTCTCCATAAATTATTATGGCTAGAAAAAAATCAGCACCCAGTGCCCAGCATGATGAGACATATGGATCCTTCACTCTAATATAGTACAAGTTTTCTTCTTTAGTAATATATGGCAGCTTGAGATTCCAAGGTGACCTGCATACTAAGCTGAGGTATTGGGGTGGAAATTTAGGTGGGTTTTATCTAAGTGTCTGGGTTTTATTTGAAGAACACAAGGAGGCATAAGTCAATCACTACTTAGTGCAAATCCACAGTATAATGTCAACTGTACTTTTAGTTCCCCTCTACCATCTGCAATGCAAACAGCACACAGTCAAGTTTTTTTCTCCTTTACAGAATGTCCAACATACAAAGGTCAGGGGAAAAAATAGGCAAAATGATTTCTTGTATCCAATTTAGTATAACTTAATAACAAAGAATTGGCCATCCTCTAGGACATGAAAATAGTTTTGCTCTACAGAACTCTTCTTTTTCAAGTCATCATAGTAATAGCATTTTGCTTGCAATGGAGCCTCAGGATCTTGATTTTTCAGTTTGCTATTCATTCCAACAAATAACTCCTCTTCCCTAGGGCAAATGTTAACACTGGTTTCAAAATGTTCAATGACTTGAAGTTGTTCCCTAGCCTTCTCAGATCAAAATGAATCCATTGATTTGAACTTGTACTTGGACACATTGGTATTTATATTTCCTTACTTCCTGAACCAGTGGAGAATGCAGCACTTAATGCTATCATCATTTGCTTCTTTTTTTTTTCTTTTGAGTTTCTAAATTTTAGTAATGGAAAATGATTATGCAAAGTGTGAATAATGATATAGTAGGCAGTGTCTAATTGAGGAATGGCATATATTCCAACAACTCATTTACAAATTGGTTGCTTGGAACTTGGAACATATATTTTCCTTCCCCTATATAGGTGGTTATTGTAAGTAGAGACCTGGGCCTAGAGTCAGGAAGACTTCAGAACATTTACTAGCTATATGAACCTGCACAAATAACTTAACTCTGTTTATCTCATTTTCTTTGTCTGGAAATGAACTGGATAAAATTGCGAACTGCTGCTGTATCCTTACCAAGAAAATCCTAAATGGGATCTCAAAGAGTTGGATATGACTGAAATGATTGAATGATAACAGCATATGAGCATATACACACATAGTAGAGTGGTTAGGTTTCCACTATATTCCTAGCAGAACTATAACACTTATCCCTCAAATTGCCTTCTTAACACTCATGATAGCTGACTCAATCAATTGGCAAATATTTATTAAGTCTCCTGCTATGGACCAGACTGTGATAGACACCAAGGATACAAGGACAAAGAATTCAATAATCCCTATTCATAAAGTGCTTACATTTTAGTAGGGGTAACAAGGATACACCCATATGTGTATCTACTTTGCAAGTATGTGTGTGTATGAAACCTAGTCTTTGGACATGCCTAGTTTGTCTAACATGGAGCTTGCTGCAACACCTACCCAAGTGATAGATACACAAACTTACATACACCCAAAATAAATAGAAAGTGAATAGTTTGGGAAGGAATACACTCTATGTAGGATGGATTAGGAAAGGCTCCATACAGAAGATAACATAACCTTAAAGAATGAGACAAAGATGAGGAAGAGTGTTGTCCAAGCATGGGCGATAATCTGTGCAAAAACACAAAAATGGAAAATGAAGTATTTTATGGGAATAGCAGAGAGAAAAGGTCAGTTGGGATGGAGGGCAGAGTGCAGTGTAAGGAGGGTGAAAGGCATAGTATGTTATTGGAATACTGTCCAATAACACTGGAAAGATGGGCCAGGCTAGGTTTTGAAGAGCTGTGAAAGGTAAATGAAGTTCATATTTTATCCTAAAGGTAATAAGAAGCAAGTTGGGTTAGTTGAGTAGGGGAGTCACATTATCAGATCTATGTTTAAAGAAAATTACTTGTTGTTGATTTAGCAGAACTGTTAAACCTGACTTTCAGACGGCTATGGATCTAAATGAAAAAGGAAGAGCAGCTGCATCCCTGAGATGTGATGGATATAACTTTCTGAACTTTTTTTAAGGGTATCAGAAAATATCCCTCATGACTGACATTATTTTAGAGAACTAGATTATATATGAAGAAAGGGTATGGATGGAGTAACATTCATGTAGAGTGTAAGGAAGAAGGGGATATTGGTGAATAATTCAGTGAGTTTGTGTGTAACATGGAAACAGATTTGCTTATGGGACCTTGGAAAGAGGGAAGAGAGGATGCAGTGAATGTGTACAGGAGAGAGAGGGTAAGTGTATGAGTGTGGTTGTGACTCTTAGAAGATGTGCAAAGGTGACAATATTCATCTGTGCATTGAGCTCTATGTCTTAGATGGATAGTGATTGGGATTCTGGCTCTTAGTGTTCCTATTATATGTATAGATACCAGTAAGAAAACAGCAATGGCAGTCCTTTAATTAGTTTTGGTATCCTATAGCTTATGTGACTAAGACATTGTCTGAATTCTTACTAGACTTTTTTTGGAGGAGAGTCCTAAGAGTAGGGGGAGTGGTCCAGAATGACACAGAACATGGATCATGCATAACAATATAATAATAATAAATATGAGAAAGTAAGTTTTCATAACAATATAACATAATCATCACTATAAGAAAGACAGTAAGCATCCAACCTATATGACTACTTTCTTATCATATAAAATTATATGAGAAATCTCTGTGCTTGCATTTTTAATGAAGGTATTATTAGAAATATTCTTAGTATTATTCTATTACCCTAAACATTTTTCCATGAGGTAAAATATGGTCTGAATTATAACAGGAGAACTAAGAGCATATTTTGTCCCTCCCTTTACCTCACAGGAAGCTCCTCTCCTTTCCTCAGATATTCTCCATAGTAGGAGAATGGAAATGAATTCCAGGATGGAAATGAGAGACAACACTTCACTGAGGTGAAGGAAGAGGGACTTGGTTTTGAGACAGATCTATAAGTTCCATCAGCAATTCTAGATTTCCATTAATACCTTCAACTTTTGTGGGCAGTGGTAGCAGGAAATTCATTAAAAACTGAAAATGAATATTTTTTTCTGTTCATGGGGTATGCCAAATTACCCCCAATAATATTGGAGTGTAATTTTATCTCCTAAAGCAAAAGAAGCAATAGTCATTAAAATCAATTTTTTAAATAGCATGGTGATAGACTCAACTAAGGAAAAAACAGTGAGAGAGCAGATAAGAATGAAAGTGAGAGGACAATAAATTAAAGAAAAATGGAAAAATCAGCAAAAAAAATTTGTAACAAACCAAAGCAGAGTCACTGTACTTGTGCATTATCATTATAGTCTTGGATTGTGATTATGGATGAAATAGAAATGGGACTACAGCAAATACAGCAAAATCAGACAGATTAGACAGTTTTCATAGAAGGTCTTCATGCTAGAGTCAATACCATTATGAAGACTTGTGGGATTCACAAGGTACCTGGAGTAAGAAAGGGATAAAAGAGGTATAGAAAAATATTTTATAAATATAAAGAAGACCTATATGAGCAGTTTCTTTGCTTGCATTCTTAATGAATGTATAATTAGGAAACAGACAAGCTTTTTACAAGTGATATTGCATAATGGAATTTATCTTTTGCCATTACCCAAATGAGATAAGAACAAAATATGTCGATGTACTAATTATTTATGGATTATTAAACATACAAACAAAAGCCCCCAGTATTTGATTCTTGTAGAATAGAATACTATTTTAAATTCTTTTTACTTCCTTCTAAAAATAGATTTTGCCTAAAGTCTCTAGGTTAACTGGTCAAATGTGATTTTAGAAGGGAAAAGTTATGCATAAAAACATGCACTTATTTTAAGAATTAATAACAATCTACAAGTATTTATTAAGCATGTACTATGTTATGTTATCAGACAGTTAGGTGGCACAGTGAGTAGAGCTCTGACCCTAGAGTCAGGAGGACTGATTTCAAATCTGGTCTCACAGAGTTGACATTTACTACATGTGAAACCTTGGGCAACTCACTTAACTCTGATGACAGGGCCATCTCCAGTTGTCCTGATTCATTTCTAGTCCCTGGACCCAGATGGTTCCAGAGAAAAAAGTATGGCTTAGCCAAACAGCACCCCCCCTCACTTAAATCCAATTCACTTGCTTGTCATGGCATCAGCTTCCTGCTGTCATGGTCTTCTTCAAGAATGAAGGACAAGCATCATCATCATCATCATCATCATCACTATATTATAAGCATTGTGCTGGTCAATGGGGATTTAAAGATAAAAGAAATCTCTGACCTTAAGAAGTTTACATCCTATTGGAGAGAACATGTGGACAGATAAATATATGCTAAGTATATATGTAACAGGACTACCCCAGGCCCCATTGCCTGAGGACCAGATATATTATATTTGACCTCTTCCTCAGAGGATACAGCAAAGAACCTCTTATTTCAGCCATTGGCTTAAGCCTCCATTAATTTTGTTTCCCCAGTTTTAGTGGTCCAAGCACCTCAGCTGTCCAGTTAGTCGATAATCATTTATTAGTTTGAGATGTCCCAAAGGCTGGAGTTGCAAAGAAAGGCAAAAGAGAGTTGGGAGACTGTACTTCTATTTTACCAAATAATATCATGTTAGCTGTTTCAAAGGAATATTCACTTCAAAAGAAGAGCAAGAACAAATATACAAACTCTCTCCTCCTGTGTCCAACCTCTAGGGAACATAATCTCCCCCTACATGTCTTTAGTGTCTGTAAAGGTGAGGGACACAGCATTAGTACCTCTAAGTTCTAAGTCCATGCCTCCCCTCCCATTCTGCCCTGCCCCTCCCCTTCACCTGGGAGTTGGTTGGGCTGGTGGTAACATCTGATCTGTCATCCTGGACTTCAAGCTCCAAAAAAGGAAATTACTGGAATCTTTCATTTTAGGTCTCCTAAGTAGGGAGAAAAGCATTATTACAAATAGAAAATGGATATAATAATAAGTCTTTCTAAAGAGATGTCATTGAAAGGTGAAAGTCAGCAATTAAGCAATGTGGGGATTTTTTGTTTGTTTGTTCACTTGCTTTTTTTTTTTACTCAGAAAAACTTGTGCTGCCATGAGTTACCTATTGCTTATAAAGGTGCTGTTCTGCTATAGTATCATCATAATTTTAATAAGACATATAAAATAGAGGGGAGAAAGAATGGTCAGGAATCTTGAAATCCAGTTTTTAAGTAAGATTAGGACAAATAAAATGGACAACAGATTGGAAGATCACTTAATTTCTTTGACCCTTGCTAATGAGATTGTTAAATTGCATGCTTTCCTAGGTCTTTTCCTGTTCTATTATTTTATAACTAAATAATGAAG
The DNA here is from genome assembly GCF_037893015.1 of Macrotis lagotis. NCBI lineage: Eukaryota > Metazoa > Chordata > Mammalia > Peramelemorphia > Peramelidae > Macrotis > Macrotis lagotis. The sequence continues at coordinate 63,029,491 of NC_133663.1, forward strand.
ACTCATAGGTCTATGTAGCTAATTCCTGATTCTAGTAAAAAAAAGAGACATGTTGTGAACAGACATAGGTAACTTTTTTGACATCAACCTCACCATTTGGGAAGATACCAAAAAGCATTTCTATTTCCCTTTATTACTTATTACAGAAATATTGTCCATTAATTTAACTGGTACCTTGAAGTTCAGTTTGGATAATCAGGCCAGCAAGGTCCAAACTTACTAAGAAGTGACCTGTCATCAGGTAGTGCTACAAACAAGGAAAGGGGGAAAAATGGTAGTTTGGTCCTCTGAACATATAATAACATGAACAATAGAATGGTATAGTGAAGAGAAATAGTGGAGGTTTGGCAATGAAATGATATACTGCTGAACATCCACCTATTTCAGGTTCTATCAGGTGAATGATTTATACCTAGGATTATGTTCAGACCAGGGGAATAAAAGATGATCAGAAAAGTGAACCTAAAACTTGGTGAGGTTCAGAAAAAATATAAAAGCTTATATATAAGTAAGTACAAGCTATGGATATCAGAGTGATTTTTCTCAAATAAAGAAAGTATAGCTTATAGACACCTATAAAAGGAAGCAATGATAACTGAATTAATATGGCTTCATATGAGTAGATCATGTCAAACCACTCTCATTTTCTTTGAGGTTAATGGAATGTTGCTATTTAAGGGTATATGCGTGTGTGTGTGTGTGTGTGTGTGTGTGTGTGTGTGTGTGTGAGAGAGAGAGAGAGAGAGAGAGAGAGAGACAGACAGACAGAGAAAGGTTTAGCAATAAAATCACAAGGATGGGGCAACTAGGTGGTGCAGTGGATAGAGCACTAGTCCTGGAGTCAGGAGGACCTGAGTTCAAATCCAGCCTTAGACACTTAATAATTCCCTAGCTGTGTGGCCTTGGGCAAGCCACTTAACTCCATTTACCTTGCAAAAACCTAGAAAAAATCACAAGGGTGTCCAGCACTTGTAGCTCTTATAGATCTAGTTATTTAAGCTCACTGATGGTAGCAAGTGTTCTCTTACCATCTTCTCCATTATTTAGATTTGTAGTTCCTTGCTAACTATTTTTATTCAATTCTTTCCAAGCTGAGTGACCATTTCCTTGAAAGAAAACTAAAGAGAAAAATAGAAATTGAACTGGTCAGTTTTCTCTTGGCCATTTCTCTCTCTCTGGTTCTCTCTCTCTCTCTCTCTCTCTCTCTCTCTCTCTCACACACACACACGCACACACACACAATCATACATACCCATATACACCTACACTCATTATACCCATACACATTAAAGAAGAATGTTACCCCAACTATCTATTTATCTACCTAGCTATCCATCCATCCATTATACATTGATCCATCCTTCCCTCCCTCCCTCCCTCCATCCATGCATCCATGCATTCATTCATTCATCTATCCATCATCCATTCTTCCATCCATCATCCATCTGTCTATTTATTAGATAGGAACACTGTATTAGGGTGTCTGTGTGTGTGTGTGTGTGTGTGTGTGTGTGTGTGTGTGTGTGCATGTGTATGTTCTAGGTTTCAAAAAATATTTAACAAAGACACTTTTTTTAGGTTTTTGCAAGGCAGATGGGGTTAAGTGGCTTGCCCAAGGCCACACAGCTAGGTCATTATTAAGTGTCTGAGACCGGATTTGAACCCAGGTACTCCTGACTCCAAGGCTGGTGCTTTATCCACTATGCCACCTAGCTGCCCCTAACAAAGACACTCTTTCAGACAAAATAGGCTAGATAATGATATAGTTAGTAGGATTCTGCACTGATTTAATTATTGAATCTAAATACTAATTAATGAATCAATATCAACTCATAAAGAGAAATCTAGTGGGGTGACCTGCTGATCTGGACTTGGCCATGTGCCAGGACATTTTTATCAATGATTTGGATGAAAATATTGATAGAATGGTTGTCAAATCTACTGAAAACATAAAATTGGGAGAAATAATTAGCATGATGGGTGACAAGAGTCTGATCTGAAAAAAGATCTTGATAGACTGAAATATTAGGCTAAATGTAATAATAGTTATTCTTCTTTATGACATTTTCCTGATCTACCTGATTAATCACCTTGTTGGAAAAAAGGACATGAGTTTAGTCTGGCATGACTTGTTAAAGCTGTCTTGGCTCTATGAGATCACCTTTTATAGAATCATGGGATCCTTGAGTTACAGTCAAAAGGGAATAAGAGAGGTGCATAATCCAATCCTTTCCATTTTACAAATGAAGAAACAGGTCTAAAGAGTCTAGGGTCACCTAACTAGTGGAGGCAGGATTCCAAAATAAATCCTATAACTTTAAATCCAGTGCTTCTACAGGTTTCCTTCCTAAATAAGCTTTCTGCAATATCTTCAGAATCAAATTCAAATTTAGCAATAAGGATAGAGAAATTTTCTCAGCTGCTTGGTTACAGAATCTTCTTATTCTTCATAGCTTTTCAAAGATAACTGACAAAGGTTCAGCATTATAATAACAAAAAAAAATGTCCAAGACCCTAGATTTTTGTGCTAATAGAGCTAGTTATTTAAACTCACTGATGGTAGCCAAGCACTCATTCTCTTTTCCTCTTCATTTGTTTTTTAGTTCCTGGCTAATTATTTTTATTCTATTCTCCTGAGCCTAAGTGATATTATCCCTAGTAGAAAACTGAAGAAGAAAAATAGAAGCTGAATTAACCTGAACATTATTCCTAACCCTTCTTTGATCTTATCTGCATCATCAATAAATTTTATTTTGTTTGTTCTTTTGGTTTCATCTGCTTTTCCAGATTGGGTTTGCAGGACAAGGAATAATGAGGCAATGCTACGCAAATAATCTAAATACCACTTTATTTCCTGGAATCTTTAAGTTTGAGAAAAAATGGTTTAGAGCCAGAATGGTCTGAAAATTCTAGGTCGTGTGAACCATCTTTTTTGTTTTACCACTTTGGTTTTTCAATTCATCCCCCCCCCCCATTCATAGATTTATATAATTTAGACTAGGAAGAGACTAGAAGGGGTCTTTGGAGTCATTGAGACTAACACCTTCCAAGAAGGTTAAGGAATTTGCCCAAAGCTGCATAGACAACAAAGAACAAACTGAGCTTCAGACTCCAATTCCAGTATTATTTACACTTTATAATATTCCCGAGGCAAACTGGAGCCTCACCCGAAACAGAATCATTGGCAATTTCCCTCCTTATTTATATATAAAAAATCATTGGTGTTTGGGGACCATTTTTACCCATCTGGTCAAAATCCAAAATACCTATGTAAATTACATTCATGCTTATAATCTGGCCACACTATTGTCTTGCATTCCAAAAGAGAAATTTAGTTGAAGAAGTCATTCATTCGAAACCCAGAAGCTTAGTTCCCATAGTGCACTTAAGTCAGAGCATCTTGCCAAACCACATTAATTTCTCTAATAAGATGCTATAACCTTCATTCAGACCCTTACTGTTCTTTGCAGAAACAGAGGACAGACCTCTTGGGTACCCAACTTAAAGAATCTTCTAGGATATCCTCCTTCTTTGAGGTCACATCTTCCATAAACTATTCTTGAGAGATAAATTTTTGCCTAATTTTTCAATCTTCCTGAGAAAGATAGTCACTGATTCCTTCAGTAACCCATGCTATTGTGGTTGCTCCATAGCTCACTGTGAGAGAGGTCAAACACATAGGTACAATAACTTCACTACAATGGACAGTGATCTTTTGGAGGGAGGCAACTAAACTCAGTTTTGTCTTTGGAAACAAAGTGTAAGTAGACTAGTTTTGAGTCATATCTATTCGAATGGAATGGCTCAGAATTAATCTACACTTGTTTTCATTCGAAACCTTTGACTGCAAATGAAGACTTGGGTTCAAATGAGGCTAACATTTACTAGTTGTGTGAGTCTAGGCACATCATTTATCCTCTCTCTGCTTGTAAAATGTAGATAATAATAGCATCTACCCCCAGTGGTTTTTGTGAGGATTAAATCATATTTGAAAAACATTTCGCAAACCTTAAAATGCAATACAAATTTTATTGCTATTTATTTATTATTTTCCTTCAATTTACTCAATTCCCATGAGGGTCTTCTCCCTACTCATTTCTCTCCTTCCCACCACCCCAGCTACACAGAGATGGTCATAACCACAAATGTAGAAAACTAGTATGTGTTCAATTTTTATGTTCATGAACTTGGAAATTCTTATAACTGATCATAAGCATAACATAATCATAACCTTTCCCTCTGCCTTGAAATTCCAAACTCTTCTCTTAATCTTTACTGTGATCTCCAATCCCTTCCACTTGCAATTCTTTCCCAGACTATTTCCCCTACACTGGGTACAATCTCTTTCCTTCCTCAGCTTGACTCCTTGGTAAACAAATGAAATTTTTTTGGCTTCTTGGTTTTATTGAAGATCTGGTCTTTCCAAACCCAAGTCTTGGATTATTTCTGCCATCTGCTACTTCCCTTCTTACTCATATGAAGTTGAACAAAGCTGGAGAAAATTACAAAACCAAGTTTTGTTCCTACAGTGACTTCCTATTCCTAAGATCAAATATAAAATCTTCTGGTGACTTTTAAAATCCTTCAAAACCAGGGCCCTTTTTACTTTCCCCATCTTATTATACCTTACCCAGCTGCATTCCAATTCCCAATCCAGTGTCATTGACCTCTTTGCTATTCCTCACACCGTATAATCCTATCTCCCGATTCCAGTCATTTTTGCTGGTTGTTACCTCTTCCTGGAACTTTCTCATTTCTCATCTCCATCTCCTGACATTTTTAGCTTCCTAAGTCCTACCTTTTATAAGAAGAATTTCCTACTTGTCTTTAAACTTGATCCTTTATTTCAAAAAAAGATCAAGAATGAAATAAATATCCCCATTAATACCAACATTATTAAATATTATATTAGAAAAGTTAGCAACAGCAATAAGAGAAAAAAAGAAATTGAAGGAATCAGAATGGACAATAAGATAATCTCTTTTTGCAGACAAACTAATAATATACTTGGAAAATCCTAGAGATTCAAATAAAAAGTTAGTTGAAACAATTTATAATTTTATCAAAGTTACAGAAGATAAAATGCATCCATATAAATGATTGACATTTCTATAAATCTCTAATAAGACCCTATAAAAAGACATGGTAAAAGATGCCTTATTTAAAATAACTGTAAATAGTATAAAATACATGGGGAGTATACCTGCCAGACAAACCCAGGTACTACATGAACATGATCATAAAACATTCTTTTATTCTTAAAATCAGATTTTAATACTTAGAAAAAAATTGATGTTCCTGGTTGGGTAGTCAATATAATAAAAATTACAATTCAACCTAAATTTATCAACTTATTCAATGCCATCCTAATTAAACTACCAAAAATAATAGCAAAATTCATTTAGAAGAACAAATGGTCAAAAATATCAAAGGAGTTAATGAAAAATGTAAAAGAAGGAGATTTAGCAGTATCTGATCATAAGCTACATTAAAAATTAGTAATTATCAAAACTGCATGGTACTGGCTAACAAAAAATATACAGTGCTAAATGATTGTAATAACTTCGTGTTTGACAAATATAAATATTCAAACTTTGGGGATAAGAATTCACTATTTTATTTATTTTTGCAAGGTAGTGGGGTTAAGTGACTTGCCCAAGGCAAGGTAGGTAATTATTAAATTCTGAGGTCAGATTTGAACTCGGGTATTCCTGACTCCAAGGGCAGTGCTCTATCCACTGCACCACCTAACTGCCCAAGAATTCACTTTTATAAAAATACTTGAGACAAATGGAAAGCAGTCTGGCAGAAATTAGGTATATATATCATTTACCAAGAAATTAGGTATATATATATTAGGTATATATATCATTTACCAAGAAATAATCAAAATGGATACATGCCAGATATAAAGGGAGATATCATAAGAAAAATAGAAGATCATGATTATATTACCAATTAGAGATATGGATAAAAGAACAATTTATGAACACAAAAAAGATAGCAAGCATCGTGAGAGATGAATGAATAATTTTTTTAGGCTTTTGCAAGGCAAATGAGGTTAAGTGGATTGCCCAAGGCTACACAGCTAGTTAATTATTAAGTGTCTGAGACCGGGTTTGAACCCAGGTACTCCTGACTCCAGGGCCAGTGCTTTATCCACTATGCCACCTAGCTGCCCTGAATAATTTTGTTAACATTAAATTTTAAAGGTTTTGGATAAACAAAGCCAATGTAGATTAGATTAGAAGGGAAGTAGAAAATTTGGAGGGTGTTTATGGACAATTTAATGGATAGAGATCTCATAAATAAGTAGACAACTTTGTCAAATTTATAAGAATATCAGTCATTCCCCAATTGACAAATGGTCAAAGGATATGAACAGGTAGTTTTGGATGAAGAAATCAAAACCTCATGAGAAAAAAAAGTTCTAAATCACCATTAATTAAAGAACTCAAAATTAAGCCAACTTTGAAATGTCATCTAATGCCTATGAGATTGATTAAAACTATAGAAAGGGAAAATGCCAAAATTTGGAGGGAATGTGAAAAAATTGGAACACTAATTCACTATTGGTGGAACTGTAAACTGATATAACCATTTTGGAGGGCAATCTGGAATTATTTCCAAGGAGTTATTGAAGCATGTATACCCTTTGACCTAGCAATACAGTATTAAGTCTGTTTCTCAAGGTAATCATAGGAAAAAGGAAGAGAATCTATGTGCTTGAAAATATTTTAGAGCTCTCTTTGTAGTGGCTAAGGCCTGGACATTGAGAAGATACTTAACAAGTTATGATATATGATTGTGATGGAATACTACTTTGCTATAAGAAATGATGAGTTGAGTTGATTTTAGAAAAAACATGCACATACTTGCATGAAATACAAAAGATTTATGAAGGAAGATGCTATCAGAAAGAGAAATGATTAATAGCAGCATGCAAAGCATGCTTTTATATATATATATATATGTCAAATGGTGACCTTCCCTAATGTGGGGTGGGGGCAAGAGAGAGAGGGAGACAATTTGGAACTTAAAACATAATTTAAAAACCCTACAAATTAAATTTAAAAAGAAAGAAAGGGATTTGCCAAAGATTAAAAATGGTCTAACACCCCACCCCCAAAAAACCCAAACCTTAGTCTTCCCTTTAAGATTACTTTCAGTTTAACTTACTTATATTTTGTTTGTACATAGTGTTTGGATATTGTTTTCCCCACCCACTGATAATTCCTTGAGAGCTTACACTGTTTTGTTTGGTTTTTTTGTTTGTTTGTTTTTGGTCTTTCTTTGTAAGCTCTTTGCTTAGTAGAGTGTCTAGCACACAGTAGTCACTTAAATACTTCTTTTGTGGGAAAGCAACTGATAATGAGCACATTTGCTTTGAGTCATACTTTGTGATGCTGTTCTTTAATTTCCACACCATGGTTATTTTCTCCCAATAAAATTGGTTTTTGTCTCTATAAAGTAGTAATCTATTTAAGCACTCCTATGCTCAACTCTTAATTATCCACACCAGTGGAGGAGAGAGCAAGAATCTGACTAATCCATAAAGGTAGGTAATAAAACATTTTTATAATTAGCTTTGGAAGGTATTGTTGCATATACATCATGTGCCATATTCTCAAAATCCATATTTTTTCAGACTAAATAATGAAATCATACTGACAGTCAGGTTTCCTCCTTTTATAACTCATCTGCTCTCTACTCTAAGATGGAAATGGATTGCATTTAATTGAATCTACCAGAGGGATCATAGGATCAGTACTGGAGAGCATTCCAAAAAGTATGTGGTTCATTTTATTATTGTTAAGTCTTTGCTTATTTGTATCTTTGCTAATTTTGTGGCCTCATTTGGAATTTTCTTGGCAAAGATAGTGGAGTGGTTCACCATTTTTTCCCTCCAGCTCATTTTATAGATAAGGAAACCTAGACAAAAAGGGTAAATTGATTTTCTCAGAGTCACCAGGTTAGTAAGTGTTGTCTGAGGCCAGATTTGAACTCAAGAAGATGAGTCTCCTTGACTCCAAGCCGGGTCCTTTATCTACTGCGCCACCTGGCTGTACTTAGCTCTATAATAGCTGAAGTTTTGTCAATAGCTTGGATAAAGGCACAAATTGTATGCTTATCTATTTGTATGAAACACAAAGCTAGAATGGAGAACTAAGATACTAGATGGTAGAATTAAAATCTAAAAGGATTTTGGCAGACTGAAAAGCATCAAGATGAAAATAATAGGAATAATTGTCATTTAGCTATAAAAAATCAATTTCATGAATATAGGGTGGGGGAGGCATGGAGATTTAGCAGCTCTGGGAAAAAAAAAGATCTTGGGGTTTTATTGGATAGCAAGAACAATATAAATTGGTAGTGTGATATAGCCACCAAAAAACCTAACCAATATGGGGTTGTCTTGAGGGACATGGTTTCCAGGTATAAGGCTGGTGTTCCATTGTATTTTAATCTCATCAGACTTTATATGGAGAACTGTTTTCATTTCAAACTGCTGCTGCTGCTGCTTAAGAAAGACTTTAATAAAGATCAATTGGGGAGTACTCAGATGAGGGAAACCAGAACAGTGAAAGGCCTTCAGTCCATGTCACATGAGGATCATTTGAAGAAACTAAGCCTTTTTAACCAAGGGAAGAGAAGATCCCATAGGGGGACATGGAAGTTGTTTCAAGTATTTTAATGTGGAAGAGAGAATCAACATTCCTTAAGTCCCAGAAGGAAGAAGTAGGAGCTGAAGTTTTCAGAAAGATAAATTTCAACTTTATGTCAGGAAAAATCTTTTAGAGCTGTCTAGAGGAGTGATTCAGTAAATAAAACCCTGGATGTGGAAGTAGGAAGACTCACTGTCATGAGTTCAAATCCAGCCTCAGAAATTTACTATTTGTTTGCTTCTGGGTACTTCACTTAACCCTGTTTGCTTCAGTTTCCTCATCTGTAAAATAAAATGATCTGGAGATGGAAATGGCAAACCATTCTAATATTTTTTCCAAGAAAACTCCAAATGGGGTCATGGAAAATCCGATACAACTGAAACTATTGAATAGTAATAGAGTGGTGGAAACCTCCCCTTCTTTGGAGAGTTTTAAGAAGAGGTAGAGTGAGGACTTGTCAAAAAAATTAAAGGAAAATTACTTCCATATATTGGTTGGAATTGATGATATCTAAAGACTCTTCCAACTCTCTAAAATATTATTTGGATTCATTTTATAGATGAAGAAACTGAGGCATAGAGGAAGAGTCTTGTTCAAGGTTACCCAGGTAGTAAATAGCAGTGACAGCATTATGAAACTATGAATCTAAGTCTTTCAGTCTTTCCCCCCTTTAGTAGGGTGCCTCTAACTCAACAAACATTGATTAAGTGACCTACTATTTGCAGAACACAGTGCAATATGCTGAGGACACAGAGATAAGGGACAGTGACTGCCCTTGAGAATTTCCAATCCAGTAGGGAGGATAAGATAATTATTCAAGCAACAATAATATAAGCCACAATAATAAATTGTAAGCAAGTTCCATGAAAAGTGGCAAGAAAAATGGAAGAAGGAAGAGTTCAGTTATATCTGGAGGATCAGGGAGGATTCTTGGAGCAAATGAATGAATGAAATGATGAATAAAAAATATTGATCAGGGGCTTACTTTTATGCTGTGCTAAGTATTTTCAGCCATGTTGTCAAAACATAGCTTCAAGGTCAGCTACTGCACTGATGGCAAATTCTTTAATTTGAAAGGCTATAAGCCAAGACCAAAGTGGAGGGAGAGTTGGTGCATGATCTTCTGTTTGTAGATGATTGTGCCCTCAATGCAGCCTCTGAAGCTGAAATGCAACAAAGTATGGATCGATTCTCTGCTGCTTGTGTTGTTAGATCTAACAATTAACACCAAGAAAACAGAGGCACTCTATCAACCAGCGCTACACCATCCATATGTGGAACCATGAAATGCAGCAAATGGAGAAGTTTTGAGTACTGTGGACAAGTTCACTTACCTTGGCAGTGTCCTTTCCAAGGACATTGACAATGAGGCTGACACTCGCATTACCAGACTCCAAAAAAAAAAAATATGGAAGAGAAGAGGTATTAGATTGACTACTAAACTGATGGTCTATGGAGCTGTTGTATTGACTCATTGCTACATGCCTGTGAGACCTGGACAGTCTACCAGCACCATGCCAGGAAACTGAATCACTTCCATTTAAATTGTCTTGGGCAGATTCTAAAGATTACCTGGCAAGAGAAGATACCAGACACTGAGGGCCCTTCTCAAGCTAAACTACCAAGCATTCTAACATTACTGCAGAGTACAACTACAATGGGTGCAACATCTTATTAGAATGCCAGATGTCTGCTTGTCAAAAAAACTATTTTGCAGAGAACTCACACAGGGCAAGTGATCACAAGGGGCTCAGAAGTGATACCAAGACAGCTGAAGGTTTCATTGAAGAACTTTAGAATTGATTGTACAGCATAGGAGACACTGGCACAGGACCGCCAGCATGGCGTGCTCTCATTAGTGAGGGTGCTCTAAGAGAAAGGCAGAATTGAAACAGTTCAAAGGAAATGTGACATATGTAAGTTTAGAGTACCCACCCCAGGTGTTCACATGGACTATTTGTGCCGAACTTGTGGTAGAGCATTCTGAGCTCATATGGGATCAATCACAGTTGAACTCACTATAATTTGTGTCAAACATACTGATGTCATTTTGGTCTTCTTCGATAATGAAGGACAGGAACCAACCAACTAAGTGTTAGAAATACAAATAGAAAAAAAAAAACATTCTAAAGGAGCTCACTTTCTCTCTTTTTTTGGAGGGGGGTGAGGCAATCAAGGTTACTTGGGTTACATAGCTTGCCTTGGGTTATACAGTTAGTGAGTGTCTTGTGTCTGAAACTGAATTTGAACTCAAGTCCTCATGATCTATATACTGTGTCATCTACTGAGCGAGGAACTTACTTTCTAAATGAGGAAGGAAATACATAAAAGAAAGGTCAGCTATAGGATAGATAGAAAGGCCTAGAATTCCTAAAAGTACTGCAGAAGGGGAGATGACAGTACAGAGGATCTGCAGGGACCAGGGTTTGAAGGGAAAAGAAGAAATATAACAAGCAAACATAGGAGAGGTTATTCTAGTTTCACAAGAGACAACAGTGTGGGAAATGATAAGAAAAGACCAGGGAATCAAAGATAAAGTCATATGGCTAGAACGGCTATTGAGCTATAGAGTTTATATTCTATTTTTGAGATATTAAAATATCTGAACATGGCTAGTTCACAATCAGATATATTCATTAAGAGATTTACTCTGATAATGGTGTGAAGAATTATTGGAAAAGGCAGAAACTTTATCTGAGAACACCAGCTAGAAGGCTACAGAGCAGTAATCCAGGCAAGAAATAGTGAGGGTAATAGCAGTGAGAATGTTAAAGGAGAGAATGACCCATTGAACGTAGAGATTCAAGTCAAAGATGATTCCAACTTGAAAGCTGGGATGGTTGGGAGACTACAGTTCATGTTAAGGAATATGCTGAGTCCAATTTTGGATAGGTTGGGTTTGAGAAGAAGTTTCCCATTTCCAACTGCCTGTTGTTGAATATCTTGAAATGGGGTTTGAGACTAGAGGTCTCAATTAATTAGTTCCACAGGAGTAAAATAGATTCTTATGGGGGGGGGGGGAAGTCTGGAGACTAAGGTTAGTCCCAAAGAAGAGGGAAAAAATTCCTCCCGTCTTCCCAGAAGTGGGAGTTGGAGAGGTATTATCATATGTATCTCTGTCAAATTCACTCAGATGTTGGTTAGTTTTGCTGAATTCACTTTTTCCCCCTTTTTCTTTTCTATTCTTTGTTATAAGGGATGGCTAGGGGAAGAAAGAAAGAAAGAATTGATCCAGAAATTAAGACAACTTAAAAATAAACTATATCAATAAAAATTCAAAATTAAGAAACAAAAAGTCTGTCAAGAATAAAGTAATACTATATGTAATAAAGTACTGCATTGGCAGTATTTCTCAGTTATCACCCTCTCTAAACTCATGACTTTATACCTAAGAACTGGGAAATAGCTCAAATTTGCTTCTTCCCTGGGGCAGAGAGTTAAATATTTATGTGATAGATGTCTAAACCAGAATTGCATGGAATATGTTTTTCTTAGCTGAAAAGTTCTTTAGATATCATCTATTGTTTTGTTGTTGTCTTTCATAATCAAAGAGGACCATGACTTAAATGAAGGAAGACATGACTTGCACGATGTTTATTATAGTGAAAGGAGTATTGTGCAAAGACATTCCTTTCACTGCCTTTTCCAGAACTATTTTACTCTATGAACTGATTTGATAGAAAACCAGACTTAAATCCTCATTGTTTTACAGGATCAGGAAGAGAAAGGAAAGTCGGTGACTTTGTACAGCCCTCCCTCACTTTATTCCAATTCACTTGCCTATCTTGGCATCACCTCCCTGATGTCATGATTTTCTTTGTGAAAGGACAAGCAATAGCAATAACAGTAATAACACAACAACAACGGATAGGGAAAATGTGAAGCAAGGAGGTTAACAGACTAAACATGTTTGGCATTTAAAGTCCTTCACAACCTGGTCCTTTCATCCCTTTTCAGTATTCTTACATTTCATAATAAATATGACCTACTTGGTATTCCTCACACAAGACCTCATCTCCCAACTCCATAAACTTGCATTGGCTCTCCACTATGTCTGGAATGTACTCCACCCTCACCCATACAGTCTCTCCAAGAGGTTTTCTCCTTCTTTACCCTCTTTCCACCCACAAACTGCTAGTTCTTCCCTCTATTACCTTATAGCAGTACTTACATTATTTGTATCTTATATGCACATGGTTATTTTCCCCAATAAGGGGAAACTCCATAAGGGCAGATTCTGGTGTTTTTGCCTTTCTTTGTAGTCCCAGCACTAAGTACAGTGCCTACACATAGTAAATATTTCATAAATGCTAGTTGATTGAATGATCAACCAGATGACAGGCTTTGCAAAAGAACTGCCAGTCTAGACTCTTTTCAGTAAACAGAGATTCTGGCAGTAGAAGTATAGAGGAAGAGAAAGATTCAAGTGAGCTAGAAGCGTAAGGATAGAGAGCCGAACCTAGAGTCAAGAAGTCCTGAGTTCAAATTTGTCATCAGGCATTAACTCTGTAATCTTGGGGCAGCTAGGCAGTACAGTACAGCACTGATCCTGCAATCAGGAAGACCTGAGTTCAAATCCAACTTCAGACAATAATTTCCTAGCTGTGTGACCCTGGGCAAGTCACTTAACCCCATTGCCTTAAATAAATAAAAAGGAAAAAACTCTGTAATCTTGGACAAGTCACTTAATCCCTGTCTGTCTTAGTTTTTCTCAACTGTAAAATATAGATAATAAAAACATCTACCTCCCTTTGCTATGTGAGAGCAAACATGAGATAATATTTATAAAAAGAAAAAGTTTTGTATACCCTGAATTTCATATAAATTCTAGTTATCATTTACTGTTACTGTTATTATTAGAATATTTCAAAGGAAGAACTGACAGGATTAGATTTCTAATAGGATATAGATTGGGGGGAGAGGAAAGAAAGGGAGCAAAAACATTGGAAGTTTTTTTTAATCCCATCTTTTTGAATATTTGTTCCATCTGAATGGAAAGACAGAGGAAACAGGGCCAACCCTGTTTTGATTTTTTTACTGTGATCCCACTGAGATTTGCTGAAGCCATATTTGTTCTTGGTACCCACCTTCATAAATAGTGTCCCAATTGAAGAGCCACAGGTGGTGACTTACGGTAACATGCAACCACAGAGTAAATGGGTGAGATAAAATATTACTTAGAGAGAAGTTTCCTAAATAGCACCATCCCCTGTTGAAATATTTAATGCACTTTTGCTTATGTGGCATCTTTCACACAAAGATTTCAACACACTTCCTATGCCAGATGTTTTATTGCCCTGAAGAGTCCTGAGGAGCCCTGAAGTACCACTAACTAATCGTGAGGCTAAAGGGGCCTGGGGTCTTCTGTCCATTTTTTTACTCCTAGCTTAGAGAAACTCTAAGTTATTATGGCTATGCAACTGTCTATTCTACTTTTAAGTATCTCCAAGAGAAAAAAATCTGGATTGTCCCCCAAATATTATAATCCCATTTTAGGATTATTGATTTAAAATCAGTAAGGGACGTAGGGACCATGTAGTTCAACCTCTTCATTTTACAGTTATGGGATAGGAAACAAGAACAATAATAATATTGATAATAATAACTAGTCGGACACTAGGCTAAGCACTGTATAAATATTTTATTTTATCCTTACAATAACCCTGGTGTAAGGGCCATCAAAATTCTTATCATATATATGGGGAAACGGAGGGACAGGTTTAGTGACTTACCCAGGGTCACAAAGCAAAATAGTATCTAGGGTGAGATTTGAACTCAGGTCTTCTTGATTTCAAGTCTAGCATTTTATCACTGTACCACCTAGCTGCCCTATACAAACAGCAAGAGGGAGGGTTGAAATTTAAACCAAGGTTCTCTGACTCTTAGATCTATCTTCCTTTCCCTGTACCTATATTTCGTCCTTAGTATAACTATTCAATTAACCTGAGACTCTTTCAGTTTTGTGAAATCATGGAGTTTGAGTTGGATGAGAAAATATCTCATCAAACCTGAACATTTTCTAGATGAAGAAACTGAGGCCTAGAGAAATCAGGCAGCACTATATGTAATGCATTGAATGAGGTGAAAGGGACACCTGAGTTCAAATCCTATTACAGACACTAAACAACTGTGGAAATCTGAGTAAGCCACTTAACTACTGTTTGCCTCAGTTTCTTCATTTGCAAAATGGAGAATAATATCACTTACCCCCCAAGGTTGTCCTGAGAATCACATGAGTTAATATCTATTGTGCCTAGTATTATGTAAATGCTATTATCGTTGTTGTTTTGTTATTTTAATCTTATGGTAAGTGTTTGCCCAAGGTCATGAAGTAGTAGGTGAATCCAGGTTCCCTATCCATTGAACCATGCTGTTTTATGCGAAGTATGTTCTCCTTTGGGAGGGAGTCTGGAGAAGCAGAGAATGTTGGATGTGAAATTGGGAGAGTCTTGTGTTTGAATTCTATTTTTGTCCTTTCTTACTGTAGGATCCTGGACAAGGTTCTGAACCTCTCTGAGGCTCAGTTGAAACGAGAGTACCTGAAATATCTATCACAAAAGATTATTATTAGGAAAAAATAAAATAATATATGCAAAGAATTTGTCACCAGCCTTACTTTCTCCTCCAGCCATCTTAGTCCAGTCATCATATCTGAATCAGGATGACTGAAGATGACCTGGATGCAATTTGTTGGCTCTTAAATTCTTTTGAATATAATGAAATAATTTAACAGAGGTCACCATGAATAGGAGACAACATTGAATCAACAGCAATTGTGTGTGTGTGTGTGTGTATATATATATATATATATATATATATATATATATATATTATGTATACATATATATATGAAATGGTTGGTGCCATTCTCAAAAATAGAAATGATTCACATTTATGTGGACAAAGTCCATAAATTCAAGCCTTTACTATTCTCATTTCCATCACAGTGGATAGAGCACTTATAGTTGGCAACTATACTATTTATTTTTTTTTACTGTTTCTATGATTTTTTTTCTGTGGGAGTCCCTAGTTTGGAACTTTATAAGGTTTTATCTTAGTCTATTCTGTCTCCTTCACTTATTCACCAAAAAGTAGGAAAGAATGGAACACAACAGAGATAGAAAACCAGTAGTCTCCAACAGACAGGCACATATGCACGTATCGATCTGGGTAGGGAGATAAGACACAGCCTACAATAAAGTTACCAGGGAACAGGATTGAGTTCCTCTGTTGGAACATTTTGCATGAATACTCCATTTTGACTCAGTAGCCTATTACAAATTCTATCACAAACTATATCTGCCATGCTCTTAATTGGAGCATTACAGGTTCAACAAACTTACACTTGGATAGTCTGCAGGAAAAAACATGCTGAGCATGCTCCAAGGAGAGAAGCATCACTTCAACACAATCAACTCACACTATTTCTGTGTGTTTCAAGGGAATCATTAAATTAGTCTTCTCTACCCAAAGCTTTCAACTGCTGACTCCCCATCACTTTTATCAGCTCCTTAATATGGGTTGGCCTCAGAAATTCTCTCTTGGGCTGTAGATGCTTTGTCTATTTTTCTTCTTGGTCTGGTTGGTCTTAGTTTTCTTAGACTGTGATTGTCCCTTTTAAAAAATCCCTCTGGGGAGGCTAGGTAGCGCAGTGGATAAAGCACTGGCCCTGGAGTCAGGAGTACCTGGGTTCAAATCTGATTTCAGACACTTGATAATTACCTAGCTGTGTGGCCTTGGGCAAGTCACTTTAACCCCATTTGCCTTGCAAAACCCTAAAAAAAAATCCCTCCCATGCTCACTTGGCAATGGCCTTGACAAATGAAAACACTATAACCATTCTATCTTGCTAGTCAATCAAGCACTTGAGTATTTATTATATATGACTGGTTCTGTATAATAATCACTTCCCCACAACTACTTTGAGAGGTAGGTTTTATTTGCCCAGTTTTATAGATGAAGATATCAGTGCATAGAGAAACTGAATACAGTTGCCCATGGTTAGATATCTGCTGCGTGGAAACTGAGCTCTCTACCAGGGTCTCTCATCTCTATATGCAGTGTTCTTTCAATCCTCACTGGCTGCCTCTGGGGAAAAATAGGTTGGGCCCAGAATATTAGGGATATCAACTATAAGAGTCCAGATTCTAAGGATCTAAGTGTATTCCAAAGACACTGGAGAGCAACTGGAGGCTTTTGAGTCCAGTTATATTGGTGCATTATGAAGATTCACAAGGCATGTGGGCAAGGATAGCGAGTGAAGAAATAGACCTAAACCAGGAAGACATGATATTTAAGGCAAAAAGAAAGTAGTACCTGAACAAAGGTGGGAACTGAAAGGACAAGAGAAATGCCAAGGTAGTATTCTATTCACAGTGCTTCACAACTGATTACCTATGGAGGATGAGGAAGATGGAAAAGAATGAGATGAGGTCATGAGGGAGGATGGTTAGTGCCATTCTCAAAAATAGAAATGATTCACATTTATGTAGAGTTTTATGGTTACATAGAATTTTTGCCACCTTCTTTTATCCTCTGCAATTTTGAGCTGAAGGGGGAAAATGAGTCAGTCTCCATTCACTTTTGATTTATGCTTCCAGCTTAGAGGTCTCAAAGCAAAATCAGATTTGCATGTTCATTGTGAATTACTTTAACCAATATTTTCTACTTCTACCATATCTCTCTTCCCTCTCCCCCACAACCACCTCAAGCAATTTACATTCCTAATGAAACTTTACTTTAAAAATCCTTCCCAATTCTCTCCATTTCTAAAGCATTTTACTGTCTACCTGCAGGAAATTTTAGAGAAAGATTTTACTCTTGCCTGTAGGCTTATTCTGCTAAACTAATCAGAGACCCACCATAATGATACACTTTTATGAATCCTCTTTCAAATTGCATTGGCCCTGTGGCTGATACACTGATTCCTAGACTGAAGATGCTAGGTTGATAAAGTCATGAATTTCTAAAGAAGCATAATTGAGAGATCAATCAATATAATTATGCACATTGGAAACAGAGAACTCAATTGAACAGGGGTTGCTCAGGATTTCCTTACATTCTTGGTCTTTGCAATCTCAAGCCATAAATATCTACCTCTGGGCTGACCAGATGATCTTATATCCCAGTCTCCCCTACACACACACCTCCTCCTCCTCCAAAGGGGGAGAGAATGCATTTGTTGTCTCTTAAATTCTTTTGAATATAGTGAAATAATTTAACAAAGGTCACCAAGAATAGGAGACAGCACTGAATCAACAGCAATTATATACATATGACATATTTTTTTGAAGAGAAGCAGCTTGATATAGAAGCAAACAGATCTTACTTAGTTCAGGACCTGCCTCTGAAATAAAGATGTGGTTCATTTAATTTAGAGCTAGAAATATCTATAGGCATCTAATCTATTGGATCACCAACATTCTTTACATTCTCAGAATTGTGAGCATCACTAAAAGAGCTTTTGTGTGTGTATTATAGAAATTAATATCTATTGTACTGCAATTTAAAATGTCAGTATTACTTTAAAAATAGTTTTCACCATAAAGGATCCTCAGTGATCCTCCATCCACATTTTGAGAACCACTGATCTGATCTAACCCTCACATCATCTGTCTATTCATCCATCCATCTATCCATCCATCCATTTGTCCATCAATCTATCTAGTTATCTATAATCTATGTACTTACATATGTATCTCTGTATCTAATTATCATCTATCTATCATCTATCATCATTCTAGTTGTCTGTTCATTCATTCATTTATTTGTTTAGTCATTTAAAAAATGTTTGCCCTTTATTCTTGAAGAAGACCATGACATCAAGGAGGTGATGCCATGAACTGGATTTGAGTACGGGGTGCTGTGCTAAGTCACCAGCCTTACTTTCTCCTCCAGAGCTATATTGGTTCAGTGGTCAGATCTGAATCAGGATGACTGGAAATGACCTGGATGTGAGGCAATCAGGGTTAAGTGATTTGTCCAAGGTCACACGACTAGCTGAGACTGGATTCAAACTCCTGTCCTCCTGACTCCAAGGTCAGTGCTCTATTCATTGCACTACCTAGCTGTCCTTTTATCACTTATCTATCTATCCATTCATACATTATAAATGTTCATCTAATTCTTTGCTTGTTTTTATTAAGATTGAATTTTTTTATCTCCCCTAGACCAGAGGTAGAGTGGCCATTCTTAGACCTCCTTCTGATTGGCAAAGGAATCTTGACTTACTTTGTTGTGGATCTGAGCTGGTTCACCATCCTTGGGCAACCTTGTGCCTAAGGTCATGGGGACTTAAAACAAAGAAAGGTAAAAAGAAATTTCTGCTCTCCAGAAACTTCCAGTCTAATGAGGGAGACATCACAACCAACTGTGTACAAAGAAGACATACACACATATTTGCATATGTGTATACACACATATATATGTACGTATGTATATGATGAGTTGGGGATCATTTCAGACTAAGATTAAAGAGATCTAGAAAGACGTTTTGTAGAAGATAGGATTTTATCTGGAATTCCTTTGCTCAAAGATTTTAATGACTCCCTATTGCTTATTGAGTAAAGATCAAATTTCTTTTACTAGAACAAAGGTTCCCCACAATCTGACATGGTTCTTACCTTTTATAAGAATGACATACAGTTCTCTGCTATGTTCTCTTGACTTTAGTTGTATTAGACTATCTTCTGTCCTATGAACATTCCTTGAACTTGTATATGTGATTCTATTCCTTTGTTTATGCTGTTTCCTATTTACCTAGAATATCCTAATTTCTTCTCTTTGAGTTAGTACCCAGTATCAGAGACAATCAATCCCTCCTCCCAAACTCACATGTATACACACATACACACACACACACACAGACACACACACAGACACACACACAGACACACACACACACACACACTGATATGCTCTGCCTATAGTATAGTCTATTGGATCATGGTAGAACTGAGTTAATTATTTTCGGGGACACATGCTCATTGCTTATTGTAGAATAACCTTATGATGGTATTACAATTGCATAGTTCCTAGGAAGGCATCTAGGGAGGAGGCTACATTCAGAAGTCAGTGGTCATTGGATCAGGCAGAAGGGGCTTATTCATGAGACCATAAAGGAGTGACTGACCCTCTCTCATTTGCCATGTGACTTCTCTTAAGAGACTTTTTCTTAGATTTTTCCCAGTCATAGAGTCAAACTGAGGGATCATAGGAGCATAGAATCAGAAGGAACCTTAAATGTTATCTAACCCAACTCTCTCATTTGGAAAATAAGGAAATTGAGTTCAGATGATAAGTGAGTAGCCAAAATATTGCAAAAAAAATTTTTTTAAAAAGAACTAGTTGTTCACCACTGCCACTAGGAGCAAACACAAACTTTTTTGTTTGGAGTTTTAAAGTCTTTCCAATCTGACTCCAACCAACATTACCAGATTTATTCTATTCTATACCCCTTCACACATTCTACTGCCAATCAAAATGACCTTCTTAATAAGAATAATACCTAGCATCTATATGGTGCTTTAAAATTTTGCAAATAATATCTCATTTGATTCTCTTGACAACCCTGTGAGGTAGGTGCTAGTATTATTCCTATTTGTCCAGTAAGGAAATTGACCCTGTGAGAGATAAAATGATTTGCTCAAGGTCAGAAAAGCAATTAGAGTCTGAGACAGGTTTTGAACTCAGGTCTTCCTAACTCCAAATACATCCCTTTACCACTACACCATGGAACTACTTCCTTGCTGTTTTTCATATTCAATTCTCCATGATTTCCCATTTCTAAATCTTTGCATTGGTGGTCCATCATGCCTGGACTAAACATCCTCTTCACCTGTCTCTTAAATTCCTTGGCTTCCTTCAAAATTAAGCTCAAATGATAATTTCAACATTGCCTGAATTCCTCCAAGGCATAACTCAAATTCCACCTTCTTGTCAGAAGTTTTTCCCATTATCCTCTATTCTTAGTGTTTTCTTTCTAAGACTACCTTCTATCTATTCTATAAATGCTTATATATATATATGCACATGCATATACAGACATATATCTATATTTTAAATCTATATATCTTTCTATCTATTATCTATCTTTCTATCTATATGTTTTCTATGCATTACTTAGGTATATCCTCCTCTGTGAAGAAATTTAGGAAGCTTTAAATAGGCATTGTAGATTAAGACATGGTAGAAGAATTGTGATCCTCAAGTATCCATATCTTAGAGAAATATGAATCCTTTGGAGTGTTAAATGCAAAGAATTTCATAGAATTGCAGATGGATATATGGAGCAATTGTGTACATGAGAGCTTTCTAATGATTGACAGATTTTTTTTACCAGGAGACTGTAAGTTTCTTGAGGGTAAGAACCATTTGTTTTCTTTTTCTTTAGATCCATGACTTCTGACACAGTAACTAGCCCATAGTAGGCTCTTAATAAATACTTATTGAATTTAATAGAATTATGAAACATCCTAGGGTCTTGTGTGATTTAAAAAATCATTGAAGTTGGAATGGAAATGAATAACAAATGTCCTACAAGTCTATAAAAGTCAATGCTAACTTTTTTAGAGGATGCATCAATGATGCTCAGTGAACAATTTGAATTTGGGAGCTTGCTGCATGGTGTCTTCTGTGCCTTTATCTCAGGATAAAAGACAGAACTGTTCTTTTATCAGTGAGTTGTAAGACAAACATAGCTATACCAATGTTGTAGCAAAGCAGCACACCTCCTGAGATACATTAAATCCAACTAATTGGTCACATTTACACTTCCTGCAACATCTTCATATGAATTATTAAGTAAGAGTAATGCTCTTGAATTTCTACCTAAAAGTCAGGAACTCGGCAGCTGGGCTGTTGAACCATCCTTCTGTGGTGGCTCAGATCTCCAACTCACTGGTGGCATAGTAGAAGATGGGCATGCCAGGCACATTGCACCTGCTCTGGCTCAGGGTCCTGGCTCATGAAGTGATTCATTTGTTTGCAAGGACTGGGTTAAATCCTAGCTGAGCCATAAGCCCTTCAAACAAGGGCTGTCTTGCCAGACACTATGCAGAGGGTACAGTGAGAATGAGTATGTACTGTGGAGGCAAATATTAAGGCAAGCCTGCCAATGGAAAACAAGGCTTCATTTGATGCAGCAGGACTGTCAGTGGGCTCTCTTTTCATGACTGGGTTCTACGTGGAGCCTCTGTAGAAGGATGGCCAGCTTGTCAAATCACCAAACCACCTGCATTCAGGACACTTGGACTATTCCATAGCAAACCCATTATGTTTTCTGAAGGTTTTTATGTGACCTTGATACCTCATTGAATTGGACAGAATTATGTACCTCTACTTTGGCTCCTAACAAATCACTCTCATTCAGCAGTTTCAATAGTTATAAACTCTATAACCTGCCACATAGGGCAGCTAGATGGTGGAGCGGACAGGGCACCAGCTTTGGAATCAGAAGGACTTGAGTTCAAATCTGATCTTAGACACTTGACACTAATTGTGTGACCTTGAGCAAGTCACTTAACTCTGATTGCCTCATATCCAAGGTCATCTGTAGTCATCCTGATCCATATCTGGTCACTGGACCCAGAGGATCTGGAGGAGAAAGTGAGACTGGTGACTAGTACAGAACCCCCCTCATTCAAATCTGATTCTCTTGCTTGTAACCTCCTTGATGTCATAGTTTTCTTCAAGAAGGAAGAAAAAACATCATCATCAACCTGATGGGAAGAAATCATTCTAATGTGATGACTTTCAAATGCCAAGTATTTCTTCAATTAGTTTGGTATTCATCAGCCAAATAAATATTCATTCATATATTCATTGATCATTCATTTATTCATTCAGCAAATATTTCCTAGGGGATTCATATATTCAAAGGAATGAGGTAGATGTTATGATGGTCAAAGGTTTTTGAACTACAGAACCTGAATTGAAAGGTTATCTCTACCACTTAATACTTGTTTGACTTTGGGCAAATCAATTCTCTCTTGGTCTCAATTTCCTCAACCATGCAATAGACCAGATGGCTTCTAGGATCCTTTTTAGCTCTCAATATATAATCCAATATCTAGATTCCTAACTCATTTCTAAATCTTGAGTCCAGGTCCTGTTCCTGATGTATGTTGGCTATGTTATCCCAAGTAATTCACTTTACTTGCTCATAGGCAACTGTCTAAGACTATTGGAAAGATGATAATTTGTATGAGGGGAGAAAGTTTCCAAACTGGGGGAATTCCTTAAACTGATGAAATCAAAGGTCTGGAGCAGATGATGTACAAAGTAAGGTGCTAGGCTCAAATATTCACTAAGCAGACTAACTGAGCACCTATAGAGCTGGAAGAGATTTGAGATAATCTAATGAGAAAATGGAGGTTGCCTAAAATAGAGAGGGGAAACAAAAACAAAAACACTTGTTCTGGAGTCATGGGAAGTGGGTCTAAATTCCATCTCTGATGCTTACTACCCTACACACCTTAGACAATTCATGGACTTCTGTGGTCTTTTTTCTCATCTGTAAAATGAGGGGGGACTAGAATACCTCTAAGGTATTAATCAATTAATTAATACCTCTAAGCCTTAAATACAGGGTCCTAGGAAGCTCAGAGGAATGAAGTGATTTGCTCTTTTTGTTAATGCCTCAAGTAGGACTGGCATTCAAACCCTCTGTAGGCTAGAGCCCATTGCCTCCCACATCAGCAACATTAAATTCATACTTAAGATGAATGATCCACCAGAGCTTTTAGACTTCTCAGGCTTTGTCCATCAAAAGAGATAGTCTCAGAATGTCATAGAATGTCAGATTTGGAAGGAACCTTAGGCACTAGCTGGTGCAATTTGTACTGGGTTCCAATACTTCATCTATAGCTTCTCTAGAAAGTGACCAATTTTGTTCAAATGCAACCAGTGAAGACCCTCTAACTCCACAACCCCAAACAACAAGTGTTGACCGAAGGAGCTAGATGGACCAGATGTTTGCGACCTTTGTGGGCATTGCTCTAGCATCCTCTAGCAAGACTTATCCAGTAGCATCTTGCAGTCATTGAAGGCTTACAATGGAATGTCTACTGTGAATTGCTATGACTTGGAGCTGAATCAGCTCAGCCAACTAAACACAGTTCTTATAAATGGTGGGCTCATTTCAAAGAGATCAATAAAGATAGTCTAACACAGCAACTAGGTGACACGATGAATGGAGTAACAAGAAGATCTGAGTTCAAATCCAGTTTCAGACACTTAGTAATTGTATGACCATGGACAAGTCATTTAAACCTATTTGTCTTACTTTCTTCATCTTTAGGATGAGAAGGAAATGACAAAGTACTCTGGTATCTTTACCAAGAAAATCCTAAATGGTGTTGTGAAGTCTTGGCATGAATGACCCACAATATACACATCTTTTAAACAAATAACCAGTGGGGTCTGTGTGAAGTTGAGAGAATATGGATGCATGGTCCTCATGGTTCCTCTAAATGACATGTGACACACAGATGGACCTTAGAGTTTGCTAATAGGCAGAGGAAGTAGGTAGGCAGATCATAGCCACCAGCCACTACCCTGATACAGGATGCCTTTACCACCTCTTACTTGGACTATCATAATAGCTTTCTTTCTTTTCTTTTTTTTTTTGCAAGGCAATGGAGTTAAGTGGCTTGCCCAAGGCCACACAGCTAGGTAATTATCAAGTGTCTGAGATCCGATTTGAACCCAGGTACTCCTGGCTCCAGGGCTGGTGTTTTATCCACTGCGCCACCTAGCCGCCCCTACAATAGCTTTCTAATTGGTCTCCCTGTCTCATATCTCTCCCTACATCCTGCATTCAGCTGCCAAGAATTATATTAGTTCTATTATTTATTCTTTGTTTTAGAACAGGATCAATGACACCACGGGTGATATCTTGACTTGATTTAAATGATATAGTATTGCACATAGTTGTCAGCCTCATTTTCTCTTCCAGAGCCATCAAAGTCCAGTAGCAAGTCAAAAGTCAAGATGATTGTCAGTAACCTGGGAATTCAGTGAGTGACCTTGATCTTTCTAAATTAAGGTATTTCCCAGGTCTTGGTTTGACTGAGGCAATGTTCATTCAGTAACTAAGGGTAGGTAAGAATTGAGACAAATGACCTTCTCCTACTCAAATTCCAATAACTCCCCATTAACTCAGCACAAATACAAAATCCTGTATGGCATAAAAACCTCTTTACATTCTTATCCAGTCAGCTTATACTTCATTTCTCTCCTCACATTCTAAGATTCAGCTATACTGACTTACTTGCTGCTCCTCATGGATGATATTTCATTTCTTGAGTCCAGGAATTGTATTGGCTATTTCTCTGAATCCCAGCCTCTCTCCTAAGGGGGGAGAGAGAGAGAGAGAGAGAGAGAGAGAGAGAGAGAGAGAGAGAGAGAGAGAGAGAGAGAGAGAAAGAGAGAGTCCATCACAGACATGAGGAAATGACCTCTGGTAATGAACGGTGATGAGAAACTGAGGTAGTTGGTGATATTGTGGCTATAATGTCAGACTTGGAGTTGGAAAGGCTGACTTTGAATCCTAACTCAGATGATTTTGTGACTTGGGACAGATCATTTAATCTTTTCAGACTTTGTTTATTCACCTGGAAAATGGTATTGTGGAATTTCATGAGAAACAAATGATAATCTACATAAAGTGCTTTTTGAACTTTAGAGTGCTATGTAAATGCTAATTATTAAGATTAAAAAAACAGTTTAACTGTACACGAGGAGAAGGTTGGAAAAGACAAATTGGATGGAACCCAACCTTGCATGCTCTTAAATTCCAAGTGAAGGAATTTACTTCTCCATAGATAATAGGGAGTCACCAAATGCTTCTGCATAGGAAAGTGACATGTTCATGCATATAATTAGAAAAATTATTTCCTCAGTTTTATGAAGAATGGGTTGGAGAGAGGAGAGAATGAAAGCATGGACATTAGTTAGGAGCTTATTTCAATTACTGAGATAATGATGTTCTACATTTGTGTGACCACAATGTAAATAGAAAGAAGGGGAGAGATTGGAGAGAAAATTGTGGAGGTAGATTCAACTGGACTTGGAATCTGACTAGATAAGAAACCAACTTGTGATTTTCCAATGAGAAAACATTTCCTTCCCATGTAGATCATAGGATCAGAGGATTTGGTACTGGAAGGAAAATTATAGATTACCTAGTCCAATTTCCTCATTTTCACAGATAAAGAAACTGAAGTTCATGGAGTGGAAGTGACTTTCTCAAAGTCATAGGGTAGAAAGCTGAGTTAAGAATGGATGTCATAGGGGTGGCTAGGTGGTGTAGTGAATAAAGCATCGGTCTTGCAGTTAGGAGTACCTGGGTTCAAATCCGGTCTCAGACACTTAATAATTACCTAGCTGTGTGGCCTTGGGCAAGCCACTTAACCCCATTTGCCTTAAAAAAAATAAAAGAATGGCTGTCATGACCTCTGATTCCAAATCCTACTATATAGCCTACTTGTCTGTTGAAGGTGATGCCAAAATTTTGATTCTGGGTGATTGGAAGGATGCTAATTAAAATTAAAAGGTGGGAGGGTGTCAGTTTTAGAGGAGAAGATGCTAATTTAGGTGTGAGAACAGGCCAGAGTGAGGGAGGGACTCATTCCAGACATCAGATCTTTTCCTATTTTAATGAATTATTCTTGCCAACTAAGTGTGAAATTCTATTGTTTCTATTCTTCCAGAGGACTCAAGAACTGTCAACACTCTCTAAATTCGGCATCATCTAAGTTTTGGAGGTCTTATTGTGCCACCCCCCCCCCCATGACCTTCAAGAATCTAGGAATTTTTATGTATTTTATGAATGATTCATATTTTCCATCAAGGAACCAGTTTCAATCAAAGAGATAACTGTTCAATTAACTAAAACAATGGCTTTATAACACTAAAATGACTAAGTCTAGTCTTCTTCAAGGAAACTAAAATTCATTTTCATTGGGGAGTGATCTGAAGTGAAAACATTCTGATAATTCTTCTCCAGGTCTTCCAATTCTGCTGTTTATATGTCTTGGCAATGAGAGCTACTGCCTAGTTGTGCTTGGAGAATTCCGAGAAGCTACAAAGAAAATAATCCATTTTCTCCTTTCAAACTACTATATTTGTTGAGTTCATATTTTTATGGGTACTAAATATATCATTTACATAATTGAGTGAAGATATTGTGATGACTGCTTGTCAATTAATGCAGCTCTATTTCTAGTTCTTCAGGAGGTTTGCCAACTTCTATTCCTAAAAAGGACTGATGAAGCAAATAATTTGGGGGTGGAGATGTACTTCTGGCCATATGGAACAATCTCCTAAATGGATCAGGCCATATTCTCAGCATCTGCCATTCACAGGGAAAAATCCATAAGTTGCCTCACCCTAAAGAGATGCTATTTTTTTCTCTTCTACTCAGATCTCCATTTTCTATGCAATTATTGAGCTCTGTGTGGAAACTACATATTGGCTAAAATCAATGAAGCAATTTTAAAACTCCTACACAATACCCTTTGGTAGAAAACAATTATTTTCTGACTCAGGTATTTCATAATAAAGCAGACCAATATTCCTTTTCCCCACTCAAAATCTTAGGATACTTCACCTGTATTTCTGAATATCATGAGGTGATGGTTTTGTTTGCTTATATTTAAGTTTATAAGTTCAGTTGAAACCAGTTTATAAGAATAGGAAAACTATTTTCTATGAAAAGCTATTAAGGGGGCCTTGAACTATATCTTGCTTTGTGGTAAGTATAAGAAATAGAGTTCAGTAGGCTAATGGAAGAGAGAACCAATCAGAATCAAGAAGACCTACTTCAGACCCATGTAGGAAATGTCAAACTGAACTAAACCCTTAACCTCTCCTTCTTCCAGGCAACTCTCTAAGACTGTAAGTCTCAGGAGTGGTCTATCTACATGAGTATGAAGTGTTTTCTCATTGGAAAATCACAAATCTGCTCCACTTCTCTTTCTCCCCTTCCCCAAATTAAACACTATTTTTCAATAATGAACTTTAGTTTACAATGGAATTATTGGACTTATTCTTAGAAGAGTTACAATTCCCATATTTGTCACTTACAAGCTATAGCAGTAAATCACTTGAAATTCTATGCAAACTGGTAAAAATGTGGATAATGATACTTAGCAAATAACTGTGCTAACACTTAGTAGGCCCTTAATGTTTATTTTTTTTCATGAGAAATATTTGCCTTTTTTCCTTTTAGTCAAAAAAAAGGTTTTAAAACAAAATAAAAACCCACCACAAAAATTAATGGCTTTGCACATGGAGTATTACAGAATTATAAGCTCAAAACAGTTCAAAGAAAAAAAAATGAAATTCTACATGTATCACTCATCTCTGCAAAAAAATTTTATGTAGCATCTATCCAACCAAAACCAACACACTCTCTCCCTTGAAATGTCATCCAGGTTTTTCTAAGAGAACATTCTCCCCCTTCTACATATTTATCTTGGCATGTCTTCAGAAGACTTTTGTCAATGATTAGACAATAGGCTTCCTATTTCAGTTTTGTTGAAGTTCAGGTAACAGCAAAAACACAGAAACCTAGAGACCCTTCATCTTTCAGTTTGTTTCTTGGGTCTGGGGACTTTCTGTTTTTGTTTCCTCTTTCCTCATCCCTGGTGCTTCTTTGATGGTTACTTCCTCCTCTTCCTCTTCCTTCTCTTTCTCTTCTTCCTCCTCCTTTTATTCCTTGGCTTTTTCATCTTTCCTAGGGAGCACTTTGCCAGAAGCAGGCTTCTATTTGGTAGCTGTGGTATCCAACATCATCCTCATCCTCTTTAACCTCAACATTACCTTCTTTCTTTTCATTCTCTTGTCTTGTATGTTTGGAGCTGTTCTTATTTTTTGTGACTTTGGGTGACTCAAATCTTCATCCTCTTCACCTTCACTTTCCTTTTCTTCAGATTCACTTTTTTTTCCTTAGCATTCGTCTCATTTTTTGTTCCCTTTGGGGGTAGGGTGGCTGCTGCATTAGTTAAAATGGCTTCCTTCTTGCCTGGTGTGATGACAACTTTGATTAGAATAGTCACTCTCTTGGCAGGGGCCATGGTTGCCTTATACTAGGCGTCATGATGTTTTCTTGGCAGATGTGATGACACAACAATAGTTTTTTGACTGGTGGTACCTTCTTCATTTAATATTTTATCCCCCCCCCAATTACATATAAAAGCAATTTTAACATTTTTTAAAATTTTGAATTCCAAATTTTCTCCCTCCAACCCCCTTTCCTCACTGAGAAGGCAAGCCATTGGGTACAGTTTCTACATGTGCAGTCATTCTTGCCCTTTTTCTGAGGGATCATCACTTATTTTCCAATGCTTTCTTCTTTGTTTTCTGACCTGTCCTCATCCTCACTGTCTTCTATTCCTTTTGAGGGAGGAGACATTTTCTTTGGTTCATCGTGTTTGGAGTGGTGAATGAATAGGAGGCAGAGTGCAAATCTGTTGGCAGAGGTCCAGGCAACATTGATAGCAGGAGAGAGAGAGAGAGAGAGAGAGAGAGAGAGAGAGAGAGAGAGAGAGAGAGAGTGAGAGAGCCCATGCAGTCCTTGCTGTCCAAGCCTGAGACAAAAGACTCAACAAATATTGAATGAATGAATGAATGAATGAGTGAGTGAATGATTTAGAATTGGAGGAAAATCTAGAGATTGTCTAATTCAAGCTCCCTAATTTTCTCAATGAGGAAGTCAAGCCCATACACTTAGTAAGTGGCAGGCTGAGGTTTTGATCTCAAGTCTTCCAATTGTAGATCCAAAGCTTCAGTTGCTATACAGAACACTGTCTTATCATCCAAGTCTATAACTGTGAGTTATTACTGCTAGCAGTTAGCAAGGTGACATAGTGGACAGAATACTGGGAAGACCTGACATCAAATCAAATCCCGGACACATACTGTGTAGCCCTGGGTGAGTTACTTAACCTCTTTTTTATTCATCTGTAAAATGGGGATAAAAATAACATTTATGTCCCATGGTTGTTGTG
This sequence comes from Macrotis lagotis, assembly GCF_037893015.1. Lineage (NCBI taxonomy): Eukaryota > Metazoa > Chordata > Mammalia > Peramelemorphia > Peramelidae > Macrotis > Macrotis lagotis. The sequence goes on from NC_133663.1 coordinate 63,059,168, forward strand.
AGGATTAAATGAGATAAAAATTGTAAAGAGCTTAACAGTGTCTGGGACATAGTAAGCATTATATAAATGATAGCCATTGTTACTATTTTAATTTTCCTTTGTGCTATCATGGGTTTTCCTGCAAAGAAACAGAAATGATAGAAAATAAATAATATCTGGAGTAACTAGAACAAATCAATGGTAATGAGAATAGAAAGGAAAGAGGAAACAAGCAAATAGTATATTCACTTATTCAGCCACAACTGATGATGCCTGCAAAGGGATGGGGAACAGGGGAGAAAAATAAATAATTAAGACCTAGTCCATGTCCATTGGGAGCTCATCTTCTAGTGGGGTGGGGGGTGTTGAGGAGCAAGCATATACATTAAAAAATGAAATATCAGGGCGGCTAGATGGCATAGTGGGGTGGCTAGGTGGTGTAGTGGATAAAGCACCGGCCCTGGAGTCAGGAGTACCTGGGTTCAAATCCTGTCTCAGACACTTAATAATTACCTAGCTGTGTGGCCTTGGGCAAGCCACTTAACCCCATTTGCCTTGCAAAAAAAAAAAATGAAATATCTATTCTGGCTTCTTGGCAGTGAATAAGAAGCCCCATTTTGGAGTCCTAAAGATCTGAATTCAAGTCTTGTTTTTGACACATTATATCTGTATGACCTTGGGAAATACAATTAACTTCTTTGTGCCTTTTGCAACATTATGAACACAGTAAACTTCAAAAGAATTGCTGTTCTGTATGGATAGAAAGAGTTGTCAGTTTCTAAACTGAGAAAGCCAAAATGAACTTTGATTATCTTCCAACCCAAGGAACTCCATTTTGGTTTTAAGAAATCGCAAAATTGCTGTACTTTGCTAAATAAGTTGGAAGTATGGCAATGCATATCTATGTAAAAACTCCCTGTATCATACGTAACTCATAAATTTGCAAATGGATGAATGTTGAAAAACTGCCATAGCCTGTAATTGGAAAAATAAAATGAAATTTCAATTAAAAAAAAACTACTTGTGTCTTGTCTCCTGTTTGAACAGATGTTTCTTTCTATAGTTAATTGTCCATGTTATATTTCATCTGTATCCTGTTTTAACTGCCTGGTCTAGGTTTAGTGTGAGATTATGCCTATAAAGTTCCTTTGCAAACCTTGTCATTATATAAATGTCAGATATTATTGAGGGCAACTAGGTGGTACAGTGCATAGAGTGGTTCTTCTTCATGAGTTTAAATCTGACTTCAGACACTTACAAGTTATGACCCTGGACAAAAGTTGGAAAAGACTTAAATGGCAATAATTTTTATTATTACCATATATCACTTATAACTTGTTATAGCAATTATTTTTTAATGATGAGAAAGTTTTTATATACATTCAAACATATATGTATAGATATATGTATGCATATAAGAGTATGCCTGTGCTAATAGGTTACTATAAACATTGCTCTTTATTTTCTGTAAAAGAAAGAATATTTAAAAACATAAAGTTGAGATTTTGATCAGATTATCATCTTTCTCTGGTCATGTATTCACTGGCTGTCTCCCTTACTTGGAATATTGTCCCTCCTCATCTTTACTTCCTGCATTCCTTGGTTTCCTTCAATTCCCAAATGAAATCTCAACTTTAACAAATCATTCCTAATTCTTCTTAATTCCATTGCCTTCTGTCCTTTGATCCCTTCTACTTGGTTCCTTATATAACTTGTTTTGACATAGCCATTTGCATCTTGTTTCCTTCATCAGGCACATAGTAGGTGCTTATTGTTTGTATTTATTGACTGACAAACAATTTTCTTTCAGGTAACACGAGGGCTCCTCCCCCATCTCAAAACAAACAAACAAACACAACTCTCCCACCCTGAATGTGAACTGATAAATGGAATAGACCATAAAAATAGTCTTAGGAAGTGCTAATGAGATCCAAGGATGAGAAGCTCCTTCTTGACTTGAGAAAAGAGTGTGTTTTAGAATAATGAATGCTGAACTTGGGGTCATGAGACCTGAATTTGAATCTTGTTTGATCATTTCCTGTACGACCTCAGCTCCAACTGAGTCAGTTTCTTTATTTGTTAATTGAAGGAGATGGATTAGATGACCTCTAAAGTCTTTCCAATTCCATATCTATGATCTTAAGATTCAGGTAAGCTTCCCTGGAGGAAGTGAAGTAAATGACTCATCCATGCTACAAAGAAATCTTGCCATTTATCCTCAAATCAACTTGGTCTAAGATGCTCAGTAATAAACCACAGAGATTGTGCAAATAATGCCTATGGATCTCATTGCCCAAAAGAGTTTGGTAAGATGTGCTATTAAGTTTTGAGTTCCTGAAGGAGAAAAAAGTATGACAGCAAAGTGACTCTGTGTGGGTTATATTCTCAATACTGAAGTTCCTTTTGGGGAGGGGAATGAAATTAATAAACTAAGGTTGGACTTAGCTCAGAAGTAGGAAAATCTTCTGTTGGAGACTGCTCCTATTAGTTCATGACTGATAAATTTTCAGTATGAGCATTAATAACTCAGAAATCAGCAAATACTAGAAATTAGCATTTGATTTATTGTTTTATTATTGTCTAAATTTAAGAAAGTGATGGAGAATATATAGATTAACTTTAAATTGTCATACTTTTTGGACATCTGGTTGTTAAACATTTACTAGCATATCCCTGAATCACAAGCATATGCTGTAAAAATCTTTCCTCAGGGAACTATAGAGAATATTCAAACTGGTAGAGACTGGTTCCAAATCAAATCATTCTGTGGGTGAAATTAAGGATACTCCTACAAAAAGAGCAGAGGAAGTTTCAGAACTAATCTCTTTTTGCTTTAAAATAATTAAGAAATTACTCTACCTCTCATTTAAAATAATTCACAATACCACCTGTAGTTATAATTTTGTTTTTTTAATTCAACCTAAACCAGCTCATCTCCAAGGATCAGAGTACCTTGATATTCCAGAGAACCTTGCATTACCCAGCTTGACCATGTCACTGATACCTCAATTCAAATAGAAAAGTCAAATAGTGCTATATTCCTTGAAAATTGATTGCTTCCTCTCTTGGTTCAATCTGCCAGGCTTTCCATTGATTGCCACTTTTTTTTTTTAGCAAAATATCAGGCTTTTTGAACTTCCCATGGGCCTGTGACATTTTATTTTGCAAAGCATTTCTCCAATATCGTATACATCAAATCAATAAGCATTTATCAAGAGTCTATTATGTGTAAGATCTATAGGCGAGATCTGGTGTGGCTTAATGCATAGTTAGTCAGCCTCTAGAACAATGAAAACCTAGGTTCAAGTACTAACTAATATTTTGTTTTGCTTTTGAAATTCAAGAAAAATTTTCTGGATCTTCAACTATGAAAATAAAGGTTTTAATATATTTCCCAGTAGAGCTAACCATTGAGAAATGAGAAATTATACACTATTTATCCTGAAAATCCCCATCATCCCTTTCTATGGATCTTCCCTCCTCCCTCAAGGAAAACTGGCTTCTTTTACCTGCCAGGTGCCTATCTTTACATCCCTATAAATAAAATAAAATAAATAATAATAATAATAATAAAATAATAATAAAATAAATAAATAAATAATTTCTATCTTTTCAGTGTGAGCATTATAAAAAAGGTTCTTAACTCAGGTTCATAGAAAGAAACCTGGATAGATTTCAGGGGGTTTATGATCTTGGATGGGAAAAAAAATTACATTTTCATTTCAATATCATTGATTTCCTTTGTAATCTTACATTTTATTTTGTATATTTTAAAATATTATGAGAAGGATCTATAGGCTTTATCAGAAAACTAAAGGGGTCCACGACTCCCTCCTCCAAAGAATAAATGCTTAAAACCTATATAGATATGTTGATTCCATGGTATAAAGAGGAAAAAATAAAATTCCTAACTATGTGTATGTAGTTGTATGTTTATTGTATATACATGTATATATGTTTATTGTATATACAATTTTTCCCCTGATCTTATAATCTCCTTTTAATCTGTTGATCAACTGGGGTCAGACTGAGTGACTAACTTTTCATCTTCAGTTTCCTCATCTGTAAAATGAGGTGGGGAGAGTTGGACTTCAGATAGCTAGATGGCTCTGTGGATAGAACACTGGACCTGGAGTCAGGAAGAACTGAGTTCAAATTCAGCATTAAACACCAGCTGTGTGACTTTGAGTAAGTCATTTAACCCTTTCCTAGGAGGCAGCTAAAAAACTCAGTGGATAAAGCAGTGGGCCTGGAGTTAAGAATATCTAAGTTCAAATCTGACCACAGATACTTACTAACTGTGTGACCTTGGGTAAGTCATTTAACCTTTTCTGACCTTAATTCACTGGAGGAGGAAATGACAAATCACTCCAATATCCTTGCCAAGAAAATCTCATTAACAGTATTGATGTGCTATGATCTACCAGATCAGCAAGAACCAGATATGACTGAAGAACAACAAGGTGGCTTCCATCTCGAACTTCATGACCCCATGCTTTGCCAAGCAACTCATTGCAATTAGATTCCATGAGAATCTCTATCAGGTCCCTGTAGGCATGTATGTGCGGTTCAGCATGTCCTCATTTCAGAATGACTCATCTCTACCTATGAATTTTTGAAAAGGCTTTTCTGTCCAAGCAGATTATTCATCTTTAATTGTCCAAACTAAAGAAGTGAAGGTCATTTTAGAACTCTTCCGGAAATATTACAAGGTAAAAATAGGTAAACTTTTTTCTTGTATACGACCTTAAACAGTGGCAGATACATCAATCAGTCAATTAATAAACATTTTTAAAGTGCCTACCATGTACCAGTCACTGTGCAAAACAATGGATCACTTCCTCTTAAGGAGTTTACAATCTAGGGGAGGCAGAAAACACCCAAATGTAGGGGAGTATATCTACATCTAGATCAACCTAAACACACACACACACACACACACACACACACACACACACAAACATATATATATATATATATATATATATATATATATATATATATATATATATGAGAGAGAGAGAGAGAGGAAAGATATATTGCTTTTAATATCAGAAGTTCAATTTCGTATATATTTCTTTCCTAGTCTTCTTCGTGCCTTATTTTATTTATTATAAAAAACAAAATTTTTAAAAATATAGAGAATTAAAAAAAAAAAAGAAAAAACATCATATTTGTAATCAGAGTACCTGGGTTTGGAATTCAGAGAGTCCTACTTCCTACCTGTGTTACCTTGGGTCAATAACTTAACTTTTCTAAGTCTCAGTTTCTTCCTCTGAAATATAAGGGTTTTAAACTAGAAAGCTTCTCTAATATTCTTTCCAGCTGGAAACCCCTGATGTAAATGGCCCCTAGCTCTAATCCTTCCTCACTGATAATGTAATCTTCTTATACTTAGATCTGTTTATGTCATTCCTATGCTAAAAAAGCTTTTGTTGTCCCATTTGCTTACTAAGTCAAGTTCAGTTTACAATGAAATTCAAGGCCAGTCCACTTTCTGCTACCACCCAACCTTTACAACTTTACTCATCCTTTCTTTCCAAAATCTCTATTATTTTCTTCCATTGTGTGGTGGTTCACACTGTTCCCTAAGTTAGGAATGTCCTCCCTCTCATTCTTCACAGTTTGCATAATCATTTTAATGCCCAATTAAATACTACTTTCTCTGTGAAGACTTCTTTGATATCCTTTCCAGTAGTGACTTTACCCATGGGACTTGATGCAACTATTGACACTGTGCTTACTTAAGTTATATTATTTCTTTATATGTATTATCTGCTTGCTAAACTATAAACTCTATGAGGATTGTTCATTTTTATCTAAATTATAGTTAGCTCTTCTAGTTCTCTGGCTATGGGCCGCTAGGAGGCATAGTGAATAGAGGGCCAGATCAAATTAAAAGACTCACCTTCTTGAGTTCAAATCTGACCTCAGACAGTCACTAGCGTGACCCTAACAAGTCACTTAACCCTTTTTGACAAGTTTCCTCACCTGTAAAATGAGCTGGAATAGGAAATGGTAAACCACTTCAGTGTATTTGCCAAGAAATCTCCAAAAGGGATCATGAAGATTTCAATATGATTGGAAAATGACTCATCAACAAAGTTCTTTGTATATAAGTGTTTAATGTGCGTTGCTAGAATCACAATGGTTATCACTCATTTAAGCCAGTATAGTAATAAATGATAATAATAGCATCCACACTCTATTGTGTTCTTAACTTTTCAAAGCTCTTTCACATTCATGATCTCATCTGATTCTCCCAACATAAGAGCAGGTATTATCACTCCCATTTGATGGATAAGTCAACTGAAGAACAGAGGTTAAATTCCTTGCTCCAAGCTGCACATTGAATTATGGCAGGACTATAATTAGAAGCCAGACCTCCCGATGACTAAATAATCCTGTGATTTTTCCCACAGGACCTTGAGTTTATGTGGGAAATCATAGATATTTTCCCTTTGATTTCCATTTTTGTGAATGTTGAATTACAATCACTTGATATTCTATAGGGAAGAAATTTCTTTTTTTTAAACTATTTTTCAAAGTGACAATCATAGGCCAAAAAAAAAGTTAAATGAAGGTTGTCTATTATACTGCTTTAAGCTAAAAGCAAAATGCTACTAAATCAACTGCTTCAAAGTTCTGCTTCTGACCTTGAGAGGCATTCTTTTGACAGTTCCTCATATCAAGAGGGAAGGGTGGTTCAGGGATCAGTACTGGATCAAGTCTGGGAATCATAGAGTTGCAGATCAACTAGTTCAACCTTTTTACCTATGGAAACCACAAAAAAAAAAATGTGATAAATAGTTTGGAGTCTTTCTTTTGGACATTGGTCTCTTTGGAGTATATGCCGGGTGATACAATAATTCATTGTACTCAAATGCTACAGTAGCTACAGAGCCATGCCCAGAGTCAAGATTTCAAATCTGGCCTCAGACACCACTTACTGGCTGTGTGGCTCTGGACAAGTCACTTTAACTCTGTTTGCCTTAGTTTCCTCATCTGTAAATAATTTGGAGAAGGAAATGACAAACCACTCTAGTATCTTTACGGAGAAAATCCTAAATGGGATCAGGAAGAGGCAGATGTGGCTGAAAAATAAGTGAAAAATAATTCATTATTGCAGGAGCTTTAGATTGGTCTACCATTATGGAAATCAATGTGGAATTATGCAAGATAAGTCATTAATTTTTTTTAACCCATTGCCCCATTCCTGGGACAATAGCTCAGAGAGGTTTCATTAGTATAGAATTGTAAGAATCCTCAGGGATTGTTTCTTCATTTTAATGATGAAGAAACAGAATGACAGAAAGGCAGTTAGGTTTCCTATCTGAGTAAATAAGACTACAAATTCAGTGTTTTTCCACATTTTCAGTCAGAAAAGACTGTATAAGAAAATAAACAATGCTGTTTATAGTATCATTTGTGAAAACAAAATTAAAAAAATTAGAAATGAAATATGTCCCAACACCTGGGAAGTGGCTAAACAAATTATGCTACATGAAAAAAATGAATTATCGGCATGCTTTGAGGAATTATACATATCAGGAATTTCAAGAAGTATATAAAGACTGGTATATAAGGAGTTGGTGAAGAAAGAAGAATCAGGAAGAAAGGAGAACAGGTAACTAGTAATAAAAAATGTAAATAAAGTCAAAATGGAAAAAACAACAAAATTGTGATTAAATATGCTAGCAACATATACCAAAATTAAAGATATATCCTCTCTATTAATCAATAACATGATTGGTATGTGTATTATGTGTGTGTGGGGGGGCAGTGTGTAGGTATATGGGTGTGTATGATTTCCAGTGAATGAATGAACTTTGTAAAAGAATATGCTTGGATGCTTTGATGATTGGGGTTGAAGTCAATAGATATTTTCTGAATTGTTTCCCTTGATTAAAAGCTAAGATTAATTAACTTTGTTTATGAAAATTAGATTAATTAAAATTAGAAAAATCCAGTGCAATAAAATTATTCACTTATCTTTTATTATCATCTTTATCTCATGAACTTCTCTCCATGGTTCCAATAGATAATTTTTTTCCATGTTTCTCTAATTTGTTTATGATGTGACATTTTATAAATAGGTCATGTATCCCTTGAAGTTTAGCTTTGTTTAAGATTAATGAGGAATTAGGTGAGCAGAAACTTACTCAAGATAAGCAGAAACTAGAAGAACAATCTATATAACAACAACATTATAGAGACCACAACTTTGAAATCCCTAAGAAATAAGATCAATATAATGAACATCATGATTACAGAAGAACAAAGATAACACAGACTGAATACCACCTCATAGATAATTTCAGGGTTCACAATTTATTTACAAACATATATACATATACATACATATACATATACATGCTCATTATTGTTCAATCATTTTAGTCATGTCCAACTCTTCATGGCCCAATTTGGAGTTTTCTTTTTTCTTTTTTTTTTCTTTTTGCAAGGCAATGGGGTTGAGTGGCTTGCCCAAGGCCACACAGCTAGGTAATTATTAAGTGTCTGAGACCAGATTTGAACTCAGGTACTCCTGACTCCAGGGCCAGTGCTCTATCCACTGTACCACCTAGCTACCCCAATTTGGGGTTTTCTTGACAAAGATGCTATAATGGTTGCCATTTCCTTCTCCAAGTCATTTTGCAGATGAAAAAACTGAGGCAAATAGGGTCAAGTTACTTGCCCAGAGTCACACCGTTAGTAAGTGTCATCTGAGGCCAGATTTGAACTCAGTAAGAAGACTCTTCCTTCCTGACTATGGGCTTTTATTCACTTTACCACCCAGCTGTCCCTTGAATATGTTCATATCTGTATATATATATATATATATTATATGTATACATGCACATATATAGATGTCTATGTATAGTCAATGATGGAATTTGTTTTGCATAATTATGCATATTTGCTGCAGGATTTTGTTTTTATTTTCTCTTTATTATAATGGGGCAAGTATTGAGAGGAAGAGAATATAGATTTTCTTTTAATTAAAAGTCATTTAAAATATAAAGGAGATGTGATGAATATTGAATGTTGCATATATTTTCAGATGAAGTCACAGTATTGTCAGTTTTTCCTTGATTATTTTACTTTGAACAAGGGATCTCTCACAGGATAGGAGTCAACTTAACTGCTTGACATGTAGAAACAAAACATCACTAAAATTGAAAAAGAAAGCAAGGATGCTCCCTGGTTGCCAGGGAGTCCCTCTGAAGACTTATTTAGATATTAGGGTGAACAGGGAAGATATGAGTTTCCAACTTCAAAAAAAGTTTCATGAAAGAAGTTTATAAAATGTTCACTTTGCTTGAAGTTATTTCTATTCACTCTGTTACAATTTGGACAATGATGAAGGTAAATACTAATTAGATTAATCAAAATGAGTCACATTATTAAAGAGATTTTATTCCTTTTTTTCTTCACAATAACCTTGAGGATTATGTATCAGAAGAGTCACTAACCCCATTTTGTCATTCTTGTTGAAAGAACTATGGTTGAAAAGTTGAAGGATGCATTCATTGCTACGTGTTTACTGAGTGGCAGAATCATGATACCATCATGAATCATCTGACTCCAAGATGTGGAATAAATCTAATTTTTTTTCAAAAGTATAACATGAATGAAAAGCCCATTTTCCAAAGTATACTGTAGTTAAATTTCAAGTGATGATTTCAATATTGCAGGAATCTTCAAGCTGAGAAATAAAGGAACTCTTTTAACTTATTTGCAAAGAAAGACCCTTTAAAATGAATATCCTGTCCATTTGAAGCCATCACTTGATCCTCTGAAGAAAGGAAATAAATCTTTCTTGAGTACCTACCTTACTAAATCCTTTAAAAATATTATTGAGATTGAATTAATTAATTATTAATCAATTTATTAATTAAATCAATAATTAAATGGGATTTTTTTGTTCTTCCCAATAATTCTGAGAAGTCCTTTACTATGTTTATTTTACATTAAAGGAAACTGAGGCAGAAAGCCATTAAGTGACTTGCCTGGGATCACAGAGCTAGTACAGTGTATGTAGCAGATAGTAGGTACTTAAAAATATTTATTGGCTCCCCCCCAAAATTAATTGGTAGTAAGTATTTGAAGCCAGATTTGAACTCAGTTCTTACTGACTGGCTTCAAAGGATCTAGCCTCTAGGCTACCTAGATGCCTCTAACTGATTAGTTAAATCAGGGGAATCAGTTCTTTGGAGATCAAGAACTTAGATTGGTGCTACTTTTGTAAACCTCTCTCCTTCAAATTGATTGGTTCATTTATCTCTGAGTGAAAGCCTGCCAAGTCCCTTAGAAATATTAAGAAAGAAATAACTCTGCAGTCTCACATTCTTGGTTCCATCTGAGTGAGAAAGCTTCTTAGTATTTAATCCAACTTACAGAAAAATATTACTCTGCACTTACTAAATCTATTTTCTCTCTTAAAAATGCCTGAGCACTTTATTTGGGTAATCTGAATGAAAGTTCAGGTTAGATGAAGAAGCTGGGGAGGAGGGAGGGAGAAGGGTGTTGAGCAGACAAGAACAAGGGTCGCTTTAGAACAGTGCCTGCCCACTTTCCCCAAGTCTTAAAATAAAAAGCAGATTAAGAGAAGGGGGGGGGAAATCTTTGATTATTTTAGTTAATGGAATCACCTTTGACTCAATGGAAAATAGAACTGAGTTTTTTTTTAATTTTTTAAAAACATTTTTATTTAAGGCAATGGAGTTAAGTAACTTGCCCAAGGCCATACAGCAAGGCAATTATTAAGTGTCTGAGCAGGATTTGAACTCGGGTCCTCCTGACTCCAGGGCTGGTGCTCTATCCACTACACTCCCTAGCTGCCCCAGAACTGACTGCTTTTGAAAACATTTTGATAGCTATATTTTCATATAATTGGTTTCTTTTTTAACCCTATGCATTTTATGTTATGCATTTCAAATGTATCTAATTTTCGCCAAATTGCCAGTGGAGTCCATGACCAAAAAAAAGTTAAGAATTCTTACCTTAGAAAGAGTTGTTAAAGAGCATTTAGGAAAATGATTCTCTAGGGAACATTGATATTTTAAGTAATTATTGTCTCCAGGCTTATTTGTTTGATCTCAATAGGCAAATTTGACAGAGGTAGCTAGGTGGCACAGTGGAGATAGTTCTGGGCCTAGAATCAGGAAGACTCATCTTTCTGAATTCAAATTCAGCTTGAGACCTTAGCTGAGTGAGATCAGTCAAGTCAGTTAAATCTATTTGCCTCTGGTCCTCATCTGTAAACCAGTCATTCAGTTATCTTTGCCAAGAAAACTCAAAAACATGACTTCAATGGCTAAACAACTATTGTTTGAGAATATTGTAATTTGTGTTATAGCAAAAGTATAAGCTTATTCTAATCTCTGGACTATAAGTAGAATTAACATTTCTGGTTTTTCTCTGAAATACAGAATATAGAATTTCCTTCCATACTTGATGTACATTCACAAGAGCTCCAAGTTCCCAAAGCAAATGAAAAAACCTTTATTGGTTTCTAGACCTGAGGTTAACTCTTTTGGAGTACCTGGATCCTTTAAGGACAGATTATTTTATCTCTAAGATTCTTTAACCATTGAATACCTCAAAGAAACTCAGTGTTGAAAGCAGCCTCAAAGATCACCTAGTCCAGGCCTCAAAGGCATCCCCACAAGTCCTCTGTCTAAAGACCTCAAGGGAAGGGAATTTCCCTATAACATTACCCTTCTCTCCAAAGCAGCATAATCCACTTTAGAATCTTTCTAATTATTAGGAAATTTTCCCTGATATCAAGCTTTGTTGAGTACGTAGAGATATTATTTTGTAAGATAGAAGACATTTGATAAATGTTATTACATTACCAAATACCTAAAACTATAGTTACTATCATAGTTGTAGGACATCATTTAGAAATTATTACCACATATGCCTTTTGTTACTCATCACCAGAAAATCAGCCACCAGGTAATAGCTTTTTAAAAATATATAATTAAATTTTTTTTGCAAGGCAATGGGGTTAAGTGACTTGCCCAAGGTCACACAGTTAAGCAAGTATTAAATGTTTGAGGCCAAATTTAAATTCAGGTCCTCCTAGCACCAGGGCCAGTGCTCTATCCACTATACTACCTAGCTGTCCCCCAGGTAATAGTTTTTACTGTTCATGGAAACTATGAGATACCCTCTACTAAGGTATAAAGGTATTATAGTCGGTGTTGGTAGAGGAAGTGAAATGACTAATTGATTGAACAATGGCTCTTTGGAAGTAATTGATTTGTACAAACCTTATCATTTATCATCCCAAACAATTTTGGGGTGATCTTTGTTTGTTTGTTTTTTGCAAGGTAATGGGATTAAATGACCTGCCCAAGATCTGAGGCAAGTCTGAGGTCAGATTTGAATTCATGTCCTCTTGTCTCCAGGGCTTGTGCTCTATCCACTACTTCACCTGGCTACTCCCAATACCAAACAATTTAAATGATTTTTCTTTTTGTTTTTATTTATGCCCATTTTGTAGTCACTGGGAACCCTGAAGAATAAAGTATTATATGTTTAGCCAGGGTTTTAAAAATTCTGAAGTATAGGCAGTTCCTTCCCTGGAGATTTTTATATTCAGATCAGAGTCAGGAGGACAGATTCTGGCTGGCAGTGATACACCAAATGATTTCCTTACTAATTAATCCTGAACTGTCTAAAAAAGAATCATGATCAAGATTTCTGAGAGGTACTAAATGGACAGAGTAGAACAAAAATATAGTCACAGAAAGAAGGGCATGGATATAAGAATATGGTCCAAATTCTATCTGGCAGCTCAAATTCAGGACCTGATCACCTCCTGCCAGTCTGTCTGGGCACCATTCATTCTCCATGCCGATTGAGCAGTGCTCACCTCACTGGCTTGGATCACCTTAAAGATTCTCTACAGATTTGGGCTCCTCCATTTGCAGTAGGTTGATTTGCCCAGGAGCTGATCAACTGTTTCAGTCCATGGCTGGCTAACATTCACATTAGGAGTTGGAAATAGTGGGTCCTTAGCAACGGCTCTCCACTGAGGACGGGCTGGTCCTGCTTAACTGCATGCATGACTTGTCTTTGAAAGCAGACATCCGCATCATCTGCTACATCTGCAACATGAAGCAGATCTCTAAACAGTTTAGAATAGAGAAGAGACCGGGAAATGATTTACAGTCACAATATAACAGTCACATATAGAATCCTGAGAATCATGCTGACAGTTGAATGCTAATGTGGTTTCTTTTCTTCCTGCCTTGGAAGGGTGGGGGTGGTGCTGTCCTAATAGGAACATTTTTTTTTTTCAAAGCTTGGCTCAACATTTTCCTCCTTTAATTTTGATTTCCATGTTCAAGAAATAAATGAATGAATTGCTTGCAGGGAAATGCTAATAACCACAAACTGGTTTCCTGACATTTGAGCCAGCCCGGGTTCTCATTAATAGCACATGACTAATCAAAACCCCATTCAGGTGATTTTCATAGCTATCAGTCATAGAATAGTCTTGACATTTTACAAGGGGAAATGAAAGAGTGCTCTGAGGAGATCTCTCTTTCCAAATGCAGAAACAGAGCTCCTCTTAACTGAATGCTATTAAAATGGTTCCATCATGGTTGGTGGATAATTAGGAGGAAAAATTATCCAGGTGAATGGTTATGGACCTGCTGAAAGAAGAACCATCTGAGAAACTACAGGCAGGCAGAATAAGGAAAAGGAAGGGAAAATGCCTACCATATAATGGGAAGTTGTTTCAGTGAATAGAACACTAAGGCCTGGAATCAGGAAGACTTATCTTGAGTTCAAATCTAGCTTCAGACTACTTGCATGATCCTAGACAAGTCACTTAATCCTACTTACCTCAGTTTCCTCATCTGTGAAATGAGCTAGAGAAGGAAAATGATGAACTATTATTCCAACATCTTTGCCAAGAAGACATAAAGAGTTCAAATGAATGGCAGGTGACAGGCACTATTGCTAACTGCTTTATAAATATTATTTGATTTGATCCTTGAAGATTGTTAGGAATGGTACCCACTAAAAACATCATTTGTACAAAAATGCTCATAGGAGCCCTGTTTGTGGTGGCAAAGAATTGGAAATTAAATGAATGTCCTTCAATTGGGGAATGGCTTAACATACTGTGGTATATGTATATCATGGAACACTATTGTTCTATTAGAAACCAGGAGGGATGGGAATTCAGGGAAGCCTGGAGGGATTTGCATGAACTGATGCTGAGCAAGATGAGCAGAATCGGCATAATATTGTACATCCTGATGGTGGCATGGGGGGTGATGATCAATCTTGATGGACTTGCTCATTCCATCAGTGCAACAATCCAGAACAATTTGGGACTATATGCAATAGAGAATACCATCTGTATCCAGAGAAAGAATTGTGGAGTTTAAACAAAGACCAAAGACTATTACCTTTAATTTTGAAAAAAATCTGTTATCTTATTATGTAATTTTGCTATCTTTTATGCTTTATTTTTCTTCCTTAAGGATATGATTTGTCCTTCATCACATTCAACCGAGATCAATGTATACCATGGAAACAATAAAGACTAATAAACTGCCTTCTGTGATGGAGGGGAAGGGAAGCAAGATTAGGAAAAATTAGGGGAAAATTGTAGAACTCAAAATAAATAAATCAAATCTTAAAATAAAGAATGGTACCCACCTGTGCCCAAATCTTATTTTCTCTCCCTGCTCTGGTACCCTGAAATTTTACCCTTCCCCACTACTTAGAGTTAATTTATTAAAGACAGTTGCTAAAAGATGGAAATGCTATGCATTCTGAGCTAGATCATTAAATTGTTTATATCCGTGAACACCTTAGCACCAAAACATTAAGGGTCTTACAGGTCATCCTCTCTCACCCCTTAATCTAATCCAGTCATTTTGCAGATGTAGGGCAGTTCACTGAGGGGAAGAGATAACTTTTTTTGAGGATTAAATAAAGAAAGGTTGATGGTGCTTAATGAGGGCATTGGACAACTTAGGATATGATAAAGAGGGAAGGTAATAGGGAAGGGATGAGCAAAGAATATTGAAAGCAAGCTTATTATAACTTTGCATAATGTAAACTCAATATTCCCATATAATATATAATGGCAAAACTCATTTAATAGTTGCATCATGGTATCTTTTATTGGTACAAAAAAAATATCATTAGGCCATATGTGAAGGCTGCCATTTTTTTGGAAAACCCTGTTCATAGAGATGGCTTGTTCCCAAGTGAGTAGTGTGGGAACATGTAAATACTCTTTTGTGTCCAAAGTCCAAACTGAGGCTGATCTTATTAACTAGATGAATGATAATGTCTCCCTTCTTTGATTACTGTAATTGTCAGGATATTATCTGTGAGGACAAAAGTTTGAAATAGAGATGGAGCTTTTTACTTCTCTTTAACATCTGACATTTTCAAGACTATCTCTGCCAATAGATGATTTGGTAAGGGTTGCTCTTTTACAGGAGAAACTTAAAAAAGGTGTTGGGTGATGATTCATGTATGCCAGTCCTTAGGATAAAGATAGTGTATTATTTCCATGCTGAAATGCAGCCCAGAAATGTATCATCTACTATTTACATTTGTAAATAAATTTGTTCATTTAGGCTTTCAAAAAATGGAGAGTAATACCATTAACAATGTAATTCTCCTGACATTTATTGGGTGCTGATTTTGTGCAGAGCTGTGTCTTTGATTGTAATAGAAATCTAAATATAAATACTATTTAAACCCTGCCTTCAAGGAGATTGCAACCTAAGTGGAGATGCCAAGTGGAATTGTATGTAACATTTTAAAGATGATGATGATTTTAGCTATGGTGATACCATCTATGCAGATCACACTCACTCTCTTTCTGATGTTCCCATGTATTTCAATGGCCAAAAAATAAATGTCCTTAACTCATCATGATAAGCCTTTTTAAACTTCTCTAGGCTAAACCTCAGTGAACAAGCCTTAGTCAAAAACCTTTCAGCTTTTCAGGTCCTCCCCCCAAGCTTCAGCTCCATGGGCATAGTTTTCAAGAATCCAGGGTTACTTCCAGGTCTCAAAGGAGCATAAGAACAAAACCTCTGTGGAGCTTGCATAAAAATGAACAAAATGTAATGTATAGAAATGAATGAGTCACAAAAACAAAGTGCTTTGAGAATTCTAAGTAGGGCATCATCCTTTCTGGAACAGTTAGAAAAAGATAGACAAAACTTACCAGGTAACTTAGGGCAAATGAATACTGATTGAGCAGTACTGAACAGTCAGTCTGGCCAGAATTCTTCAGTATTTTTATCAGCTTGCATAAACCACCACTTCAATTTGGTAAAACCATGTTAGCAGGTAAGTGGCACAAGGGAGATAGCATTGCCATCAGAATTAGGAAGATCCCAGTTCAAATCTAGCCTCAAAGACTTGTTAGCTATGAGATCCTAATCAAATCATGTGCTCTGTGAGCCTCAGTTTCTTTAGCTGTAAAATGGGGATGACAATGCATCCACCTCACAGGGCTATTGTAAGAATCAAATGAGATTTTTGTAAAACAATGTGCAGACCTTAAAGTGCTATGTATATTTTTTGAGTAGTAATTATTGGTATTATTATTATTATTATGAAAAGAAGCCTTAAAATATTTTTAAGGGGGTGGCTAGGTGGCTCAGTGGATAGAGCACTGACCCTGGAGTCAGGAGTACCTGAGTTCAAATCCAGCCTCAGACACTTAATAATTACCTAACTGTGGGGCCTTGGGCAAGCCACTTAACCCCATTGCCTTTTAAAAAAACATAAAAAATATTTTTAAGCATACAACTTACCCCCATAAAAGGGTAGACTCAGCAGAAATCACATCTGCTCTCTAGTTCTTAGGAGACTTAGAGGGACAGAGGTGCGACAAAACCTCTAACTCTAATTGGATCACAAAACCAGCCATATGCTGCCAGCTGTGTACACCTGCTTAGCACTAGCAGTAAGGTTTGGGATACATGGGAAAGGAGATATTCAAGGAGAAAGATGGTAAAGAGAGCTGTGTCTGGGGACAGAATGAGGATTAGGAGGTTTTGGGAGAAGACTTATAAAATTGTATGAACCACTTCTCAGAAAAATATATTTATTCAGTCAATAAACATTAAATACTCACCATGTGTCAGTGCTGCCATAAGAACTGAAGATATAAAAAAAAAGACAAAAGATAGTCCCTACTCTTGAGGTGTTCACATTCTAATGAGGAAGACAGGGAAACAAATATGTATAGATAAGGTATATACAGGACAAATTAGAAATAATCAACTGAGGGAAGGCAGCCGTAGCAAATGTATGATGGGAATGAAAGTGGATGGTGATTGGTTCTTTTACCTTTCCAGTGTTATATAGCCAATAATCTGAAATTCATAAAGTGGGTTATATGCTCTAAAACTTTGGGGTTGATATGAGATTCAAACTGTTTACCAATCCTTGAGTTTGGAGTTTCTTTCTTTCTTTCTTTTTAAATTTTATTCTTGCTTTCAATGGTAGTTAGATAGAAATGGTTCTAAGACAAGTCACAATGCTATTATTCTTTTACATTTAGTACTCTGTTAACTATTAGGCAGATGGATAAAAATAACAGCTTTTGCTAGTAAAAGTACTGATATAAAAACTCATCTGTGGAATCACTGAAAGCATAATGGGCACAAATTTGGTAGCAGCCATAGTGATGGGGGTGCTATTTTTTCAACTTTCTTCTATGTGGTTTTAATTTCTCCTGCTAGTTATCTGTAATTTTTAAAAGCTTGTTTTATTTCACATAGTTCAGAGATGATTAATAATGGCCATGCATGGAAGAAGTAATTAAAAATTAAACCAGAGTTTCTTAACCAGGAATCTATGAACTGGGATAGATTTCATAGGACTTGTAGTTTGTGATCATTATAAAATG
Source organism: Macrotis lagotis (assembly GCF_037893015.1). Taxonomy (NCBI): domain Eukaryota; kingdom Metazoa; phylum Chordata; class Mammalia; order Peramelemorphia; family Peramelidae; genus Macrotis; species Macrotis lagotis. Next base: position 63,077,067 of record NC_133663.1, read on the forward strand.
TGTTTATATCTGTCTTTTGATGTAATTAATTTCCTGTGTAATCCTATGTATTCTATTTCATGTCACTGGTCTCCTTACTATTCCTCAAATAGATACTTATCTCCTAATTCACAGCATTTTCACTGGTTGTTACCCATGTCTGGAATTCCACCTCCTGGCTTCCCTGATTTCCTTCAAATTTCAGTCTTCTATAGGAAACCTCTCCCATTCTAGTGCCTTCCCTCAGTTGATTATTTCTAATTTATCCTGTATATACCTTATCTATACATATTTGTTTCCATGTCTTCCTCATTATAATGTGAACGCCTCAAGATTAAGGACTATCTTTTGCCTTTCTTTATATTTTCAGTTCTTATTGTAGTACTGGCACATAGTGGGTGTTTAATTAATGTTTATTGAATGAATAAATATATTTTTTTCTGAGAAGTGGTTCAAACAATTTACCAGAAAGTCAATGGGGTTTATGACACAACAAAGGTTAAACATTTCTCTGCTAAGTAGGTTCTTCAGATCCCTATTGGCCTTTCTAAAATCAATACCATAATAGAAACATCTCAAGGGCATCTATCAATTAATCATCTAGCTAAGAGTCTACTTTGGTCCAAGAACTATGTTAGGTGTAGGAGATACTAAGAAAGAAATGAAGGTTCTGTCCTATATGAGCTTAAATTCTAGCAGAGGAAACAAAATATACTCATTTTAATATCCAATAGATGACTTCAAGCTACTTTTCAGTTCATCCAAAACCCTATACAAACTCTGCCCACTAAATGAAAGTATGTTAGCTGTCTTCCCTATTTTAAAGGTTGGCCTATGGAAGAGTGATGACAGTTGTTATGGTTAGGCCCTCTGGACAGAACAGAAACAATGTGAGGAGCAGAGGGAGTGTGAATTTTGGTTTGTTCAAAAATGGAATGGGCTACCAGGATATGTGGTGAGTTTCCTCTCCTTGAAGTTCTTTTTTTTTTTAATCTTATTTATTTAAGGCAAAAGGGCTAAGAATTACTTGCCCAAGGTCACAAACTAGGCAATTATTATGTGTTTGAGACTGGATTTGAACTAAGTCCTCCTGAGTCCAGGGTTAGTGCTCTATCCTCTGCACCACCTAGCTGCCCCTCCTTGAAGGTCTTTAAGCAGAGGTTTCTTTCTTTCTTTCTTTTTCTTTCTTTCTTTCTTTCTTTCTTCCTTTCTTTCTTTCTTTCTTTCTTTCTTTCTTTCTTTCTTTCTTTCTTTCTTTCTTTCTTTCTTTCTTTCTTTCTTTCTTTCTTCTCCTTCAGAGATCTGGGGTAGACAAGAAAGCTGCTGAAGATATTTAAGATGGCTGCTGAGATCCCTATCAACCCCAGAATCCTGAGATTCTGTATAGCAAACATGGGGATATTCTAAAAGAAGAGAATTGCAATTGGATGAGAATTTCTGCTGTAATAACAGAGTTATTGGGAGGGGAAGGGGAAGGTACTCTGTAGTTGTGCTGAAACCCATATTCAAAAATTCCAGACCTGATTTATTGTTTTGGTGATTTAAGCTTTAAGGAAGGCATGGGGGAAAATGTAAATGTTGCAGATGAAATTTAAATGTGTGCCTGCATACATTTCTTCCTGAGAACTGGTTATTAAGCATTTACCAGAAAACTCTTGGTACCCTTCCTTCTTATTGCTCAGTCCTTAGAAAATAAAGAGATTAGAGGAAAATTGGCATCCTCCCTCTCCACTGTCTTCTCCCAGTTTGGCAGGCAGGAACCTGGGAATTATCCAGAGAGAAGGTGCTGAAGGAAAGCCTGTTGGTTTGAAGAAGAGAACATCAAAAGATAAACTTCTGACTTATCAGTGCAGAGACAAACAATTTAAGACCTGTATGTAATGGCAGATGAGTTCTACTGATTATTAAAGTGACAGTTAGGGACAATAATCCTGGTATATACTTTAAGAGTAGCAATAGCAATGCAAGGCCTCTTTATACTAAATTTCTCTTTTCTTTTTTTAAATTACATTTATTTTATTCTGAACTTAAGAAATAAAACAAGCATTTCCATAGCATAGTAGAACAGAAAAAAATGACCAAAACTACAAATTTATTATGTACAACTTGTTATTTCTTTTAAATATATAGTAGTTATGCAATTTTTTCTTTCTCCCCCCTAGAAATGGCTACCATTAGATACATTTATGTGTAGATAGATACTTCTATTTATCAATTCTTTCTCTATATGCAGATAACATTTTTCTGAATTTCTCTTTTACATTACTCATCCCCTGCTCAAGAAATTACAGTGGTTCTTTCCTGACTACCCAATTAAGTTCAGTGTCTTAGATTGCCTGGTTATCATGACACAACATAATTTGACCCACTCAATTACTCCAACTTTGTCCCCTCCTCTTCCTTCCTTCCTTCCTTTATATAAACAATTCACATTTTTTAAAAAGAGATGGGTCAAAATAGATTCTATGTCATTTATCCTTGATTTTTTTTTTAGGTCTCTGGGACTATAGAACCTTCAGGAGAATAGCATAGAGAAGGATAGACATTCATTTAAACTTAGGACAAATACAAACCATGTCTCTCACATCCTATGTCCTTCAAAAAAGTCCATAATCTAATACGTTTCAGAAAGCCTCAAAAGCCTGGGATGTTCATGAAAGCAATTAAGATAAAGTATTAAGTTTGGCCTTCACGCTGGGTCAGAGCCAAGCACTTAGTTGCTATGGTCACAAGCACTATAAAAAATTAAGTAAATAAATCATAAAATCCTCTCCCTGTACCTGTATCATTTATCTATTAGGACATGCAATGCTAGAGCTTTCTCAACATTGAGAAAGCTATAATCTCCCAAGACACATACATTTGCCTTCTGTCACTAGGAAGTTGAAGAGTTGAGCAAAATGAGGCTCTTATTTTTGATAGCATTTATAGCTAGAAAGGAAAGAGGAGGAAGGCTTTACGAGGATTGATTTTTTTATTTAGTTTTATCCTTAGCAACTGATTTTAGTTGAACCTTTAGCAACTGATTGGGGTGCATAGTGGATAGAGTGCTAGGCTTAGAATCTAAATGACTTTGCTTAAAATTCTGGCTCATTTTGTCTAGCTGTGTGAACTCAAACAAGTCGCTGGAACTTCCTAAGGCTCAGGTTCCTCTTTTGTAAAATTGAAGGGTTGAAGTGGACTTGATGGGTTCCAAGGTGTTACTTCCAGATCCAAATCAGTGAACTGATCCTTTTAATGTTCAGGTTAATTATAGACCAAACCCTCTGATAAATGATTATCTTCAAAAAAATCATAATATGACTAGTTTTTATGGGCATTTTAATTCAGTTTTAATGGAGCAGAAAAAGTGTATAATTAGAACAAGTAGTATTATCATCCACAGTGACAGGTAGGGAAACTTAGGTACAGATGATATACAAATGTCTGAGGTTACCAAGAGAAAATATGCTGATTCTGAATTGAACTCACTCCCTGAGAAACTCTTATCTTTGATCCCTTTCTGCTATAGCCTATTCCTTTTACTTACTAGTTGTATGTATGATATGACTATGTTTAATTCAACATATCAGTGTCTTAGGTAGATCTTAGTTTGAATTAACGAAGGAAGACTCCATACTGGGAATTCTTTGTGCTGAGGAAATTATAGGTCTGGATAAAAAAGAAAAAGTGATTACTAAGTGAAAGAATATATTATATCTCTATGGAAAGTTTCTGGTGCCTTAAATTGGAAGCATCCAGGGTTTGAAGTATGAAATTTCATTAGCCATACTGATTTCATCATGAGCATTGGGTCAGAAATCTCATGAGATTCTGATGCATAAATAAAAATGTGTAGTTGAATTCAATCTGGGGCAAATGAGCCACATATTTGTGCTTAATTTAGAGAATAAATTAAAGTGGAGACTGGCCTAAGGGGATACATAACCTCTCTGGGTCTCAGTTTCCTCATCTTTAAAATAAGAAGTTTTTAACCTCTGAATTCCCCTTTAGTTCTGGAATCCCTATTAATTTTTTGAAAGGGAGGGAGGGGAGATTATAAAAAAGAATCACTAGTGTAAAAGTTGATGGCTTAGTGAATAAAACTTCTACACGTGCTGCTACCTGGGATTGAATAGAAAGTATCATCAGTTCCACTATGGGCAGTGGAAATATATAGCACAATTCTTTTGATGAGATCATAATGTAACTCTTTGTTCCTGGCTTCAGCATTTTTCTAGCGCAAGGGGATTGTGGAAGCTCCCTCTGGTGGCTTTTTTAACAATAGACTGTGTTTATTGTTCTTTTCACCAAAGAGAATATGGAATTTTAAGGACTGTTATTCCATTCTAGGAAAAAAAAGGAAAGAAGCATTTATTTGCTAAGCACTTTATAAATGGTGATATCATTTAATTTTCATAGCAAGCCTGCCTGAGAGACAGGTTCTGCTCCAGCTATCTTATTCCTTAGAGCTAGCTAATGGTTTCTATCAGATTATCCATTAGACTTTCATAGTTTTGGGATCATCCAACAGGATTTTTGTTTAGTGTCCAATGCTTCCTTATAATGATATTGAGGCTGAGATGGCAATGGTTTTTCCAGAACACCAGTGGGACACATACATACCTAATAATAATAACAATAACTCATTAATACAACATTTTGTAACCACAAAGACTTTTATACACATTATTTCATTTGAGACAAAAACCTCTGGGACCAAAAGAAGAATAATTGTAATTCTGTTTTGCAATCACAGAAAATGAAATTCAGATATGGGAAGCAGTGCATGAAAGTTAAAAGTTGGGATTTGAACTCACATGACAAAGGGTCAGATCCTGAGCCCTGAATAAAAATAGTTTGTTAGAAATAATAATTTCTAAGCCTCTTTGGCTTGACATTTCTTCATATATGAAATAAAGGAATGAGATCCCTTATTTATTATTTCTATGACCCCCCCCCAAAGAAACTTGTATTATATGACTTCTATTTTAGAATCAGCAAGTCTAAAAATAAGGGCCTCTGAGGTTCCTTTCATCTCAAAATCTTCACAGTATCTGGCACAAAAGCCTTTAATAGCTGCTTAGTGACTTGACTAAACCTCTGATACTATGAACATTTTAGTGTCTTGACTAAGACCATTTCTCCCCAGAGACTGGACTCAAAACTATGTTTTCTGATTTCTAATCTTTCTATCATTCCACACTCTTATCTACTAGAGGAGTGGGCACTGAAGTACTTTTCTAAAACTCTTAAGGAACCAGGAGTTTTCCTCTATCCTTAAGTAACCTAGTAGAGCTTCGGTATGGGGAGAAGGAGGAACTAACTTCACTTTCAAAGTCTTTATCAGGCTTCCTGTTTTAGCAAATTTATTCAGTTTTTTTAAATACATTTTATTTATTTAAGGAAATGGGTTTAAATGACTTACCCAAGATCACACAGCTAGGTAATTATTAAGTGCTAAGTCCACATTTGAACTCAGGTCCTTCTGACTCCAGGGCTAGTGCTCTATCCACTGCACCACCTAGCTGCCTCTATTCAGCTCTTAATGACTCCAGAAAATCAAGTCTTGGAGGAAAAAAAAGCAAAAAAGATTGAAAATCTTTTTTTTTGGTGATGATGATGACAACAGTGATGATTATTTTGTCCATCTGGATGTTGGCATTGGTGATGTACTGATTTTCATGACCAGGAATAAAGGGGGTTATTTTTCTATTGTTTACTTGATAAAACTTTACACCTTCACATTTTCAACTGCATATACATTTTTAAACAAAACAAGAAAAATGAAGGCTTTTAAGGAGTAGATTGTTGCCGTAGTATTAAGCTCCCAAATAGAGAAAAAAAGGGCAATAGTCAGCACAGCAGAGGTTGGCAGCTACACTGCAAAATACTAGTGCATATGCTTCAATGATAAGAATTTCTGTGGCATCATGGTTATAACTACCATCTCTCTTAGATCTTCCAAGAAAGTTTCAATTTCAGGAAAAGAAGGATTTTTTATTTTTTTTCAAAGGAGGTTTTGCCAGATGAAGATCTTTGGTGTTGTTAGGAGAATATTGGGTTTGGATTAGATCAGATGATCTGGGTTCAAATTCTAACTCTCTCACTTATTTCCCAGGGGAATTTGGATAAATCACTTAATCTCTCTGGACTTCATCTCCTCATCTATAAAACAAGGACAATGGACTAGATACTCGATAATATCCCTTCCAGCTAAAAAATATATTTCCTGATCATTAACTTGAAAAAAAATAATGATCACCACAATTTTGGCATTAGGATGTGCTGAATGATAACTAAAAGAAGTACCAGAATATTTAAACAAATACTTGAAAAAATAGGAGCTAGGGAATAGAGATTATTATTTCATTGGGTTAGAGAATTCTTGATAAGGAAATTCCCTCTCCTAATCAGGCCATGTGAGTTCAAAACCCAACATTCTTTCAACTTTCAACCTTCTCTTCAACTTAATCATCTTAAAGATTTGCCCAGAACATTGAAAAGCTAAGTATTGTAGCCAAGATACCACAGTTATTAAGTATTAGAGGCAGGCATTAGCTCTTTCTAGAACATTCTTTATCTATTATATCTCACTTTATATCTTTGAACTTGAAGATTCTGAAATGGAAGCCACATAACACAAGCTGCTCTTAATAATAGCTGTTACTTTACTGGATCAATTGTCTATAAAAATCATGACTTCTTTAGTGGGGTCAAATAAGAAATCAAATTGAAAAATCGTCCCAACTTCTAATTATTAAATACATTTTAAGGTAAAATTCCTTTGGGTATAATAATTGTGGAGTTAGGGCAGCTAGGTGACACAGTGGATAGACCATTGGACTTGGAGTGAGGAAGACTGAATTCAAATTAAGCTTCAGACATTTACCAGCTGTGTGATCCCAAGCAAGTCACTCAAAATGTGTTTGCCTCAGTTTCCTCATACATAAACTAGAAAAGGAAATGGTAAACCACACCGGTATCTGGCCAAGAAAATACCAAAATGGGGTTACAAAGAGTCAGACAATCCTGAACTGACTGAATAACCAAAAATGTAGTAACTGAAAGTTTAAATTCTTGCAGTATAACCAAGCTACCAATCAATCTTGGGGCATTTTACTTGCCAATATACATATGGAAGGAGATGTTGCTCCTAAATTGTACAAAAATGCTAAGAAAATATGATGCTGACTACTTGTTTAATTGATGGAACTGGTACCAAGATTCTTGAGGGAAACACTTAGATCATTACAAACATAATCTTTGGGAGATGTACCTGGGGAAAGAGAAAGATCTTGAAAGCTGCAAACCTATAGGGTCTCTCTCTCTCTCTCTCTCTCTCTCTCTCTCTCTCTCTCTCTCTCATAAAGTTGTCATCCACTTTCGTATATTTTGGGATATATTCTAATCTTTAGAACTTTGATTTCTTGCTTGCTCAGATAAAAGATTTTGCTTAGTAATTACTATTTGTGATAGTTATATATAACTACCATAGGACAGAAGGGTGCTAATCTGATGGCTATAAACTAAAGGCAACTATACTAATAAAAGTGAGCAGGCAAAACATCTTGTTTTTGAACTATATCCCCACTCCCACCAAATGATATCACTTATATTAGTAAAATTTGAGGTGACACATGTACACTTAGACATATATGGAAGAGAAGGAAGAAGAGAAAGAAGAAAGGAAGAAAACATTCATTTATTAAGTACAAAGATCTGAGGGTACAAATGCAAACAAAAGACCTCAAAGAAATTAAATTTTAATATAATGCACAAAGGGAAACTGAAAAATTGGGAGGGAGATCAAATTAAAGTACCCTATTCAAGAGCTTGGATTTGAAATCCAAAAAGTCAAAAAGAAATCTGGGAGGAGAATGAACACAGCTTGGCTTGAACCCTTCCATAGAAGAGAGGCTGCAGGAGAAATTCCAAAAATGAGAGGAATGGAGCTGGCCTTGGGAAGGAATATTTATGACTTATATTTTAATGTAAAATCAAACTTTTTTCTGTCAAATTCATTTTGTGAAAAAATCCTCTCGTTATCTATATTGACTGTAAAAGCCTCCTGCATTGTATTTGCCTTTTTATTTTTTTATACTTTAATTATTAATTATGGCATGTATGCACCTGAATGCAACCAAATGTAGTCCAAACATAAAAGAGCCCTTGGCACTGTAGGAGTTTACCAATCTATAGCAGGCCCCAGGAAGCAAAGAGAGACACATGTATGCATGATTTTATTTTTCACTGAAAACTAGAAAAAAAAGAAAGGTACATTTCTTATATTAAAGTTTGTTGTGTCCTTTGGAAGAATATTGGGATTTAGTTTCTCCTTGATTTTTACTTCTTCTAGTGGTTAGAAGGGTAGAGGGTACCAGACGTTAGAAGAAGTTGGAGAGATTATGACATTAAATAAGCATAGTGCAAAGGTCTGGAAATATAATAGAAACCTCTTGGATGGAAAATGGATAAACAAAATGTGATATGTGAATAAAATAGAATATTTTGGCATAATGGAAAGGAATACAGAGACATGGAAAATTTTCAATACCTAGCATAGAGTAAAACAAGTAAATCCAAATGAACCAAATTAAATCACGTGAATTAAAAGATCAGTATAAAGAAGTCATATTTGGAACAAATGAAAAATCAGTGATGATCCTGGGCATGGGTGGGAAGGGGCAGAGAATGATACATTCCTCCCTCTTCTCAGCAGAGGTGGGAAATACAACTGTATAATGTTGTATTCTTTGTCAGAAATAATCTCTGGGTCATTTTAGCTTAAATATTTTTCTTTGTTAAAGAGAGGCATTTTCATAATGGCAAAGTTAAGGCAGAAATTCGCCTGGACTCTCCCAAATTTTCCTCCAAGTAACTTCAAAATAATGCCTCAAAATGTATTCTAGAGCAACAGAACAAACCAAAAGTCAGGGTGAAATAATTTTTCTGCTCAAAGTCATTTAAAAAGTCATCAGGAAATGTCTATTTCTGGTCACAGAGAGGGCACAAAAGCTAGTGTTAGAATTAAGAATAGCCTACCCAGCATAACTGAATTAATCGTGCAGAGAAAAAATATATATATATTTAATGAAATAGGGAACTTTCAAGAATTCCTGATGAAAAGAAGAGTGCTGAATAGAAAAAAATGACTTTTAAATATAAGACTTGAGAAGCATAAAAAGGCAAATATGAAAGAGAAATCATAAGAGATTCAAAAAGGTTAAACTTTACATTCCCACATGTAAAATGATACTTGTAAATTCTAAGGACTTTATCATTTTTAGGACAGTTATATGAAATATATATACATGTTCAAAGAGCATAAAGGTCAGTTGATTATAGCAGGATGATTAAAAAATAAAGTTAAGGAGAGAGAAAGAGGTAGATATTGGGAGAAAAGCAATAGAATGGTATAAATTATCTCATGTAAAGACAAGTGAAAGAAAGAACTTTCAGAGAGAGTGAGTAGCACTTGAACCTTACTCCCAAAAGAATTAGATAAAAGAGGTAATAACATACACATTCAGTTGAGTTTAGAAATTTATCTTGCCATAGAGGGAAGTAGGAGGGAAGGAGGCTAAAAGAAAGTGAGGCTGATAGAAAGGAGGGAGGATTAGGGGAGGTGGTGAATAGGGAGTAATCACTGGGGGGCGGTGTTTGAGAGGGACTGCATAAAGAGAGAGAGAGAGAACAATAAATGAGAAGTGGGGAACAGGTTAGAAGAAAATACATAGCATTATAACTGTGAATATGAATGGGATGAACTCACCAATAAAATGGAAATGAATAGCAGAGTGAATTAAAAACCAGAATTCAATAATATGTTGTTTATAAGAAATAAATGAAACAAAGACAAACACAGAGTAAAAGTAAGAGACTGGAACAGAATTTATTGTATCTCAAGTGAAATAAAAAAAAAACTGTGGATAGCAATCATAATCTCAGACAATCCTACTTATCAACAGGCAGAGATGTCTTAATAAATTGCTTGTTATATGCTTAGCATAGGCTCATCTACAAAATCCAATGGGCAACGAGTAGCATTAAAAAAAAAGCTTATAAAGGCTTTAATAAAAGGTGGGCAGCTAGTAGCAAAAGAGAAGTAGTAACAAAAGGAAAGATCTGTAACAGGTAAAATAGAAAGCTAGCCAGTAAATATTGGAGCTATTGCTGTTATCTCAAAGCTAGAATCTTGAAAACTGACAGAATGGGAACTAATTAGATAGTATCAGAACTGTAATTGATGCTTAAATCTGATTTTGCAGACTTTAGCTGTTAATGTCTCATCTTAAATAAAGCTGAGGCAGACATTCTCCTATCACCAATTACCTGAGCTGCAAGTTCTAACTAGGGAGCTGACTATCTGTCTTAAGGAAGTGGTGGTTATAAAGACAATATAAAAAAAATTCACTTACCATAGAATCAAGGACCTTCATGTTTGAAAAGGAAGATTTGGGGCTCGGATGCCCACAAGCCAAAAGGGTAATACTTCACTAGCTCTTTAACTTATTTATATCTTTCACAATGTCTTCAACATTTTTTTCACTAATGTAATCTCAATGGTATAAATGAAATTTGAAGCAATATGAAGGGCAACAAAATCTGGTTAAGTTTATTTTAAGTCAGGGCTTATGGTAATTCAGATAAGGTTTTTATTGAAGTATATTATTGCATTTCAAATATATTTTTTCCTGCCAATGAAAAAAAGACTTCTTTGAAAATCAATCCATTTATGATTAGAATCTCTGAGTAAAAAAGGACTTCAGAGGTCATCTAGGTCAAGTCATATCTGAACAAGAATATGGTCTTCCATATAACTATCAAATAGCTTTAGTAAGAAAACTTTCATCAGAAACTTAGATTAGACCAACACCTCATACCCTATACCAAGATAAGATTCAAATGGATACAGGATTTAAACATAAAAAAACAATACTATAAGCAAATTAGAAAATCAAAGACTGGTTTACCTGTCAGATCTATGGAAAGGGAAGCAGTTTATGACTAAGGAAGAGATGGAGAACATCACTAAAAACAAACTAGATGATTTGGATTACATTACATTAAGAAGCTTTTGCACAGACAAAACCACTGTGACCAAGATCAAAAGAAATGTAATAAACCGGGAAACAATCTTTACAACTAATGTCTCTGACAAAGGACTCATTTCTAAAATATACAGAGAACTGAGTCATATATTAAGAAAAAGCCATTCCCCAACTGACAAATGGTCAAAGGATATGCAAAGGTCATTTACAGATGAGGAGATCAAAGCAATCCGTAGTCATATGAAAAATTGTTCCAAATCATTACTTATTAGAGAAATGCAAATTAAAGCATCTCTGAGGTGCCACCTCACACCTTTCAGATTGGCCAATATGACCAGAAAGGTTAGTGATCATTGTTGAAAGGGTTGTGGGAAATCAGGGACACTTTTACACTGTTGGTGGAGCTGTGAACTCATCCAACCTTTCTGGAGAGAAATTTGGAACTATGCCAAAAGGACAACAAAAATGTGCATGCCCTTCAATCCAACAATACCACTACTGAGCCTACACCCCTGAAGAGATGATGAAAAAGGGTACAAACATCACTTGTACAAAAATATTCGTAGCATCCCTGTTTGTGGTGGCAAAGAATTGGAAATCAAGTAAATGTCCTTCAAATGGGGAATGGCTTAGCAAACTGTGGTGTATGTATGTCATGGAACACTATTGTTCTATTAGAAACCAGTAAGGACAGGATTTCAGGGAAACCTGGAGGGATTTGCATGAACTGATGCTGAGTGAGATGAGCAAAACCGGATAAACACTGTACACCCTAACAGCAACGGGGTGGGGGGGGTGATGATCAACCTTGATGGACTTGCTCATCAGTGCAACAATCAGGGATAATTTGAGGCTCTCTGCAATGGAGAATACCATCTGTATCCAGAAAAAAAAATCTGTGGAGTTTAAACAAAGTCCAAGGACTATTTCCTTTAATTAATTAATTGATTTTTTTTAGGTTTTTTCAAGGCAAACGAGGTTAAGTGGCTTGCCCAAGGCCACACAGCTAGGTAATTGTTAAGTGTCTGAGACCAGATTTGAACCCAGGTACTCCTGACTCCAGGGCTGGAGTTTTATCCACTACGCCACCTAGCCACCCCTTATTTCCTTTAATTTAGGGGAAAAAAAAAACCTCATCTTATTGTCTGATCTTGCTATCTCTTATATTTTATGTTTCTTCTTCTTTAAGGATATGATTTCTCTCTCATTATACTCAATTTGGATCAATGTACAACATGGAAACAATGTAAAGACTGACAGATTGCTTTCTGTGGGGGTGGGGTGGGGGAAGGGAAGTAAGATTAGGGGAAAAATTGTAAAACTCAAAATGAATAAAGGCTTTAATAAAAAAAAGAAAACCTTTATCATGAGGGTATTCCTCCTTTGAGGTAGCCCATTCCACTGTTGCATAAGACTTATCGTTATAAAGTTTTCCATAGATAAGTCCAAATTTATCTTATTACCCACTGCTTCTCATTCTGCTTCTCCTTCTGTTCTATGAGACCAATTAAAACAATTCCACTCTTTTTTCTTTTTGGAGGATATTCAAATACTTGAAAACAACTATTATCCCTGCCATCTCCACCCAAACCAATCAATGTCTTCTCTTCTCCAGACTATACAAAATTTCATTGTGATCCTCAACCTCACTACCTTTTCTCTGATATTAGCTTTAGTTTATCCTATCTGTTTATTTTTTTCTTTTTTCTTCTTAGGTTTTTGCAAGGCAATGGGGTTAAGTGGCTTGCCCAAGGCCACACAGCTAGGGAATTATTAAGTGTCTGAGGCCGGATTTGAACCCAGGTCCTCCTGACTCCAGGGCCGGTGCTCTATCCACTGCACTACCTAGCCGTCCCCTATCCTATCTGTTTATATCATGTGTGCATGGTTGTTTGCGATTTTGCCACTTTATTAAATTGTTAGCTCCTTGAGAACAGAAACTGCATTTCTTAGAATGGTGCCTAGTATATAGTGGGTACCATCCATATGTGAAGCGTTGGTTATAGCAAATGGAAAAATTCTGAATGCTGTGGATCAGTTCATTTACCTTGGCAGTATACTTTCCAGGGATGTACACATAGATGATGAGGTTAATGATACGAAGTTAATGCTAATTCAGCATTTGGGAGGCTCTGAAAGAAAATGTGGGAGAGAAGAGGTATTAGGTTGCCTACCAAACTGAAGATCTAAAGAGTCATTGTGCTGACCTCATTATTGTATGCTTGTGAAACCTGGTCAGATAATTGAACCATTTTCCTTTGAATTGTCTTAGGAAGATTCTGAAGGTCATCTGACAAAATAAGGTACCAACACTGAAGTTTTCTTTTGAGCTAAACTGCTATGCATTGAAACTGTACTGCAGAGAACACAACTGACTGACCACATTCTTCAAATGCCAACTATACATTTGCCTAAAAGATGATTTTACAGAGAATTCATACAAGGCAAGGAGATTGGAAGAAGCGATACAAGGATACTCTTAAGACTTCTTAAGACATTCAGCAAGGCTTGTGCATGTCAAAGGTAGAATTGCAGTATCTTTAAAAAAAGTGAGATTCACAAATTTGGAGACATCTGGGTTCCAAATGTTCAGAAAGACTGCCTGTGGTAGAACTTCTGATCAGCCAGAATTGAACACATTGTACTTTGACCTGTTCATTGGCCTTGGAGTCGGAAGCAGAGGAGATTGAATCCAGCCTCGGATACTTGTCACTTGCTAGTGTGACTTTGGGTAGTCACTTAACTCTTATTGCCTCCCATCCAGGACCATCTCCAGTTCATATCTGGCCACTGGACCCTGATGACTCTGGAGGAGAAAGTGAGGCTGGTGACTAAGCACAGTACCTCCTCGCTCAAATCCAATTCACGTGTTTGTCATGGCATCACCTCCCCTGATGTCATGGTACTCTTTGAGGACGAAGGTTAAACATAACTTCATGATTCCATTTTGGTCCTCTTCAAGAATGGACAACAACTAACTAATAGATACTTAATAAACACTTGTTGACTTGACTTTACATCTCCAATTCCTTCAGTTCAACCTCAATGGCATGAATCTGTGGTCTAACACTATCCTTGTTTTCTTTCTGTGACCACTCTTTAGGTTATCAACAGTCATCCTACAATGTAGTGTTTAGAACAACTGACCGAAATGCACCAAATGAGGTTTAACTAGTACAGAGAACATATTAATGCCACTTCCCTAGTTTTAGATAATATGCTTCCTAGAGCAGTTTAAGATTGAACTAGCTTTCTGAGCTAATGCCACCATCATTTCTGAGAGACTCATTTAAATTTGAGAACTGTTACCAAGCAAACACAAATATCTTAGTAGAACCAATTTGTTTATAGTTGATATGCTAATTACAAATTTTCGTAGTAGCTATTCATTAAAGCAGTTCACCTAAGGACTTCAATTAAGAAACACCATGTTTGCTTATTTTCAATTGTTTCTATACTTGGAAAGTATCATCTGGGAGCCAAAAAAGATAATTCTATCTTGGGTTACATTAAGTGAAAGAATGAAGGAGGTTATAGTCAGTTAACCAATAAATATTTACTGTGTGCCTACTTTGTACCAGATACTGACATAAGAGTGAGGGAACATTATTTTCTAACCTGTTCAGATCATGCCTGTGTTTAGTATTGAGATCTACATTTCTAGGCAGGAGTAAGGAAGATGGTGATGAGATTGAAAACCATTCCACATGATGATCAGATTGAAGGAAGTGAAGAAATTTTGTCTAGAGAAGAGCAAACTTAGATGGAACATGTTGACAGTCTTCAAATCGTGGGAGATGACTGTGGTTTATGGCAAAGAGTACTGGATTGGTGATAGATGGTCTGGAATAAAATTCTGGCTCTACCACTTATTGCTATGTGATCCTGGGCCAGCCACTGAATTTTTTTGGCTTGACTTTCCTCATCTATAAAATGAGATCAGACTAGATTATCGCTAAGGTTGCTTCATGCTTAAAACCCTCTGATCCCAAGATTTTCATTTGGACATGGGCTTCTATTTGTTCCACTTGGCCTTAGAGGGGAAAATTAAGACCAATTCACAAAAAAAAAGTCCCGGGAACCAAATTTTGACTGAATTCAAGAACAAACTCCCTAATGATTAGAATTGTTCAAAAGCAGAATGGGCCAGAAGCAATGAACTCTCTAACACTGGATTCCTTTAAGTAGAAGTTAGGTGACCAATTGTAAGTTATGGCTTAGAATTAAAGATCATAAAGGCACTTATTATATACATATTTACTACATGGTAAGATAAATTTTTTAAAATGAGATGGTTCTGCCCCATGAGGATCTTACATTCTACTGAAAGAGATTTATATATAGGGATATGGTGGTCAGGAAAGGAGTTTTGGTCTTGAGTTTTAAGACTAATAAATGGAGTCATAGAGGCAGCTAATTGTTCCATCTTTCTATAGGTGATCATGGCATTGATTTGATTTCTATTCCCAGATAGAGGTAAAAAGGGTGGTGGAAGTGGTGGCAAAATTGATACTTTACATAGAAACTGGGTTAGATGACCACTGAGTTTCCTTCCAATTCTTCCACTTTGAGACTTTTTATTAATTCAAATGGTGTGTTCCTCCTTTGCTTGTCCTTTGTTATTCCCTGATTAAAACTACTGTTTTCCTTTTACCTATTTCACTTCTTTGAACTATATACTCCTGAATATTTTTATGTAAAACAAATCCTTTGTGGTTTAAAAAAAGTAACATTTTGTATGCATTAGAGAAATTATTATTTAAATACTTTTATTATGACAACAATGATTAATCTTTCTCTAATGTATATTTTATTCAAACTCAGATTTAACACGTTTATATAGCATGTCATGATTTACAAAAAACTCTTTCCTCATAAAGTCATTACAAAGTAGATAGTTTAAGCATTTTCTTTTTCTCATGAAGAAATTAGGGCTCAGAGGTCACACAGTTAGGTTAAAAGTCAGGGCTGGGACTTTTCCAGTGTCTTTCCATCATGCTAGGTGGACTTCATCTTTGCCAGAAGCAAGAATAACCTGTGGTCATATTGAATGAGATTTAACCAGATATATTTACGTAAAATTTGGGCATTACTTTCAACTAGAAATGTATCACATTGAAAAAATATATACCACTAAAAGGCTTGAAAATAGAATAAGTATGATTATAAGACATTTCTCTCCATAGATAGCCATTTTGTTAAATATAGAAAATGTGTTTCAAATTACTTTTGTAAATTAGACTTCTTGATATATTTACTTAACTGAACATATGTTTGAGGCAGAGTTGAGAAACACATTTTGTAAAAGCAATATAGTTTCTTCTGACTTTGCTCTTTTGCCCTGTAGTCAGAGTTATATTCATTGGAAGTCAAAATTTATTCAGTAGAGTTATTTGGCAAACTTTCTACATTAGAAAACAAAAGGTTTATTTATTTCTTTACCAAGACTAATATGAAAATATTCTTGAACTTGTCCAGTGTCCCTTACCATGATTAGAGTAACCTCTTTTGATTGACTGCTTGTATCTTTAAAAAAAGACATGAATGAGCTGTTACCCCTTTGTGGATGAGCCCCTGGGGAAGGGAGGATTTGGCACTGCAACCAGGGTTGTACTCTATAGGAATTGAGCTAAAATATGAACCTAATTCTCTTTTCTTCCCCACAGGTAGTATAGGAGAAGAGGACTATGCCTTTGCCTGTTGGGGGAGTAAATTTGTTTATATCTTTGTCTTTGGAAATAAATATTCCTTTGTAATGGTCCTGTGTTATATATATGCATAAATGTCTGATAACATCAGTTGACCAATCTCTAGGTGAATCAGACAGCTAAACATGATTGCCCCAAATAGGGGTAGTTAGGAGGCACAGTAGATATGCACTAGATTTGTAGACAAAAAAGGTCTTAGCTCAAAATCAGCCTCAGATACTTACTAGCTACCATGTTTCCCCAAAAGTAAGACTTAACATGATTTTTTTTTTAGTATGCTCATAACATAAGCCCTGCCTCCCAAGAAGCCCCAGTTAAGACTGTCAGCCAGATGGAGGCATTTAATAAATCTGTTGCAACACATGATGGACGTATTGAATTATAAAATAATAATATTAATATTTAATTAAATATAAATAAATAATGATATTGACATTAATCCTTAACATAAATGATAATATAAATTATAATTAGGTATTTGTAAATACCCAAGCTGGTGCCTTTGGACAAAAGAGAAATGTCTATGTAAACAGATGCACTTGAAACTTATTGCTGAATAAATAGTTGTATATGACACAAAGGATAAATAACTTGATAACAGCTGTATGACCCATATCTAATCATCACCAAGGGCAAGAAAGATAAGATTGAACTTGTTTTAGGCATTTATGTTCTTGAAACGGAAGAAATTATAAGAAAGTGGGTAGATTTAATGCTTGCTGCTACTTGTTTTGAGAGGTGATCAAAGAAAGTTGCTAATTTGGGATTCAGCCAGTATTTATTGTGCTAAAGACATGAAGAACTTTCTTGCAGACATAATAGATCAAATAATGATTCCTGCAGGAATGACTCCTATTTCCAGACATTCCCTGAAAATAAACCCTAATGCATCTTTTGGAACAAAAATTAATATAAGACCTGGTCTTATTTTGGGGGAAATATGGAATATCACTTCCTAGGCAAGCCATTTAATGTATGTCTGCTTTAGGTTCCTCATCTGTAAAATACTGACAATAATAGCAACTATCTCTAGGAGTCGCTTTGCAAATCTTAAAGCTTTGTATAAATTCTAGGTATGATTGTTAATAATATGTGAAAATATAAGCACAAGCTATATAATTGATAACCATTCAAGTAGAAAATTCAATATTATTCAGATTAAAAAAATAGTGGACAAGTGATAAACTAGAAAATGAAATGCATTTGCAATTAAAACTTCAGATCAGAATCAAAGTAGAATATTTACACTTGTATTTGTACACATTCGTTAATATTTTTTGATTTACTAATTCTAAAGATAATCCCTGTTTTGAAGATGATCAGGCAAAAGAAACTGGAAAGGGGGTGGGGGAAGAATACAATGGAGTATATGTAAGGGTACTTGGTTTCCAAAAGTCTTACCTTGGAAAATCAAAATGATATGGAATACTTCCCAGATCGAAAAGAGATTTGGAGACAACATAGTTGGAAAAGATCCTAACATAAAGCAGTGCAATCCCTTTATTTTAAGATGAAGAAAGCTGAAGTCCAGAGAGATTATGTGACTTGCTTAATCACATAGTTTGTAGATGTCAGATCAAAATCCAAACTTAAATCTTTTGGCTCTTAAGACCAATGTTTATTTTTACTGCTTACTATAGACTCCTTAGCTAAGTTTAAGCCAGTGTAGATGGGTAAGAATGAATGTTAGCTCAATATGTAGCACATAAAAGACCTTATTCAAAAGATCATTGTGAAGTACGGTACTGTAAGAATTATCAGTCCCATTTTATAGATCAGGGTAATGACTCTCAGAAAGGTCAATTTTCCCAGGGCCAGACAGTTAATAAATGTTACAAATGAAATGCAAATTCATGCCTTCTAACTTAAGAACTGGTCATATTGGGGTGGTATCCCTCTCCTTGGGGCTAGTAACTATTCAGTGCTAGTCCTGGAAATTAGTCTGGATCCTGGCTGAAATTTTTATTTAAAATACTCATTTAATAAATTGACTTCAGGAAAAAAAATCAGTCAAGTCATAATTTCCCAGACATAAAATCATAAAATAGTCTTTATATATTCATATATTCATAAAAGAATAGTCCTTTATATCTCTGATGAATATTTCAACTTTTTACTTTTCCAGTATTAAAGACAAATTTAGATTTAGAACAGAAGCTCTTAACCTGAAATTTTTTCCCTTTCAAATTGCTTTATATTTAACTATCTCTTATTTATTTACTTTTTATACTTATATATTATTTTTTTGTCTTTCTCATAAGAAATAATACCCTTGCAAGGGGAAGGAGGAAGTGTTTGTCTTTTTTTTTTTTTTTTTTAGCATTTCTATCCCTGGCATCTACTTTTCACAGAGTAGTTTCCATTCATGTTAATTGATCAATTGATAAATGTACATATGGACGTTCACTAGAATAAACATATATTAATACATTTTAATATGTGAAAAACAATTTTAAGCATAAATAATAATTTTGACTATATTGTTATAGCAATAAAAACTCCATTTATATCTGAGAGGCAAGCTGCCAGATCTAGTATCATTAATTATGAATAGGTCACCTAATTTCTCTCAATTTTATTGTCCTCATCTGATGAATGAGGGGATTGAACTAAAGGATTTCTAGAGTCCCTTCTAGTTATAAAGCTCTTTAAACAAAGATATCTATAAAGAAGAATGCATAAGTTAATAAACACTCACATATACATGAATATAGTGAACAGCTGCCATGATGTTGCTATGGTGATATCAAGGACACAAATGTAAGGAAATCCACAATCACATCTGTATCAGCAAAATGCTTCAATATCATTTGACTTTACTTTGAAGGCATCTAATTAAGTCTGAGGCTTCTTGGAGGAAAAGCACAAATAAAGATATCTGGTTACCGTCAGGAGAGTGCAGAATCTCTAATTATTTCCCATGAAAGATAAAGGAAAAAAACCTTTAAAATTCCAAATGTTTGTTCCATTTAACAATGTTAATTATTTTGTTTTAGTGTTTTCTATTTCTGCTTATGAAGTTAGGTAAAGGAAGAGAGAATAAGGAAAGGCAAGATGGGGTAAAAAGGATTTCAAGGGCAGAAATTGTTCATTCTCATTCCCATTCTAATCAGCTTTTAAGATTTTTTGGTTTACTTTTATAGCAGGAAGAAAAATGATTTGCTTGCAAGGTAGCTATTTTCCCTGCAAACTACATGAACAAATTCAGAGGTGGGCAGTTCTTTCCAACTTTTGACCTTTTCATTTGTACTCTTCCTTTCTATAGAAAACCTTGGACAAATTGAAATGCTTAGGTAAAAGAATTATTCCACTTGACTGAATTATTTGTATAGCCAAGGACTAACTAGAAAATAGTATTTTTATTTCAACCTTTAAAAATTTCTGAATTGTATCAATCTAATTTCCTGCCTTAGTGTGTATAACAAAGTGATTCTAATTGAATTTTTACTTGTGCCTTGGGGATCTTGAATGACATCATTCTGGGTCATCCATTTGAACTATAAATGTAAATGTAGAAATAAAGTCAATAAATACTGAACATACAAACATAATTAGAAACTCAAGGAACTTACATTCAAATGAGAGAAGACAACAGATAAAGTAACTGGTATGGGTATGACCAAGCTCTTCTGCCTACTTGGGAGTAAGATGGAAAAAATCCAGGATGAAATAAAGACATGGTTGACCTTTCCTTGAAAGAAGTTCTGGAAGGAACTGACCAAGCAAATGAAGGAAAGGTATTCCACGGGTACCAGATACTTCCAGTATGAGAGGGTTGCTGTGGCATGGTGGAGATCGTCCACAGAGTCAAGAGTGAACCCTAAAGAACAAGGAAGGCATGACCGGTCTGGGTGTTTCTTTAAAATACAGATGCTGATCATAGAATCATAGATCTAGATCATGTACCCTCATTTTATAGATGGGAAATCTTAGACTCAGGAAGGTGAAATGTTTTATCATGCAGGAAGCATTGGAGAAAGATTTGAATCCAAATCTCATAAGCCCAAATACAATGCTGTCTCTACTGCATCATCTGCTTTAGGAATTTTGCTCATTCAACTAAATTCTAGATATCAACTTGCTTTCTAGGCATTTGCTTCTTGAAAGGCATTCTTGAAAATAGAATGCAGAAACTGTTGGGCATCAATTGAAGCCACCCATGATCCTTTATTGCGATTTTTTTCATCTCTGATGATTTCTGGGAGAGGCTTCCTTCGACAGCAAATTGATTTATGAGAAGATTATAAGAGCAATACTCAGAAGGATCCTAATTGCTCAAAGTCTCAGTTTATTACTCATGAGCATGCAAACATGATGTTCTCTTGCTAACAGTAGCTCAAATATACATAAGAAAGTGTATCTTGATTGAGAATTCAAATCTCTGGGTCTCTGCCCTTCTGTCTCATTGTTATTTGGAATACTCACAGAGACTGAATGGGAAGGGAAATTAAGAGGTGTTTGATCAGGTTCAGTATGTTGTCTATACACACACACACAAACCCCTCTACCCTAATCACCTTATTGAACAAAATCCATTGTGATTAGAAAAGTTTTTGCTACTCTTGCAGACATTTATTAGATGAAGTTTGTTAAATTGATTATAGCCAATAGATTCTTATGTTCCTTTCCTAAATGAACTGATTAAACCAATGTTAGATATATAATTAGATATATATCAGGAACTTCTTGGTACATAGGTGGGTTAATCAGTGTCAAACCTGGAGCTGCTTCTGAAAGTTAGGACCTAACAACAGACTAATCTTCATGATAGTCTCATTTCTCTTTCCCATCAGAAAATAAATCATTTGAGAATGCTTCCAATGATAAGATTTTGAAAATTAACTTCTACTTTCAGATCTATGGAATGAGAAGGAGTTTGTGACCAAACAAGAGATAGAGAACATTATAAATTGCAAAATGGATAATTTCAACTACATTAAATTAAAAAGGCTTTGCACAAACAACACCAATGAAATCCAGATTAGAAAGAATGCAGAAAACTGGGAAGCAATTTTCACAGCTAATGTTTCTGATAAAGGAATCATTTCTAAAATATATTGAGAACTGAATCAAATTTATAAGAATACAAATCATTCTCCTATTGATAAATGATAAAAGGATATGAGTAGGTAGTTTTCAGACAAAGAAATCAAAGCTATCCTTCATCATATGAAAAAATGCTGCAAATCATTTTTGATTAGAGAAATGCAGATTAAACAACTGTGAGGTACCACTTTATAACCCATCAGATTGTATTAAGGAAAATGGTCAGTGTTGGAGAGATTGGGGGGAAACTGGCACACTAATGCACTGTCAGTAGAACTGGGAACTGATCCAACCAGTCTGGAAAAATTTGGAATAATGTTCAAAGGACAATAAAATTGTTATAGACTTTGTTTCAGCAATTCCACTGCTGGATCTATATCCCCAAGAGGTCGTAAAAAAAGGGGGAAAAGACCCATGTGTACCAAAATATTTATAGTCATTTTTTTGAAGATGTAAAGACCTGGAAATTGAGTGGATGCCCATCAATTGGCTGAACACATTATAGTAAGTGAATTTTATGTAGTCCTATTGTTCAATAAGAAATCATGAATGACTAGACTTTGGAAAAGCCTGGAAAGATTTGGCATGAACTGATGCAGAACTAGGAGAATATTATATACATTAACAACAATATTGTGAGATGATCAACTATATTAGACACAGCTTCTCTCAGCAATTCAATGATCAAGGACAATCCCAAGAGACCTGTTATAGAAGCTACCATCTACATCTAGACAAAAAAACTTTGGAGTCTAAAAGGAAAACAAAGGATACTATGTTCCCTTTTTAAAATTTCTTTTAAGTTGTTTCTTTCTCATATTTCTCTTTCTCCATTAGTTCCTATTCTGCTTTCCCAACATGACTATTATGGCAATATGCTAAACACAACTGTACTTTTACAACCTATATCAGACTGCTCACTGCCATGGGGAGGGAGAAAAGAAGGGAGGGTGGTAGAAAAATGTGGAACTCAAAAGTTTACAAAGGAATGAATGTTGAAAACTCCTTTGCATATAATCAGGAAAGAAAAGAAAAAGAAAACTTCTATACAATGGCAACTAAGAAATATCTCAGTGGAAATCAATCTAGTTTTTCACCCCATTCATTACTGACTTTTATAAAAGATCCTATTCTTTCAGGATTAATTCAAAATTACACTGAAATAATTCTGTAAATATAATGCTTCAAGAAATCATTAGGAGTATACACCTATGCTATATTTTGTTGTTTAGATAGAGGTTGAGTAACATACAGAGACACCAAATCACTCATTTTTTAAAACTCTATTTATGGTCTCATCTTGATAAAAGGTAAACAAACAACCTCCATTTTCAAGGGCAAATGAATAATTTTCAGATTGATTTATACATAGAAAAATAAAGATTCAGCTCTCTTCTTAGTATATAATGTATTGTTGCTATTATTTCTTCTTTTTTCCCAAAGAAGATCATGACATGAGGGATGTGAGGCCATGACTTGCATGTGAATCAGATTTTAAGTGAGGGGGTGCTGTGCAAAGTTATCTGCCTCACTTTCTCCTCTGGTGCCATCAGAGTCCAGTGGTCAGATTTGGAGATGGGAGCAGCTGGGTTGTGCAGTGGATAGCACACTGACCCTAGAGTCAGGAGGACCTGAATTCAAATATGTCCTCAGATATTTAATAATTAGCTGTGTGACTTTGGGTGAGTCACTTAACCCCATTGCCTTGCAAAAACAAAATAAAGCAAAACAAAACAAAAAGATGACTAAAGATGACTCCTATATAATTTGTAGTCTATCATTGGTCATTGTGGATCTGGTTACAATGAATTTTTTTGGTGAATAAAGTTTTCAGAATGTTTACATATTGAGTTTGTACTCAAAGAGAATGGTGGGAGAGTATGAGCAGTATTCCCTCACAAAATAGTAAAGGCCAATAGCATGGAAAATCAATCTATTGAAAGTTTGTCATGAAACCGAAAATGTTTATGGATTAAACTGGTAAGATAACAAATAGATGAAAAAAAATGGAACAGATTTGTCAACATTCCTAAAATGAATTATTCTCATCACTGATTACAGCAGTGTATACTGTGAGGCAACATAATTTTGAAAGTATTGAAGTACTGGTTTCTTAAGGTATTTGAAAAAGGAGAAGTAATTGAATAATTCTTAAAAAAGCACCAAGAGATTTATTACCAAAAACAGTCATTAAAAGGACAGTAAACACTATTGCTCTACATCTTAATATCTAATATCTATAGAATCTTTATGGGAATAGTTTAAATATGTAATAAAGTTATCATTAATTAAAAAATGAGAAAGAATTAGACTTAAACAAATGATTTTTCATATTAGACCATATCATTAAAATCACAAGTTGAGAGAAAGGTGCAGTGAATATAAAATATTTCTTTACTTATTGTTTAACTATTTTTGAAGTCTGACTTTAGGTCTACTTTGTCCTGATTAGAGAATGAATTCAAATTCATATGGCCTCATTTATCTTGTTGGCTGCATCTATGCTTCACATTCTATTCTTTCCATCTTCTTATTGTCTACCCTGGTATAACACCTTTTAGATCACTTGAGGCCATGCCCAGGGGAAATTAGCACACATAGTTTTGGAATTCTTTCTTCCTCCCTGCTGAACAATCCTTACCAGGGAACATTGGAACACAGACTTGTGGCCCCTTATAATGAGTTGGCTTTAGTAATGAATAAAGTTCTGTCTCAGATATTTTCTTTCCATTTGTACATTCCCCTAGCTTTCTACCTCTTTCCCTGGAAAATGTAATCAAATCAGTATGTCCATTTCTACAGGGAAATTCAAATTTATGAGGTTCCACTTAACATCTCTCAAATAAAAAAGAAATTCCTCTCTGATCAACAAAGAAGTTATTTTTCCATATTAGAAATTAAGTTTTTTGAGGGTGTTATCTTGCCTTTTTCATTTGTATCTTACCTCAATACTCTGCACTGGGCCCATAGTAACCAGTTAATAAATTTCTTTTTGTTCATTCATTCCAGTCATTCATCAAGATTTGATAGCTGAATGCATCTTGGTTAGTGACTAATAATGGACCATGAAGTGGGTTCAGATTAGAACAAAAGGAAAAAAAAACAGACTGAATTACATTTGGGAATTTGTGCAATGCTTACAACAATCCTAATCTCCTGCCTGTGGTACACAGCAACCACCATTTTTAACCCCAATATTCTATTGATACTGTTTTGCTATACGTTGTAGAACACCACCACCTCAGAAGAAAAAAATAAAGGTGACTCTAAGGAACAGTGATGGGACATCTGCTAATATGTTGGGAATCATTGTCCTTGAAGGAAGATCATGGATTTAGAAATGGAAGTGAATAGTAACATATTAACAACATTGGCTTTTTTGGTGCAAGTGTAAAAGAGATCATCTAACAAATGTATAACCGGAAAAAAAAAGAGGTAGATGCATGAAGTAACCAGAAAGAAGGGTTAGCAGATAGAAGGATTGAGTGCTGTACTGATGCAATGATGCTGATAGAGAGTTAGACAACCTAGGAGAAAACCTCTAACACTGGATAGACCCTCCATAGAGAAATGATGAGTTGTGGGTAAGAATCACAATGAATATTTACATAATACATTGAAGTTTGCAAAGCACTTTACAAAAATTGTGTATTTGATTTCATTTCATCTACCCAATAACTTTCTAAATTAGGTGTTATTATCTCCATTTTGGAGATGAGGAAAATAAAGTAGGCTCTATTAATATTCCTGGGTCTTTTGGGGTTTTTTGGTTTATGTTTTGCAAGGCAATGGGATTAAGTGACTTGCCCAAGGTCACACAGCTGGGTAATTAAATGTCTGAGACTGGATTCGAACCCAGGTCCTCCTGACTCCAGGGACGGTGCTTTGTCCACTGTGCTACCTAGCTGCCCCTAATATTCCAGTTTTAAGGATAAGAAAACTGAGGCTGAGAGAAGTTAACTCGCTTTTAACTTCATAATTCATAAAGATCTGTAGTTCATATTTCCCTTATTTCAAACCTATCTACTATATTACCTGCCTCTGATTTGTACCATTTCAGAGAGGATCTACCACCACTGAGATAATGGACCTATTGTGGTCATGAAGTCTTTGGGCCTGGTGCTTTGGACCTCTAATGCAAGCCTCCCAGCTCTCCAACCCAATGCTTTACAATGAGTGTGTCAGGATATTCTAGTGCATGATACTGTTTGGTTTTTCTACTTCTTTTCCAATGCAGATTACTACTGGATTGTTGCTCCTCTTCTCTTCTGTATTATTATATTTTTAATAAATAATGAAAAAAGACATTAGAGTCAGAAGGCTTGAATTCCACACCCAGCTCTACACTGATTGACTTTCTGACTTTGAAAAAACTATTTAACCTCTCAGGCCTCAGTGTCTTCATCTTTTCTAGAATGACTTTCTCATTTGAAGGTACTGTGATTTTTGCCTAACATTTTCCAGCTTGAGCTCCAGAATATCTCTCCCAGGGTGCTACCTCTCTGAAAACCTTAAACTGCTAATATGTTGAGGGTCATTGACCTAGAAGGAAGATCATGGACTTGGAAATGGAAGGAACTTTAAAGATCACTTGCCTCAACTACTTCATTTAATTTTTGGCTTATTTTTTAAATTCCATTGCTATCTTTTGCTTTTTTTAAATAAATTTTATTGCTGTCATCTTTATTTAGTATTTTATTTTCTCCAGTTTCCTAAAAAAAATAATTTTTAACTTTTATTCTTTAAGCCTTTGAATTCCAAATTCTCTCCCTTCCTCTTGTCTTACCTCACACTCAATGAGGAAAGCAAGCAATTCTGATATAGGTTATAAATGTGTAGTCATGCAAAACATTGATATAAT
Organism: Macrotis lagotis; assembly: GCF_037893015.1. NCBI lineage: Eukaryota > Metazoa > Chordata > Mammalia > Peramelemorphia > Peramelidae > Macrotis > Macrotis lagotis. Next base: position 63,103,694 of record NC_133663.1, read on the forward strand.
AGTTATGATATGAAAGAAAATATAGACTTGCCCATCCCTCCAAAAGAAATTTCAAGAAAAATAAAGTAAAAAGGCCTAGAAACTACTACAGCTGCCACTGATTCATTCATCTTGCTGCCACTTTTTGGGTTAATGGGGGGGGGGCTGCTCTGTGCAAGAAACCAAGTTTCTCTTCCACCTTGGTGCAACAGACTTTTCCTGCTAACCTTTTTAAGTTGTCTTGGACTGGAAAATTGTTTCATTCTGTCTATTTGTGGGTTCTGCTTTTCTAGAATTTCTTTAGAGTCACTATAATACCTTTGCATTTGGAGGGGTTTCGGAGAGAGTTCAGGTGAGTTCCTGCCTTTATTCTTCCATCTTGGCTCCTTCCCTCCTGTCTTTTGCTTTTACCTCATTTCCTAATATTTTTCTTCCCTTTCCCTAAGCTAAAAAATTACAAGAAACTATTAAAAAGAAAGGAAAAAGCCAGTACAACAAATTTAAGAGACTACATTAATCAAGACAATTACAGATTTAGAACTGAAAAAAAAATAGAATTGAACTCTTTCCTTCATTTTTAAAAATAAAGGTTAAGTGACTTAATTAGGTTCACAATTAACAAGTAATAAATCATTGCTCTTTTTACTATACCACTCTATTTCAGATGATTCATTACAAAAGCTCATGCTTTATAATGATTGTCATATAGAGGTTCTGAAAAAGACATTCTGAATGAAATAGTGAAAAGTCTCAAGGACACATTCAAAGAGACATATAGTCACTTCCAAATTATTTTTACAGATAATTAAATCTGAAACCCTTTGAAGGCAAAGACAAATAACTATGCTTGGGCTACTGACAGAGAACTTTGTCACTAATTATTCCCCATGAAAGACGGAATAGAGAATATATTTTCAACTTAGTTGAATAAAGACGAATTGCATACATTCATATGTGTATTCAGATTTTTTTTATTTGTGAAAGGAATTTTTTTTTTCTGATATGATTGAAGGGTAGTTGAAAGAGAAGAATGTGATAAATATGATCCTTGGGTATGGAGTCTGGGGACCCGTTCAAATCATTCCAAGGATTCCCTTTGCAAAACTGTAAGGGAGTTGGTAGAGTTGGGTGTGAGAAGATTCTTTACAATTACCATAATGCCCCCCACCACCATGCAAGTTCACTTCAGAGGGTATTTGATAAAAGGATAAGGTGGAATTTTCTATTTCCCACCAATAACCAAATTACTGCATTCCTTATAAAAGTGTTTAACTCTTTTTGAAAAGGAGCTCTAATTCTTTGTTAGTTTCACAAAAATGACTCAAAGAAATGTCATTGCTAAAAGTAAGATATCTTAGAAAGGAAGAACTTCCAATATAAACAGCAATCAATTAAAGAAATCTATAGTTCATAAAGTGAATCTTTAACAAAACTATCAAATTCAAATGAACCTCAAAAGAAGCGTGGATCCAACTGATTTCTTCTAAGTTTCCTGAATCATTCCCAAGGTTTTTTTTTAGGGTTTGCTTTTTTTTTTTTTGCAAGGCAATGGGGTTAAGTGGCTTGCCCAAGGCCACACAGCTAGGTGATTATTAAGTGTCTGAGGTCGGATTTGAACTCAGTTACTCCTGACTCCAGGGTCGGTACTCTATCCACTGTGCCACCTAGCTGCCCCCCCCACAAGGTTTTTTAATATCAGTCTTATGATCAGAAAACCAATTTGTGAAATCCAGTGACTCTATATTGGCCATTTGTTCTGAATGTATTGGGTCAGCAAGGAGAAAAAAATACATGGAGCAGAAAAATGAATCTCAATTAAGTCATAAATCTGCACTTCAAATAATACCTTTAAGATATATAGCCATTTTCTATAGAGAGATAATAGAAAATGATGTATGTTCAAAAGCAAAAGAGAAATTAAATTAATGTGACTATATTGAGGTTCAAGCTAGTTTGAGGACTTTTTGGCAGTTTCTCTTCTTTAGTTTTTCACACAGCAAAAAAAACCACAGAATGAATGTGACTTAAAGAACATGACAAATTTTCTTTGTAAAGCAATCAGTTGGGACTGAGACAAGTTGATTGGATGTGAGGGCATGAGCACTCAAGGTGAAAATGGGATATGAATGAAGGAGTGAGTGGGTGAATAAATGAATGAAAAATCATAAAGGAATTCATATCTCTGGGAACATGAAACTTCTAGAGCATACTTTTTCATTACTAAGGCCATACCCTCCAGAATAGTAGAATGAGGAGTTTACTAGCAAGTACAACAATACCAACTGATAAATGAAGAAAAGAATCAGACAGTTGTTTGTAGGAAAGAGAATGTTACTTAAATAGCAATCAAAACCTTACATTCTACAAGATTCTGAAAAACATTTATATCTTCAGTATCTGACATTGATTTGTAGGTAGGTAGTCACATGAGATTGATAGAAAAACATGAATGCAGCAGTGTTCCCTTTATCCTCTGATGGTCACTATTAGAATAGATCAGTGGCTCAAAGCATGGTCTTGGAATCCCTTGGGATCCTTTGGATTTGGTAGATTTGCTAAGCTAAAACTATTTTCATACCAATACAAAGATGTTTAAATTTCTAATATAGTAAATATTAATATGCATAACCCATATAGAGAAATAAAAGTTCTTGGGGTCTTCAATAATTTTTAAGAGTGTAAAGGGATCCTGAAACCAAAATAATGATTAAAGTTTTTATTTAAAACTTACTATGCACCAGGCAGTGATGAGAATACAATTATAATCAAAAGGAAAATAATCCCTGGTTATTCTAATAACTTATAGACTCAATCAGAGACAAGCAAGCCACTTTCATTAAGTGACTGGGGTTGTGAAGTGATAGGACTTTGGATTCACTTTAGTATAGAGATGGGGAACCTTTTTTCTGCCAAGCACAATTTGAATATTTATAACATATTTCACCTGCAATATCTAGTCACACATTTAATTAATTCACCCATAAAAATCTCCTAGAATTATTGAATTTTGAGTGCCATCAGGGGGTTACCAAGATAGGGTCAACCCAAATGATTTCTCAGACAGGATGTTCCTTGCCCCTGCTTTAGTTGGTCAGTCAAATGTTTGCTCCAGAATTGTCAAATTCATCTGGCTAGCAAAATGCATTCTTACTGTCAGAAAATGGGGGCAATTCTTGAACATTATAAAATATTGCAACATGTTCCCAAATACATCTGTGAGTGCTATGTTGTGGGCTTTTTCTCCAGTCATGCAAATTGCAGCCTATCCGTGCCTGTTTGTCCAGTTGGATTGTTATCCATAAGGAGACCACACAAAGTGTCTCAGAGCTTTCTCAAGAGCTCTTTGCAATTAATGCCTTCCTCTGTGATGACCACTAGTTTACTAAGTATATATCTTGTTTAAATATAATTGTTGGCTTGTTATTCCTCCCTACTCAAATAGAATATGAGTTCCAAAAAAAGCAGGGGTTATCTTTGACTTTCTTCGTTTTACTGACACTTAGTAGGGTTCTTGGCACCTGATAAATACTTAATAAATGTTTTCTTTTGGATTGACGTTCAGTCTATTTTAGTTGTGTCCAATTCTTTTTGACCCCATTTGCAAGATCTTTGGAAAGATACCAGAATTGCCATTTCCTTCTCCAGTTATTTTATAGATAAGAAAACTGAAGCAAGCAAAGTTAAGTGACACCTAGGGTCTCAGTATTTGATGCTGGATTTGAATTTAGGGAGATGAGTCTTCCTGATTCCGAGTCCAGTGCTCTATGCATTGCACCACCTAGCTGCCCCTAATAATTTCATTTACAATAACTTTTATTTGTTTAATATGGCTACAACTTTTTTTTTAGGTGTTTTTTTTTTTGCAAGGCAAATGGGGTTAAGTGGCTTGCCCAAGGCCACACAGCTAGGTAATTATTAAGTGTCTGAGACCGGATTTGAACCCAGGTACTCCTGACTCCAGGGCCGGTGCTTTATCCACTGTGCCACCCTCACCTAGCCACCCCTGACTACAACTTTTAAAAAAGAAAACTAGAGAAGTAAACTGAGAATATTCAAGGCCAGGGAAGATACCAAGACAATAAAATGGAGAAGAGTTATCACATGATCCACCACCCTAGTTTAAGTTGTCATCACAACTCATCTGGGTTATGACCATAGCCATCTAAAAGGACCATGTACCTCTCCTGCTCCTGAAATTTCAGCATTTTAGATCTTGGATCGTGTGTCAACTATAAACTCCTTTGTTGACATTTAAAACCCTTCACAGTACAGCTCCAGGCTACTATTCCACACATTAAATTCTTCAACCTTTCATACACATTTGAATCCAATCAAACCAACTTATTTCCCATCCTCCCCTTTTTTCCATTTCCCCATATTTATATTCCTTCTCCATCTCTATATGTACTTTGTCATAGGCTCTCTTTCCTACCTGAATATATTCATATTACCTCCCCCTCATCAGGGCTAGGTAGCACAGTGGATAGAGAATTGTCCCTGAAGTCAGGAGGACCTAAATTAAAATTCAACCTCAAACACTTGATACTTATTAGCTATGTGACGCTGGGCAAGTTACTTAACCCTAATTGCCTCACATTAAGGGTCAGCTCCAAGTCGTCCTGATCCATATATATATGGCCGCTGGGCTCAGATGACTATGGAGGGGAACATGAGGCTGGTGATTTTGAACAGTACCCACTACCCCATCCCCGCTCAAATCCAATTCACAACCGTCAAGGCATCAACTCCTTGATATCAGAGTCTTCTTGGAGAATAAAGGACAAAAACAATAGCAATATCCTCCTTGTCCCCCCTTTTTAGAATCTGGAACTTCCTTCAAAGGGCCGCTAGGTAGTATAGTGGATAGAGTGCTGACCCTGAAGTCAGAAGGTCCTGAGGTTAAATCTAGCTAGCAGTTTGACCCTGGGCAAGTCACTTAAACCCTGTTTTTCTCAGTTCCTCATCTGTAAAATGATTTAGAGAAGAAAATAGCAAATCACTCCAATTATCTTTGCCAAGAAAACTTCAAATGGAGCATGAACCCTAAAACTGAAAAATATAGCATTAAAAGAAATTTGACAGAAAATATAGACAAGTTTTATTCTCTGGCATTTACCATTTGAACTTTAAGGTGGAGACCATTACAAAAATGACCTTACCTGAAACGGGGAAGAAGTTGAACTTTTTTGCAAAATCACAGAATAGAGAAAATCGTTAACCTCTTCAGGGATCTGACAATGAAGGTCGCACAATATCTCTGCCTAAAACTGCTCTTCAAAGGCTATCCTCCCTGTACAACATTATGTGATATTTTTTTGCCCCTTCCTGGCAAGACAAGACTCCTAGCATCACGATCATTTGTCCTCCTGAGCTTGTAATTAATATAGAGAAAGATACCTAGGAATCTTTAATTTCTTACTAAGTTGGTAAGGTGACTGATATGCAGGCTGAGTTCTCTCTAAAGAAATCAATCATTTTTACCAGGATTATAATTTTGAGAATCTTAGACTTTTTAATATGAGTCACGAAGAATTAACAAAAGAAATGACTCAACAAAAACTTCCTTTAAAGCTCAACCTGAGCCCAAATCTTTTGTGATAACTTCATTCTCTCACCACATTTTTTCTAATATATTATTTCTCTGATATAATGTAAATTACTAGAGGGCAAGGGACTTTTTAGATTTTGTTTCTACATCTTGTCAAAGTTTCATAAGTTTTTATAACATGTTTCTGATTAAAAATTGGTTTCTCAGCCTTTAATTAAGGTTTATAAGTCTGAATGTTAGCCTCTGCCCTTCTCAAGGTTGGTGTTTCTCCAGCTCTAAATCTAAGGGCACACTCTGTCTTTGTAAATTAGCCTGGTATCCCTCTAAATGCATCTACAAGTTGGCTTTCCCAGTTGTGTCAATTAGAGAAAGACCATTGCAAGTGATGCAGGGAAAAGATATAGAGAATTATGAATATTAGAAAAAATAGAATCTGTTTGTTAAATCTTGTAAAATGGGGGGGGGGGGGTTTCCTGCTCTTGAGATGTAAATTGACTAGATGTAATTGACTAGATGTAAATTGACTGTGAATTAGCAGAAACAAAATTTGTAATCTTAAAAGCTGTTAAGTCTTGTCAAATTGGGTGGAGGTTCCCTACTCCTGAGATGCAAATCTACTACCTTTGTTTAATGTAAAATTTGTATACTCCTCAGGCTTCAACCCTCTACCTAATTCCAGGTCCAGTAAGGGGGTAGGAAATTTACCTTTTACCCCCTGGATAAGGGATAAGACTGTGAGGATCTGGGTTGGACCTCTGCTGGAGGCCAGTCCTCTGACTCTCTAGCCCAGTCAACTGCTTGACAGTTTTTTGATTTGTCTCTCTCTGCCTATCACTTTTTTATGTGTGGTAACTTCTTTTAATAAATCTTTGTTTTTCTTTCCACACCTGATTGTCTGTGGCAGTAATCGAACCCAAGTAGCCAGAGGCTACTTGAGCAGGAAACTGGTCTGTTATCTCTCAGAACTCCCAATAAATTCTTATATTTATGACATTTTAGAAAAGGAGAAATCCTCACGTTTCATATGTCGCTAACATATCTGAAAACAATATAAAATATCAAGTCAGAAAAAGAGACCATAGTCCTGTTGCTAAATGGATTTTTGTCAGTTCTGAAAAAGAACAGTCCTTATGGATGGGTAAGAAGGTCATAAGGTAATCAATGCCACCTTTAGCTGTTGGCTGACAAAAATTTATGACTCTGTATTTCTTATAAATACTCTTCTCTCATTATGCTCTGGGTAGACATTTCTATTGATGTCTTCCACCTAGAGGTTTCTAGGTAAATCTTAGAGAATAAACTTTCTGTATAAGCTAACTTTTTGTTATTTCATTTTTAGCCCCAAATAATTAAGATTGACAATTTCCAGTATTTAGCTTAGAAACCTGGTTTATTAGCAATTAGAAAATGCTTATTTGATTCATTTTAATTTCCTTGAGGACTGCTCCTTCACAGCTGTGTCTGACTTTTCTTGACCCCATTTTGGAAATTTCTTGGCAAGGATGTGGGAGTGGGTTTAGTCATTTCCTTCTGTAGTTCATTTTACATATAAGAAACTGAGGCAAATGGGGTAAGGTGACTTGCCCAGGGTCACATAGCTAGTATGTGTCTAAGGCTGAATCTGAATTCCCAAAAATACTCCTCCACTCATTTAGACAGTCATCCTATAAATTAAAAAAAATTCTTTTAAAAGTCAGGTGATCCCAGTGAATAGAGCACAGAATCTGGAATCAGGAAGAATTGAGTTTAAATCCAGTCTCAGACACTTACCAAATTTGGGATCCCGGGCAATTGAATTATCTTCTATTTGTCTTAGTTTCCTCACCTATACCACTCAGAGTTATGATGAAGATAAATTGGAATAATATTTGTAAGGCTCTTTGTAAGACTGTTGGTAATAGTAGCTATTATTATTAACTATTATTTTTTTAAAAAATAAAGAAAAATAATTGAATGAAACTCATCAATACATTGGACAGATCTCTCCCAAGTAGTGAGGGTATGTTTCTTCATTTATCTCTTCCTGGGGGCCTTGTTTATTCTTTGTAATTTGGCAGCATTCATGTGTAAATGTCTTATGGTTGTTGTTCTTTTCATTTACATAGTAATAGTTTCTTAATAAGAATGTGATGAATTTGGCAAAAATCAAGCCTTGCTGAATCTATGGTATTTCATGGAAAATGAGGGACACCATCCTGCTAAATGTTTAATGATTTTTAAAAAATTATCAAATATGAATCCCCCCCCCCCACCTTTCAACTCATCCTTTCCCTTCCAGAAGCTGCTAAATTCTAATTCATCTCTTCTGCCCATACCTTTTAAGAGAGTCATGGATTTTTCCCTCCATACTCCCATCACCCTTTTTATTTGTACCAAACTATTAGTTTTTCTTAACCAGCTTTTCCCCAGGTTCATAAGGCTGTGAACCTACCAGAGAGGGTTGAGAGCAGCCACAAGAAATCTTTTATTGGTCAGGTGGGTCATGTTTTCAATTGTAATTCAAACTCCTTCTTGCCTCTAGCCAGATTCCTTTCAGACTTATCCAAATGCCTTTCAGGCTCCAGACCCCTGGGTCCATGCTAATTAATCCTTAACTTTAACCTTCCATTTCAAATCTGCATGACTGGAAACCCAAAGAGCAGTATTTAAATATTTAAAAGTCCTCTCGCCTCAGGGCACAAGCTGCTCTGTGGCACACATAGGCCAACAGATTCCACCCCACCCCCCATATTAAATGACTAAATAAAGGACATCTTTGGAGTCTGAAACTCAGTTTTCTAGGTGAGAAATGCAAGTTTAGAACCCACCAGTGAGTGTCCTTTGGAACTGCTCTGCCTCTTGTCATTTGCAATCTTAGAATCAAGAGGATGGTATTATTATATGCAAATCAGGCTGAGTTCCATTAGATTACATGTAAATCTGGGGGTGAAATACATTTAAGGTGACTCCTCTACTACAACCAAGTTGCAATTGCTTCATTAAATAGACCCAAACAGTGAGAAATGATCTATGTGGCTCATAGCTAAGCCATGGTGGGCTTTAATAATTGATAATGGATCAAGTTTGATTAAATAAACACAAGATGCCATTTGTCTTCTCACTAGCCAGCAAGCAGCAGAGCCAAGTGAGCCTGGGGTGGGGGTGGGGGAAGTGGGGAATGGGGATAGGGAAGGGTCGAGTTGAGAGACAGATGAATGGATTTAGCAAAGACAGCTTGAAACCCTTTGTTCTCACATTCTCCCATGTTTAGAAAATTGTATTGGGGACTAAGGGAGGTAGTTCAATAATATTAAAACGTTGACTGGGGAGAATCCATGAGCTCTTCTAGTCATTTCAAGCCAGTGGGTGGGAGCATTCATTGCACATTTTGTTAGGGTTGGTAGACTTGAGGGAGATGACTTTTTTAGTATGTTCCAAGTGTGCAAGAAAAAAATTTTAACTCTGATCCTTAGATAGATGTAGGAAATGTATCCAGGGGGAATTTCTATTACAAAGCCTGTCTAATGATGGTCTGACTACATTTCAGGACCAAAAGTATGAAAAAAAATCCCTATTTTTCCATCCTTCCCTCCCACCTAAGGATATTGTCTTAAAGCTGTTGCGAAGGGAAGTGGTGAAAGTATAAAGTGCTGGGGAAGAAATCAGAATCATCACAAGACAGTCATCAGAGAGAAAGAAAAGAAGTCATCTCTATGGAAAAGAAATGCTCCCAATGAGAAGGGTATCTTAGGGAAGATGGATACTGATCAAGGCCATAGGGATCGCTATGAGAACTGGACATGCCAGTTGATAAAATCCAGTGGACTTTTCTAAGATTCTTATCTGGGTCGAGCAAGACTAGGCACTGAGGAGAATAGAAAGTGGGGAGTGCATTCTAGGTGTGTGGATCAAAGTTTAGGGATTGGTGCTGATTCATCCTGGGAGGCTAACTGGGAAATTGGCACCTGGCCTAGATAATATTCAAATTCTCCCAATTTCAAGGCAAAGGGGCATTTGGCTATTACTGCAGGCTTTGCTTTGATGGAATCACTAATGGGATTTAAGCTTCCTGGAGCTTCTTCATTTATAGGACAGGATGGAGGTTTCTTAGGTCCTTATAGACATTCAGGAAGTTTTGAGTTTCAGCAAAGGAGAGAATAGTTGCCTTTTTAAAATCAAATGAATGAGAGCTGCTAGGCTGCTGTTTGAGGAATAATAGTATGTGATGGTGGTGCTCCCATAAAACTGATTTAGTATTATGTAGGCTTTTTAAGTGATGGTACACTACTAAGACTTGTACTTATCAATGAATGCAATTGAATTTTATTGACTATTTAATAATTCAGCATTAAACCCTCTAGGAACAAACCACCAATCTAATTCTTGATGATTCCATTAGAAGTCTCAGACCATATTGGTGACAAAGTTCCATCTCTGACCAGTGGGAGGTGATGAGTCTTCCTCTAAGGTGGCATCCTGGCATATCTTGTCAATCATTATCAGGAGAAAATGAGTGGTTCACATTTCCAAGAGTAGAAAACACAGGAGTCCATCCTCATTGTGGCCTGGGGATAAGCTGAAGGTTGGGACCTCTGGGGACTTTTTATGGTTCTGAATAAGGGTGCCAACAAATTACATCTAAGTTCTAGCTGGTGATTGATTACCTAAGCTTATGATGAAAGGAAACTATTAATCAGAGCCTCAGTTTCCCAATGTCATTAGCAATTTACCAGATATGGGGCACATATCAATAGCAACTATTTATTCAATTTGGGACACATATGTCATTAGTAATTGTTTACTGGGTTTAAGGCTGGTGCTCTCTGCACTGGACCACCTAATCAAGATAGCTGAGGTGGTACAACAGATAGAGCACCAGTCTTGGAGTCAGGAGGACCTGACCTCAGATGCTTGACACTTACTAGCTGTGTGGCCTTGGTCAAGTCACTTAACCCTGATTATCTTGCATCTAGGGCCAACTCCAATTTTTCTGATCTATATCTGGCCATTGGACCCAGATGACTCCAGAGGGAAAGTGAAACTTATGTCGTAGCACAGTACCCCCTCACTCAAATCCATGACCTCTCTGATCTCATGATCTTCTTTGAGAACAAAGAGCAGATATCCTCCTCCTCCTCCTCCTTCTCCTCTTCCTCCTCCTCCTCCTCCTCATCATCATCAGGCCTAGGGACATATATACAAGTCTTTAGTAGCTATTTATCAAGTTTGAGGGACATATAAATCATTATCAAACTATGTCACTGATATGTTTATTACAGAAAAACAAGTGCATCACAAAATGGAGACTTAAAACAAAATGGAGTTGCCATTCTAAGTTAACTTACTTATTTCATTGCATATGGCATTAATGTAGAGAATTATGAATGTAGTTTTTACTGATGTTAAAATCTTAATTGCGGAAGGCTATTTGCTCTGGAGATGTAAACTGACCTTGATTGCTTTTTCGTATGCTGTCACTCCTTGACCCTATTGTTTTGTACCTTGTCCCCCATTTTCCCCTTCACCTAACCTTGGTGGTAGACAGTGGTATGACAGGAAATGACATGCTGGATTTGGGGGTCGAGCACCTTGGGACAGGAAAGACCGGTACGTAGCTGGCCATTGGAAGCTACCTGGCCCAAGGTTTAAGACCACTCCCCAAGTGCCGCCCCTTGCCCAACCTGCCATAGAAGAGTATTTAACAGGAAGCACTACTGCTGCTTCTGCCCATTTTCTTTCCTTCTTCTTTGACTTTAGTAGGATGAGTTTTTCCTCACACCTCTTCTTAGACCAAGTGGAGCACCATGGGATGCCCCCAGGCCATGAGGCCGGACTAAGCCAAGCCTCATGGCTGCCTGCCCCCCGCCACTCTCTCTCTCTCTCTCTCTCTCTCTCTCTCACACACACACACACACACACACACAAGGCAATGGGGTTAAGTGGCTTGCCCAAGGCCACACAGCTAGGTAATTATTATGTGTCTGAGGCTGGATTTGAACTCAGGTCCTCCTGACTCCAGGGCCAGTGCTCTATCCACTGCGCCAACCTAGCCACCCCACCTAACCTATTCTTAAAGTGGTTACTGCTTTTCTAGGAGTTTTAATCTGTATATTCCAAATTCCTTTGCCTTTTCAGTGGCCTTAAATCATGTCTTTAACCTCTAAATCTTTAATAATTGCCAACAGCATTATGGATATAGAGTTAGAATAAATCTTCCTAGTAGCCTAGTCCATCCCCCTTCATTTTATAGATGAGGAAACAGAGATCCAGAAAGAGTAAGTTACTTTTAAGGTCACAACAGGTGGGACAAGTAGAAAACTCTTTGGGAGTGGGAGACTACCTCCCAAAGCTAAATTCTTTAAAATGTTTTGACAATCCTGAAATTCTAGCAGTAGAGTCACTCTCTAAATGTATAACAGATATCAGTAAACTGTGATCCAAAGGCCTGAAAAAATCCATTAGCTCATTGCTTAACCAAAAATAGGAGAGGGACTATATTTGGTTTTTGGAACATGGGATAGAGTCTACATAAAGGGATTTTAAAGCTGGAGTTAATCAATTTAAATTTTTTTGATAACCACATATTTCATTAATTTAAAACTATAATTACAAGAAGAGGATTCTATAGGCTTCACTAAATTACCTAAAAGGTCATGCCTCTTTTTTTCTCCTTTTTTCTAGCTTTTGATGAAGAGATGGTCCTTTCCTTGTGTAGGCCAGTCCCTCTACAGATACCCTCCCCTGATTTTTGTCCCTTCCTACTTTGGTAGGGAACATTCCCCCCAAACATCCTCCCTTCCACTCTATTCATACATCTCTAATTCCTTCCATAATGACTATGCACATCTCACCCACATTTAAAAAAATACAACAATCTTTGTTAAACTATCATTGCTGAGATTTCTCATCACAACTCCTTCTTTGGTTCTAGGGGTAACTTTGAGAAATTGGAATTCTCATGCTGTTGGCTCAAGCCCCTACCAGTATTCTACCAGTATTCTTCCCTCTCAACATTACCAATTAAGGATCATTTTAATCAGCTAACCTTGAATAATTTTTAGAAATGGATATTTATTAATGTAACAGATTAAGAATAGTTGGTACAGAAATCACCCAAAAGTGTGTGATGCATTCTCTAAAAATATTTATAGAGTCTTAGGGAAAGTGAGTTTAAGCTTAGAGAGCACATACGGCAACATCTCTTTGCTTGAAGTCATAGCTCTACCCTCCTCCATTCATGAGGAAGGGATGGGAAAGATTTAGTTAAATCTTCTTTTCCCTCACTCTTCAATGGGTTCTTCCCAGGGCTTTTCCTGGGAAGGTATGTTTATTATAATCTCTTGAAAGACCACAGGTCTAATGAAATTTGTTCATTGTAAGTTACCCATGGGGCATTACCAAGTTTCCTTGATCTTTTCAAATTCTTCTTGCAACATCATTCTATTTCCAAGTACTTATAGCACAAAGTTTAAAGTCTGAGATTGAGACTGATTGATAAAACATCTCATAACTTATTTTAAGTGAATTGTGGTGGCTTGATTGAATAAATCAATCTACCCACATTTACAGTGAAAGCTTTTGTTCTATATCTCTCCTCTATTTCTTAGTGGAACTTCTAGGGAGGAAAAATGTCTACACTCATTGCCTCTCCTTTTCTTCTCAACTCTTTGCTGTCTGGATATAGACTTCATGAAGTCTATATGACTTCAGAACTCAATTGAAACAGCTTTCTCTATAGTTATCAATGATTCTTTAATTACCTAATCTATTAGTTTTTTTCCCATTTCTCATTCTTGATCTCTGCAGCATTTGACACTGTCCACCAATTACTAATAGCTAGCCATGTAGCAAAGTGCATAGAGTTCTGAACTTGGAATCAGGGAAACTCATCTTCATGAGTTCAAATCTGACCTCAGACACCTACTAGCTGTGTGACCAGGTGCATGTCACTCAGCACTGTTGATCTCAGTTTCCCCATCTGTAAAAGAGCTGGAGAAGAAAATGTCAAACCACTCCAGTACTTTGTTAAATGATTCATAAAGAATTGGACATGAGTTAAACAACTGAACAGCAAACAAACCATTCTATCTTGCTCAGTAACACTCTCCTCTCAGGGTTTTTTATGATGTTAGTCTATCTTGGTTCTCTTTCTTATCTGACAACTCCATCTCAGTCTTTGCTAAATCACCATCTGTCATGACTCCTGAGTATATTCCAAAACTCTATTTGATACCCTCTTCACTTCTCTCTTAATACTCTTAAATTTATTGGTCTAAACAGATCATAGAGGTTCATTTACCTCTATGACTTCAAGACCAACATATACTATTCTAGTTATGCTTCAAATTAATATGACAAACTCCTTTTTGGCATTCAAATTTCTCCATAATCTGGTCCTAATCTGTATTTACTTTTCTCTTTATTGTCCAACACATTTGCCTTCCCATTTTCTTCATTCTTATCACTCCATTTTCTGACTCTGAATCTTTGTATTGGCTCTCCTTCCAGATACACACCCTATCATACCTAGAATGTTTTTCTTCTTGGATTCTTACCTCTTAGAATATCTCATATTCTTTAAGGCTCAGTGTTATCTTCTACAGGGTCTTTTTTGAAATCCCTAGCTATTTAATGTGGTTCTCCTCTCAAATCATCTTTTCTTTATTTTGTATATGTTTATATACATACATGGGCAGATAGGTGGTGCAGTGGATAGAGTATCAAGTGACCTTCAGCAAAACACCTAACCCTCCTTATCTTTGTTTCCTCATATGTAAAATGAACTAGAGTAGGAAATAGCAAACTACTACAATACTTTTGTCAAGAAAATCCCAAAAGGGATCTGAGGAAATGTATATAAGTGAAATAATAGTATAACAACAAATATATACACATATTTGATGACAATAAAATGTAAGTTCCTTAAGGTGAAATGACTATTTTCTATTGTCATTATATTATTGTCATCTAGCACAATGCCTGTTACCTGGTAGGCATTTAGTAAAAGTTTGTTGATTTATTAATTAGAACTCAGTTTCCTTATCTATAAAACAAGTGAAAGTGACAAGATGATCTCTAAAGACCCTTCCATTTTAAATCCTCATTAAAACATTGAATTACAAAATAATTTGGAGATGATTGGCTGCAGATGAAAAATTTATTTGTTTCTATCAATAGTTAGTTATATTTTAAGTGGTTCAATGTTCTTACTTTGCTATGCTTCAGGAAATGTCTTTTAAGTTTAATTAGTGATTCACTCATTAGTCTTTGTACTTCCCTTTTAGATTCTGTTAGGATTCTTCTGGGAGCAGAAGAGAGCCTGACCAGTATAGTTAGAAAACATTTCAGCACTCTGGAGAGTACTCATCCCTTCTAGCATCCTAAAAGGAAGAGGACATTTACAGGTAAGATGTGTCATTGATTTACAAAAATTTAAAATTATCTCAAAGGCTTAATACCACTTCATGTCATATCTGGTCCAAGACTGGATGATAAATAGATGTGACAGGTTCAAGGGTGCTTGAACAGGAAACATCAAGGACTTCACTATTCTAGGGAGTGCTACCCTTGACAAAGACAACTGCAGAAAGCCATGGTGTAATGAAAAGAGTTCTGAATTTGAAATCATGGAATGTGTGAATCCTGACTATGTTACGTACTACCCATATGACTTTGGGCTAGTCATTGAGCCTCAGTTTCTAAAACTATAAAATGGGGAGAGTAATTATTGTGCTCTCTACTTCACTGGATTATTGTAAGAATGATATGAGATAATAATTAAAAAGTAAAAATTTGTAAAGCACTATTCAAATGTTAACTTTAAAATAATCACTTTGGAGTCAGACATGAAAACTCTCTCCTTGGATGCATTTTGGTGATTCATCCGTAACTTAGGATCTTTAAGACTTGCCTAGGACCTTGACTTCCCCAGGGAAACCCAACTATTATATTTCAGAGGTAGGGCTTAAAGCCAGGTCTTTGTGACCCCAAGGCTAATCCTCTATCCATTAATCACACTGCCTCTCCAGCTATTATTATGAACATAACAGAAAGACCTCGAGTGTTCAGACAGTTTTCCCAAGGGAAAGCTTAGATAATCAAATACTGTTATTCTGTTCATGGTATATCTTTATGCATGAGAAGCTGAACTGAAAATCTTTTGAGATTCTTTCAAACTCTGAGGTGCTACAAATTTATAATTCTATTGAAGGTGATATAGGAGAGATAACAATGCTCTTGGAGTTAAGCATGTATTTTAGGCTACAGTCTCAAACTACATTCTCCCCAAGCCTCAGTTTCCTCATGAAGATTGAAATAATGATGTTTTCACTACCTACTTCAGGGAATTATGAACAAAACTCTTTATGAACCATAAATGTGATTGTTGTTGTTGTTGTTATAAGAGGAGCAATTGTCTTTTTAAAAGGATTTTATTTTTTATAGCTCACAGATTGCAACTGAACAGCAACATGGCTAAGTTATTATAGTCATTGATGCAGAAAAATGGTTATCGTTGTTCATCCTTTGTCCCAATGACATCATGGGATATTTTTACTTGCACCTGAATTAGATTTAAGTTAGTCAGAGTTGCACAAAATCGTCAGCCTCATTCTGTCTTTCAGAGCCATCAAAGTCCAGTGATTAGATAAAAGTTAGAATGATAGGTGGTGGCCCAGGATGCAGTGGATGGCCTTGGTATCTTCAACAATTGACTAAGCTCTAAGCCCTCCACAGCACCTGATTCATCTACCTTCCGTGACCATTTGTACAAATTGTTTTCATCTGCCCATTTTGCTGAGAGAAGTCTTCCCATACTTGGGGTAGACATCCTCTTAAGTGACCTATGTGTCTGGGGCTTATCCATCAGTTACTTTTAGCCTGGTTTAGCCAATTTAGTGAAGTGTTTTACCAAGGTATGGTTGCTGTGCATTCTACAACTTCTTGGAGCCACATATGAGAGTTGGTAAAAGGCAAAGACAAATGACCAGACATGGACTTTATTGTTTTTTCTCTCCTCCCTCATCAAACAAACATGCTATCAATCCACAAATATAACTGAGGACCACACTAGCTAGGCTGTTCAAGCAAAACCAACTGGAGTACCACAGAAGGCCCTCACAATAACAAAGATAAAGCTTAGGATTCCTTTTATTTTTTTAACATTTAATCTATTTATTTTTACATTATTTCAATAGTCTTGTTGTAAAAGTAAACATAATCCCCTTTCCTGACTAGGAAGCTATGTGGAAAGAAAATGGTCTTGGGTATCAGGAGTTCAAATCTTACATCTTATACTTACACTTATTTGAGTGTAGGTAAATCACTTAAACTTTCTGGGTCTCATTTTTCCCATCTGTAAAACTGAATTGTGGGGTATGGACTAAGTGACCTCTAGACCCTTTTTGATTCCAATCAAAAGGTCTGTGATCCTAAGATCTCTCCATTTCCTATGATGTGCCAAGGTATCACCTCATTCCCACAAAGTCCCCTCAGATCCCAAGACATCTTGCATTGACTAGATATGTAATAAACATTTCCTGAATATATACTGTAGGGTTGGGGATGTGCAATGAGAAAGGTTTAATGTGAAAACAACCCTACTCTCACCTCTTACAACACATGTGTATTAAACCTACCAAATTACTTACTATAATAAACAGAGTAATCATAGTCATTTTCCCCTCTATTTTGAGCTAGTTCCTTTTATTTTATAACTGTAGTTGTAATTCTTTTCCATTATCATTTTTTTACCCAAGGTTCCATTCTCCTGAATTCTTCCTTTACACCCTTGACTAGGCCAGTCTGCCCTAGTCCCAGATAAGCCTTAATTAATCCCTGGAACAGCATTACATTTTCTACCAAGCTGAAGAGGGAATGAACACACTGTCCTCACAATTACCCTCCAGCTAACAGGTATATTATCAACCTTTAAATCTTGGAACCTGAGCTAGGTCTTAATCAGATCTAGCTCACTCACCCCAGCTGTTCAGTCAGTTTAACCCTCTGATCACCATAACAGTATGCAGAACAAATGGAAACAAGGAGGAAAATCTGAAATGTTACTGTCATGAACTCTAATAGAATCTTAGGCATAGATGACATGTAAAGAACTTGTCTAGTCTATCTTCCTTGATGCAGGGCAGGAGCACAGTTGAACTATTCTGGGTGCATTTGTTTCTATCTTATTTTTAAAGATTTTAAGGAAGAGGCAGTATGGTGTGTTTAGACTGATAGAGTGGAAGCTAGGAGAACTACATGGTAGTTTACTATGATATCTTCATTTGTTTCATTTGTTTCTCTTGATCTCAGTTTCCTTATCTAAAATATGAGAAGTTTTATAGTGCTTGCCAACTTTTTCCAGAATAAATATCTCTTTTATTATTAAAAAATATTCAAGTACATTTAGATGGAAAGGGAAAGAGTGAGAGAGAAAGAGCGAGATAGAGAGAGAGAGAGAGAGAGAGAGAGAGAACCATCATCATTAGGTAATTAGTTTCTTCTTTAATGGCCTTTAGGTTGGCTATTCAGACCAGATTGAGATACTGAGACCTTTGTTATTTTTTTATCCAGAAAGTACCTCAGGTAATAATGTTTTCTCTTTTCACTGGAGTATTCAATTATCAGAGGAGGAAAAATTGCTATCTCAACTGTAAGATATTTATTAGACTTTCATCTACCTGAATTAAATATAATGGTTTTCATTTTCATTTAATGGTGTCTACTCTTTTTTTTTCCTGTATGAGAATAAAGAGCATCTTGTTTTATAAAATAATTTTTAAAGAAAACATTCAAACTTCCAAATGGTAGTCTTTTATTTATTGTCTGATAAAACACATGAGAAATTATGATACTCTGTTTAAACAGAGCCATACCAAGAAATTTTTGTGTCTAGGTCAAATGGCACAAAGCAGGCCTCTATTAATTAAAAAGGTGTTCAATCCATATAGCCACCTGATAGGTTTTTATTTTAGCTAGACTGCTGATAGCAATCAAACTGAGAGCTGAAGGATCCCAAGAAACATCAATGGGGGAATTTAGTACATTCATGGGCAACAAATTGTACAAAGGCACAGAGGTGAGAGATCAAATTAGATTTTGAAGGACTATTATAGTCCACAAGTAGATGGACTTTGAAAGTTTGCAAAGTGAATGAATAAATAATTTATCAATTCTTTCCCCTCTCCTCAGTCTATGCTTTTTGAGATTATTTTAAGACAGTATTTATCTTTGTCAGGTCTGTTATCTTCATTTCCTTTCTTCTGCCTTTCCTAACATTGAATCTAAACATCATGATAGACCATGGGTATGTGTGGGGGGTACAAAGTCTAAAGCTAAACAGGGACCTTTCAAAGAATGCTGCTTTCTGTCCTTCATTCTTTTTTTGTTTGTTTTTGTTTTGTTTTTGTTTTTTTAGTTCAAGCTCTTTTATTAAAACTTTTATTTGAGTTTTACAATTTTCCCCCCAATCTTACTTCCCTCCCCCCTCACAGAAAGCAATTTATCAGTCTTTACTTTGTTTCCATGTTGTACATAGATCCAAATTGAGTGTGATGAGAGAGAAATCATATCCTTAAGGAAGAAACAAAAAGTGTAAGAGATAACAAGATCAGACAATAAGATACCTGGTTTTTTTCCCCTAAATTAAAGGGAATAGTCCTTTGTTCAAACTCCATGGTTCTTTATCTGGATACAGATGGCACTCTCCATTGCAGACAGCCCAAAATTGTCTCTGATGTTGTACTGACGGAATGAGCAAGTCCATTAAGGTTAATCATCACCCCTATGTTGCTGTTAGGGTGTACAGTGTTTTTCTGGTTCTGCTCATCTCACTCAGCATCAGTTCATGCAAATCCCTCCAGGCTTCCTTGAATTCCCATCCCTCCTGGTTTCTAATAGAACAATAGTGTTCCATGACATACATGGAGCACAGTTTGCTAAGCCATTCCCCAATTGATTGTCCTTCATTCTTGAAGAGGACAGTGGCATCAAATTCTCTTTGTAAGAGGGGGAAGACAACATGAACAAAGGCCATGTAAATACAAATACATAGGATATGTAAATACATATATACATGGATGCATACCTACATGCATGAATGGAATAAATTCAAAGAAATGTCTGTGGGAAAGAGCACTAACAGCTGGGGAGCTGAAGTGGGTGAGCAAGAAAAGGTCTAATAGAAAGCTGATACCTTGAAAGCAAGTAGGGATCCTATCAGGAGGTGATGAAGAGAGAGATCTTGAGACTTGAGATAGAAAGGCATGTACAATGAATGAAACTTAAATAGGCCAGTAAAGTTGATAAAAACAAGCTGAAAAGTACTAGTCTATTTTTACTGCTCATTGGAAAAGCACAATATTACTTTTGAAGAGAATCAGTTTCCAACATCCTTCCCAAGAGAAGGTACTATTTTTGTCTGATGTCTTGAATAGTCTTTGCTACTATCCACATCAGAGTTCATATTTGCTTAGGGGGAAAAATGTTAATTCTGCATGGTTTGATTTGAACAGCTTGCCTTCCTAGCACGGGGTCAGTGCTCAAATTGGAAACCTGAAGCAGGTCATTATATTTGAAGGAAATATGTTGCTATTGCTTAACTGCCTTCCATAGCCCTTTCTAGTAAGACTGGGAAGAATTTAACAAAAAGCAGCACATAGCAGGTTAGGGAGCCATAAATTTGGTGGAGAAGAAACTAAATAATCCAGCGAATTGATTTTTGTCCCTATGTTACTGTTGGGTCTTGAGAAGGCCACATAAACCCTCTGAGCATTCCTTCCCATATGCCCAACATGCTTTAGGAAAATCTATTTTTTTTCCATGAAGGACATGAGAACAAATAATTGATTTCCTTGAAAATGGTTGTAACTATTTCCTCCACACTGCTATCAAGACTTTACCTCTCAAGGTGTTAGAATAGGAAAGAGTGAATGATTTAGAATTAGATAATATGAGTATATAAGTCTATGTTCAGCTTTGTACTAAACTGTTCAACTTAGGCAAATCAGTTTAATTCTCAGTCTCCATTTCCTTATCTATGAAATAAGAGTTTGGACTCAGTGACCTCTGTTTTCTTTCTGATTACCCTCAGTAACTGAGAACTTTTCTTTCATTCTCATGAGTACAGAGATAAACTGAGAATGTGTGGATAGATATCATATTATACAACTATGGTAAAGGAATAGGGAGCAAAAAGAAATACCATCAAACCTGGGTGGGAGGAGAAACTTGACTTTAGGAGAAGATGATGTCCACCAAAGTTTATGCTATTCATGCCTTTCACTACTAAATATGACCCTATTTTTCCTAATCTAATTAAGCTATTCCACTCCTTGAATTAAGTGATTTCTTAACAAATCTGATTGTGAGAGAGGGAATTTCCATTGAGATAAGAAAATGTAAAATATCAAGCCTTGAATAGAATAGAGGAATCTATAGAAAAAAAGCTAGATCATTCATAAATACTGAATTTGGAAAATTTAAATAGTAAAATATCATCATTTTTATTTCTTTAATTTTTTTCCCCCATGATCAAGTATTTATTTTTCTCCTTCCCATACCCTAACACTGGGGAAAATCATATAATTATGGTAAAGCAAAACAAATTTCTACTATTGGTTATTTCCAAGACATATCTTGGATGAGTTCACCACGACCATCATGAAATGAGTAGGATTCTTTGTCATCAGTCCTCTGGAACCTTGGTTGACAATTGCATAAATCTAAGTTCTTATCTTTAAGAATTGTTCTTTTGAAAAACTACATTTTATTTTTAATTTATGGCAAATTTTTTTATAACAGAATAATAAAAAGATGATTTTTACATAAAACTACAAATCTATTATACAACTTACTATTCCTTCTAAATATATCTTATAGTTATCATGTAAACATCTTTTTTCATTTTTTCTCCCTCCCCTCCCCCCATCCTAGAGATGGCTACTATCAGTCACAAATATGTGTGTGCATGTGTGTATGAACATAAATGTTTCTGTATGTTTGTGTGTGCATGTAAAATCATTCCATACATACCTCTATTCATCAGTTCTTTTTCTGGGCGCAGATAGTGTTTTCCTTTATATGTCCTACAATACTGATGTTATAGTATAACTTGTGCCCTTTTCATGAGTTCATGCAAGTCTTTCCAGATTTAGAACCTCTTCATCTATCAAGTCATCCAGTCTTCTATCAGACAGAAGCAACAAGGTACATTAGAAAGAATGATGTATTCATTGTCAATGGAATTAGATTCAAATCTCTATTTACTGTCTGTATCATTGGGTAAGTCAACCACTAAAGTTTTCTAGACCTCAGCATCCGCATCCATCACACAAAGAGGTTGGACAACATACCTGTAAGGTTGCCTTAAGCTCTAAAACCATGAATCTATGAACTCTTACCAACTACTATTGAATGTTTCTCGGTACTTAAATTAGAACTTCCTTTATTCCTTTGTTTCATTGTAGAATGCCTGAGGCTTGCCACCCAGGATGCAATGGTAGTACAATCACAGAAATATGTAAAAACACAGGGAGCTTTGTTGTTTGCATATCACTTCATAACTCCTTTATTTCATGGATTTGAAACCAAGTCAAAATATCAGCATACTCATTTGCCATAGACTTGCTCTGCCTGAGACTAAATAGTTTTTCTTTAATTTCTGTGAAGTTGATTTATTTGAAAATGGGAAAGATTAATGTTTTTATTTATTATAGATAGTGTTTTTAAAAGCTTTTTAAATAAGTTTTTCAAAATAATTTTGGCTTTTACTAGGAAAAGAATTGGCAATAATCAACATAGCAGGTAAAAGACCAAAGACTTTAAAATTAGCTAATTTCCAGTCATGCTATAGGAAAGAGAGTCTAGCAGATTGAGAAGCAAAGGTCCATAGATGTGCCTATACTGATTTACGCATGTGTTTTTCTTTTTTAATTCAAATATATGTTTAAAATGACCTTGATATTAATGGACTTTGTATAGAAAGCAATTGTTTGCAGGGACATAGAGGTAACCATTAAGGGCAAAGTAGATGGAAAAGTTTATAGTTGCAAAGAGGTAAACAGTTTGAATATTAGGGAAAATATTAACTAACAATTAGTATTATCCAGGTGTGACATGGTCTGCCTCAAGAGGATCCCCACCCCCCCAATAGAAGTCTTCACCCTGAGCTGGTCAGTCAATTTGGGAGAGTTTCAGTGAGAATTCCTTTTTAGGTATGGGTTAGACTAGTAGACTTCCTAACTCTAAAAATCTATGAATAGAGTCTCTGGAATAGTTAGGTACAATTCTGTCTGATTGGTGAATTAATAAGCACATATGACAGTTCTTAAATAGAAGGATGCCTTGGTCCATTCCCATTTCTATTTGCAAGATTTTTTGACTTCTACCATATGGAAGAATCAAGAACTTTCCTCCCCAGACCTCATTCCTCTAACAGGGGTCAGTTATATTTTTCTTCTTTGGAAGTTCCTCTTTTCTAAGCTCATTGTCTCTTCTTTGACTCCATTCATTGCCTGTTGTAGTATACTTAGCTCATAGAAGTATTTCATTCAATGTACAAACAAAATTCTTTTCCTGATGCTGAATTTGCTCTACACAAGTCATTCCCTAAATCTTATGGTTAATTTAGATTTCACTGCTCTGTTAAGATATAGGGAAAGTCACAACCAACCTGAGCTTCAAATTCAGAGTTATTAAAGAAATAATCAAGCCTATGAGTATGCTAACTAAAATTAGTTGTTTCAGCAACTAGTTGAAATTCAGAAATAATGAATTTCATTCAGAAATAATGTTTCTCAATAATCATTACTATTTGGGATTTTTATGTATCTTTTGTCTATCTTTCCCTATTGGTAATTGTAGATTATTAGAAAGACAACATAAAATATACTTACATATTCACCATGAAGTTATGGGGTAAATTGGATTACATTTAGAAATAGAACAATTTTTAAGCAACTGGGAAGACATACAAAACAAACAAAATAGTCCCTGCCCTCAAGGGATTTGCATACTCTTGGAGAAAGAACATAAAGGGATGCTGGAAAGGAAGGAAAGGGCACCCACCTTGGGGAATAAGAAGGAGACTGCAGAAAGTTATCAGGATGGCTGATTCCCACCTAGATAAGGCAAAAAGCTTGTTAGAGCAGGCAGAGCCATGAATGGAATTAGGCTCTAATGAGGTAAAAATGATTAGAGTTAAATCATGACAGAGAGACTTCAGGAAACTCTTTAGGATTGTCTTTTGTTGTTTACATCTAAGAATTCTCTTGAATCACATGTTGCTTTTAATATACAAGAAGACAGACTGATGTTGAGGTAGGTAGGTCCTCAAGGCCCTCTAGCACTTACTTCATGGACAGCTCAGTAAACATTGGAATTGTACTCCCACTACATGTGTTATATGTCATTTTTCTTGTTGTTCAGTAATTTTTCAGTCATGTCTGACTCTTTGTGGCCCCATTTTGGGCTTTCTTGGCAAATATACTTCAGTAATTTGTCATTTGTTTCAGTTTACATGAAGAAACTGAGGTAAACAGGGGTAAGTGATTTACCCAAAGTTAAGAAGTTAGTATCTGAGGCCAGATTTGAATGCAGATTTTCCTGACTTCAGGCCCTGTAACACCTATCTACACTTAAACAAATGACGATAGTTCTATGCCTACCTGGTGGGGAAGACCCTATACTTTTTGAAATAAAATAACCCTAATATGGCCAAAATTGTGAATGAACATAAGTTGACTACTGGTACCTCCCCCACTGCCACTTCATTCCAGCAAAGAGACAATATGGATGATTATTATCTAGGCAACACTAGGGGATTTTCTGTTGCTGCTGGTAATCCAGATAAGTTTTCCTGAAAATTTTTAATTAAATGGATACTCTGAATGTCTATAGGCTCTAGAAAACATGCTAACCTTGGTACATTCAAGAACCCTCCTGCCTGCCATGTACACTTCATATGTAATTTGCTGTTTTCTGGATGAGTGTCATAAACATTGCCTAAAGATAGACAATATTCATTTTCTCTGTTCCCAGCAGTTGGCAGACTGCTGTTCAATGTCTGTTATTGAATGGGAAAAAATAGAATATTGCTTCTGATTTGGGTAAGACAGTGATCATTAATGAGATTTTATCCTAATTTGATCAAATTCAATTCATATTTGAGGATGGGGTTTAGCTTCTCTTCCTTATAATGTGGGAGAATGGGGAAAGGCATAGAAAAGCCTGAATAAATATTCATTTTTATTATTGATGATGATGATGATGATGACAAAGGCAAGGATGATGGCTGTGAGGATGTGTCAGAAGGTCAGAAAGGGAGATTAAAATATGCTAAAACAAGGATGATACACATGTTCAGACGTGTATATACAAATATTGATATATATACAGACATAGCTATGTATACATAGATATATACATAGACATATTTATGCACACATATGGAAGTATGTATATATATGAAATGAACACTATTGGCATAGGTGATCTTAAATTGATACTTTCTGTGGATCATCGTTTCCCAATTAAAGTGGAGTCGTTATATGCTACTAGCCAGGGCTTTTTCATTCCAAAATTCCAAAATTCATTCACTGAATAATCCATTCACTTACCAAGTTCATGAGGAAGTCATTTCCCCATTTAAAAAACAACGTTTTGCTAACATTTCATTGCATTAAAGGAAATTTGCAAACTAAACAAAAACAGGCCATAAAAGAAATGCAGCATATGTTAAAACTTATTTTACAAGAATTCATAGATTGTTTTAACCTCTAGATCTTTAGATGCACACTTATTTCCATGGTCAATGCATTCACTATATAGTTGAAGGGAAAATGACAATACAATATTTAATGATAGAAATAATGTGATTTTCAATGCATATGCTGTACAAATTTTTTTCCAAAAGTATATCTCAAAGTGGAGAAGAAATTTGGTCTTTGTAATAATGAAGATGTTACTAAGGAACCATGATGAATTGATAAAATAGCTAATAAATAAGAGCAGAATTTGTTAGCTATGGACATATTGCCATATGGATAATAAATACTTTACCTGTCAAAGTAAGAAATGTGTGGAAAATGTGTATTTAGATATTAAATACATTTAAATGGGGGAAGCTAAGGGGAACAGTAGATAGAGAACCTAACCTGGAGTCAGAAGGACCTGAGTTCAAATGTGACCTCAGACACTTAATGGTTTAGCTGTGTGACCTTGGGTAAGTCACTTAGCACCAACACAAACACTGATTTCTTTACAAAATGCTTTTAGGGTTTGTTATTTCTTTTAAATATATAGAAAATGAGGAAGGCATTTAGGTACTTCATATAAAAGTAGAAGTGTACCTACCATTTTATCAGGTAAATTTCTGGCTTGATTTTTTTTTTCTGTCCTGTAGTCATATTTCTATTCATTCCATTCTAATTTTCAAGGAGTCAGTTATTTGGGTAAGGCTTATCACTTTTTCTTCTAAGCTTCCAATTCTTGCCTCTAGAGTCTTTATGTTTATCCATACTCCATTCCTGTCCCCTGAATTTTTTTCTTATATTTATTATGGAGATAAATTTATTTTCTTTTTTGTTTTGTTTGTTTTTTGTTTTGTTTTTGTTTGTTTTCTTTTCTTTCAGCAACTTCTTTGGTTAACTCCTATCTTTAGCTATGGTTCCTGAAGTGCCAAGGTCAGACCAAGTGCTTCACTTTTAGATGTTACGGTTTTTCTGCCTGTCTTTTCCTGTATAACCCAAATTCTTGCACTAAACTCCAGGGCTATCCTGCTTTTTTGCATTTGGGAGGTTTAGTATATGATATTTTCAAGGCAATCAGGGAAATATCAGGACAAAATTCTAGGGACCCCAAGGCAACTTAGTCTAAGTTTGAGCACCATTGTTTCACAACTGTCTTTGTCATCTACCACTTTCCATGGTTTCCAAGATCCTACCATGGGACATTTTTGTAGCAGGCTCTGCTTTTGCTGATTCCAGTTTTAATTCCAGAGACTTGTCAACTATAACTATCTGTGGCCCAGTGCTGATCTTGCTGGGAGGATGCCATCTATGTTTGTCTTAGCTTTTGCTGGCTTTGCTAGACCACATATTATCTGTTGTCATTTGATTACCCTTTGCAATTCTGTGTTGGAAGAAGTCACCCATTTTAGTTATTCATTAGTTTTTTTTAAATCATAATTTGATCTGGGATAAATTTTAGGTTTTTAGAGGAGATCAATATAAGATTTAGGTGTTCTGCCTCCATTCTCAGCCCTGTGTTTGGGATCAGACTGTACACATGGGTTAAACTGTTATGTTGTCTGCCCATTTATACTGTTTATCAATTACTATTAGTATGCCAAATAATAAATATATGTTATTAGCAAAGATTCAGTTGGCTTGCTACTATTTTTGTAGATAGAGATACTCTTAGTTAGAAGGAAGGAAAATTATTAGAAGGAAAATTTCCCATCTGCTATTCACAAACTTTCAGCCAAAATTTGAATGGATGACCTACCTCAGGAATCCCATGAGATATCTTAGCCCTTATATTTGTAGTAACATTTTCTATAGCTTCAACCTAAAAGCCCAGAACCTTTGTGATGATGGTGACATATTCTTCCACCATAAATAACTAGGGCTAAGTTCTCATTAGAATGAAGTTCATTGTGAACATTTTTCTGTACAATACAAGTATTTCTATATCCCACTAGATGGAATATAGCTCTTTGAAAACTTATTTTTAGAAAAGGCGCAGTAATTGACCTTGGGATAGTAGAGCTCAAGATAAGTAGAGCAGTGGTTAAGTTTAAAGCTAATCACAGGGGTGGCTAGGTGGTGCAGTGGATAGAGCACCGGCCCTGGAGTCAGGAGGACCGGAGTTCAAATTCAGCCTCAGACATTTAATAATTACCTAGCTGTGTGGCCTTGGGCAAGTCACTTAACCCCATTGCCTAGCAAAAAATTTTTTAAAAAAGCTAATCACAATACAAATCAGGCATACTAGGTATGAGAAAGGTTTTTGTTTTTGTTGTTTGTCCTTCATTCTCCAAGAGGACCATGATATCAGGAAGATGATGCCATGACATACAACTGAATTGGATTTAAGTGAGGGAGGGCTGTGCAAAGTCACCAGCTTCACTTTCTTCTCTGGAGTCATCTGGATCCAGTAGCAAGATATAGATCAGGATGACTGGCGATGCTCTGCATGCAGACATTTAAAACCTAAGGTCAGAAAAAGGAAAGTATGGTTACCCATATGGGGCAGGACCCTGGACAGCTCAGATATTCCTCTAATAGGTTTTTCCTAACTGAAAGCTTCTTTTTCTGACTTTCTCAAATTTGTCCTAGACCAGATGGAACTCTGGAATTCCGGAGGCCTATCCAATGTTCTAAGAGTCCTAATTTCTGTTCAGACTTCTCTAGCTTCTAGAGAATCTCATCAGGAATCTTTAGAATCCATGTCAGAAAATAGGACTATATTTTTTGATCTGAATTGTTGTTAGGGTGCCTAATGTTTCTTGGAACTTCCATGGGTTCTGGCTTGGAAGAGAAAATGGTGCAGATGACTAGAGATGCTTTTCTTTATGTGGATACTTTTTCCTTAATAGAAAGTTTTGGTATTTTCCTAGATGACTCCTAGATGACACCCCCAATGCGTCTTTATTTATTTTTATTATATCACATTTCTCTTGGGCTTACTAATTACCATGTTAGAATTGACCAATAATAATTATAACTTGCTTTATATTGTGCTTAAAGGTATACAAAGCATTTTACAGCAACAATAGTAACAGTAATAAGTAACATAAAACACTCATCTTGCTAAGTGCTTTATAATTATTAGCTCATTTGACTCTCACTACAACTCAGGCAGATAGGTTCACTATTAGCCCCATTTTATAGTTAAGAAAACTGAGGTAGTCAAAGGTTAAGTGACTTGCCTCTTTGACAGGGTTTGAACTCAAGTCTCCTTGACTCCAGATCTAATATTCTAGCTCTATCTATAAGTCCTTAAAAGCATTTTGTTTCTGCAATCTCAGAAATTGCATAGATTTCAGTTTTTACTTTAATTAGTCAAAACAACTCTGAAAATTTTAAATTCAAACCCTGTAGCAAATGCACAGGTCTATTTTCTTTCCCCCACCCCATACATATGCACACTTCAGCACCCTGGTACACCTGCTTTATTACCATTCCAGCTGTGCCAGCAGACATTTCCCATCTAAGTCAAGAGAATGGTATTGGCCAATGTGCAAGAGCAGCAAAAACTCTAATAGAGAATACATTTTAAATTCTCAGATGCAGGAAAAAGGAAAAAAGAACTTTGCAAAAAGCTCAGTGTTCTACTTTGCAGTTCTTGAAGAAATAATCTTGTTGAAAATGGGGAGGTTTGCTATGAAGTCAGTCAGTGCTCATCTGAATTATAGATAAAGTTCTTGGAAGGACCTAGAAAGCCTCATGAGTTCTGGCTTTGGAAAACCAATTAAGATGCACTGGGTTATGGCAAGATATTATGGGAAGAGTGCTAAACTAGAATAGAGGAAACTTGGCTTGTCATAATGGATACTCTAACACTAATGAGGACTGCAATCTTAGACCAGTTATTGTACCTCTCTAAGACTCAGTACCATCACCTGTAAAGGCAAGAGTTGGACAAATGAACTCATAGATCTTTTCCAGTTCTAATATTCTAAGATTCATATTTTTTCCTCCCTCCCTCCCTTTCTCCCTCCCTCCTTCCTTCCTTCTTTCCTTCCTTCTTTCCTTCCTTCCTTCCTTCCTTCCTTCCTTCCTTCCTTCCTTCCTTCCTTCCTTCCTTCCTTCCTTCCTTCCTTCCTTCCTTCCCTCCCTCTGTCTGATTTTCCTTCCTTCCTTTCCTAGCAATTGAGGTTAAGTAAGTTGCTGAGGATCATACAACTACTGAGTATCTGAGGCCCAATTTATATTCAGGCCCCCCTGACTCCAGCACCAGTATCTATCCACTGTGAAACCTAGGAGCCATAATTTTGAATATTGTAATATGAATCAAGTATCACAAGCAAATGAAATTTTCTCCAAAGGCTAGAAGTAGAAAGCTAAAGAATATTTCTTATAAGGGGAATTCTATTTTACACACACACACACACACACACACACACATATTATGCTAGATATAACGTTAGAGGCAAAAATTCCTTAGTTGATAGACAACCTTGAGTCAACAAGACCTGAGTTTCAGTTCTGCCTCAGGATGTCACTTAGCCTTCTTGGAGACCCAGGCAACTCTCAAAGACTAGAAGTTGCAGCATAGTACATAATAGATCTTTTGCTTTTGTTTATGCAAGGCAATGGGTTTAAATGACTTGCCCAAGGTTACACAGCAAGGTAATTATTAAGTATCTAATCTGCATTTGAACTCAGGTCCTCCTGATCCCAGGGCCAGTGCTCCACCCATTGCACCACTCAGCTGCCCCAACATTTAATACCTACTTGTTGACTGACTAACTAATCTTCATTGGTAGAGGAAGTTTTCTTATGTGTATAATTGTATATGTGAATGAAAATACATATATTGTTCAGAAATATGTTGCAACTTCTGAATCCAATGACATTTCAGCAATAAAATAGGGCTAAATTCTATAAGAGGGTCATAAAGAAATACAACTCATTCCTCTGGAGAGTCTAAGACTGTTCATAGTAGATTAAATAATATGCTCTTTAAGGTATTTTCCATATCAAACAACTGACTGGAATAAAGTAAGGCACTTAAAACCTTAAAAAATTCCATAAACATCTTGGCACCATAACTCTTTGGATCTTGTATAATTCTGTTTATTTTTTTCTCTGAGACACCTATTATGTGATATGTATATCATAATTATTTGTATTTGTGGCTTATTCTTCTCTTAGTCTAAAAGCTCCATGAGAGCAGATACTATGTCTCAGTTAAATTTTGCATTTCCTACCCCCTAATTAAGAACAAAACACTTGGCTGGTTTGAAAGGACAATTAGTGTGACATGTTGAGATTCATTAGGAAATGTTATCAATCTTTCTAGAAGTTTCTAAGAAATTCAATGGAAAAAAACATTCTAAATTTCTGATATGTATGTATATACACACATGTATACATGTGTGTATATGCAAAATATAATACTGTAACACAAAATACCAAATATAACAAATAAAATTTTAAATCTATAGCATTATCTATTTCTATATTATATTGTCCTTTTTCTCTCTAATGCTCTTTTGTTTCTCTCTTCCTTCCTTGACAGAAGCTGTGTTTTTATTGTAGTGGAGAGAGAATTGGGTTTTGTTTAGAGATCTGTTTTCAAGTCTTTATTTTTAACAAAAACTAGCTATGTGACTATGAGCATATCACTTCATCTCTTTGCCTTGAATAATTATCTAGGATTTAATTTCTAAGTCATAAAGAAGTCCCCATGCAGAAGAAATGAACACTTTGAGTGTTTTTGGGAAACTATAGAGTCTTTTTAAAATAGAGATGATAAAAACCATTATACTATTATGCTCTTTGATTCAGTTATCTATATTTACCTATTCTATTGGGACTACATTGCTGTAATGTCAATTGGTAGCAATTTATCCAAATTGCAAGTATCATACAATGAAATGAACATTTATGTTGTCTTACATCCTAAATTTAGGAAGTGAAAAGCAAACATCACACAGTCTTGGGATTTTTATCAAACTCTTTCTTTCCACTTTCATAGTTTCTGGTGATTACAATGAGTTTCAATATCCTGAAATAATTTCCTCTGTGGATGCCTTTAAGAGTGTGAGAATTTCAAGACACACCATAATGGTCCCTTTACCCCTAAATATCTCTTTCACTATTCTATCAGAGTCCCTGGAATTTCATACTCATTATTTTTACCCAACATTTGTTTATTCTATATACTTTACAGGAAAAACCTTTCTCTATGACAGAAGAGAAGCAACAACGTAGCATTGAGTTGCTGAATGATACAGTCAGAAGGAGAATTAGAGAGAGAGCATTGAAGTCGATTAATTAAATAATTAAATGAATTAAAAAAGGATACAAAAGAGGAAATGATGTTTTAAAAGAGAAATTTGATAACCATGATTTTTCCTAAAGTAATTTTAAGTATAACTTTTTTTTTGATATTGCAAGGCAGTGGGGTTAAGTGACCTGGCAAAGGTCACGCAGTTAGGTAATTATTAATGAGTATAACTTTTGTAGGTCATAGTTTCAATTTATATTAAGACTGACTTATTCACAATAGGATTTCTTTCAAGTGCTGAGTTTGGGAGCAAATATTCATTTACATAAGTGAAGGGAAAGGGAGAAAATGAATTGTTTCCAGTTTCATGCAATAAAGTGAGAAGAAAAGAAAAAGAATATCATAGAAAAAAGACTTTTAAAATATTCATTGTTAATAGAACAAGGGGAATAAATTGTAATGGAGGGAATGTTTACATTATACTGGTTTCAGCTCAAATTTCCATTTTGAATGATTTTCTCCTTTGAAATGCATTTTTTAATACTTAAAAATTTTGAATTACAGTTCTCTCCCTCTCCCTCACATTACCCCCACCCACTGAGAAAGCAAACATTATATCAGTTATATATATATATATATATATATATATGTGTGTGTGTGTGTGTGTGAAATTATGTAAAACATAGTTCCATATTAGCCATATTTTTTTAAAAGCAAAAAAATAAAGAAAATTATACTTCAGTTTATACTCAGAGTGCATTATTCTCTCTCTAGAGGTGGATAACATTTTTTCTTCATTAATACTTTGCAACGTTCTTGGATCACTCTGTTGATCAGAGTAACCAAATCTTGTTGATATCATTACAACAATGCTATTATTATGTACAGTGTTCTTTTTACTTCACTTTGCCTCAGTTCATAGAGGTCTTGCCATGTTTTATTTTTTTCTGAAATCAGTCTCTTGATCATTTCTTATAGCACAATAGTATTCCATCACAATTATATGCCACAATTTGTAAGCCACTTCCCAACTTTCCCAAAGCTTTCCTTCAATTTCTAATTCTTTGTCACCACAAAAAGAGCTGCTATAAAGATAAGTACTGTCACTCCTCAAAAGTCTATTTTGCTTCTGATCACTGCCTCACTCAATCTACCTTCTCAGGTATTACCCCCTGCCCCATATCACTTTTCCTTTCCCCCTTCTATCTCTCTATTAGATAAGATAGATTTCTATAACCAACTTTCTGTCTCTCTCTATATATCCATATATATTTATGCATTCATATACATGTAGATATATATGCATATATGTGTGTGTGTGTCTGTGTGTCTCTGTGTTCTTCACTCTTTGAACCAATTCTGATAATAGTAAGGTTCAAGCATTGCTTACTACTCTGCCATTTAGGCTCTATTATAAAAGCTTTTTCTTATACATCTCTCTTATGTATAAGAAATAATATATATAAATCTCCTTTCCCCTATCCTCCTTATGAATCCCTCTTCCTCTCTTCAAGTCTTTTTTTTGAGATCATCTCAAAATGATCATCTTATATCCATGTCTTCTGTTTATTCAGACCCTCTAACCCTAATAATGATCAGGCTCCTAGGAATTATACATATATATATATATATATATATATATATATATATATATATATATATATATATATATATATTCTCTTCCCATATCAGAATATAAACATTTTAACTCCATCAAGTCCTTATGAGTGTTCTCTCATGTTTACCTTTTTATGCTTATCTTGAGTCTTCTGTCTGAATGCTATACTTTTTTTTTATTCAGATATGCCTGGCATTTTTATCAGGAATGCTAACAAGTCCTCCGTTTCATTAAATATCCACTCTCTCCCCCAAAGGATTATGCTCAATTTGTCTGCGTAGATTATTCTTGGTTGCAATTATAACTCTTTTGCCTTCTAGCATATCATATCTCCATGAATCCATTCCTTTAGCATGGCTGCTAAATCTTGTGTAATATTGACAGTGGCTCCATAATATATAAATTCTTTCTTTAAGGTTGTTTACAATATTTTCTCCTTGACCTTGGAGTTCTAGAATTTAGTATAATATTCTTGGGAGTCTTCATTTTGGAATATCTTTCAGGGAGTTATCTATAGATTTGTCCAATTCCCTTTGACTCTAAGATATCAGTGCAGTTTTCTTTATACTTGCTTGAAATATGATTTTTCATTTTTTTGATCATGACTTTCAAGTAGTTCAATAATTCTTAAATTATTTCTCCTTGATCTATTTTTTGGTTTCTTGATTTCTAATAATATATTTCACATTTTCCTCATTTTTCTTCTCCTTGACTTTGTTTTTACTGTTTTTTTAAATCTCATGGAGTCATGAGTTTCATTTTGCCCAATTTCAATCTTTATTTATTATTTTTATTTATTTTATTTTATTCTTTGTTTTTGCAAGGTAATGGGGTTAAGTGCCTTGTCCAAGGGCACGCAGCTAGATAATTATTAATTTTCTGAGACCAGATTTGAACACAGATCCTCCTGACTACAGGACTGGTACTCTATCCATTATGCCACTCAACTGACAATTCCAGTTTTTAAGGAATTATTCTCTTCAGTGAGCTTTTGTACTTCCTTTTCCGTTTGGTCATTTCTACTTTTTAAGAAGTTCTTTTCTTCAATGAATTTTTGTAGCCTATTTTGCTTTTGAAGGAGTTGTTTTTTTGTTTATCAGTGAATTTATTTTTTTCATTTTTATGCCTCTTTCACTAA
This sequence comes from Macrotis lagotis, assembly GCF_037893015.1. Classification (NCBI taxonomy): domain Eukaryota; kingdom Metazoa; phylum Chordata; class Mammalia; order Peramelemorphia; family Peramelidae; genus Macrotis; species Macrotis lagotis. The sequence goes on from NC_133663.1 coordinate 63,137,909, forward strand.
ACTGTTTATTTTCTTTTCACAATTTTTCTTGCATTCTTGTTTCTTTCCACATTTTTTCCTCTACTACTCTTTATCTTTTTTTAACTCTTCTAGGAATTCTTGCTGGTCTTGATCCAAACTATTAATTTTCTTTGAGGCTTTGCTTGAAACTGCTTTCATGTTGTTATATTTATCTATGTTTATTCTTTCCTATCACTGTGGTATCTTGTTGTCAGGTTCTTTTTTTTGTTGTTTTTTTGTTTTCTTGGCCTGTTTCTTCACTTGGACTTTTCTGCTCTTCTCACCTCATAGTGGGTTGGTACTGTGCCAAGCTTCAGAGCTAACTCTGGAGGTTTGCAGCTTTTTAGTAGTACCAAGGAGGTGTCAACCTGGAAGAGGTATGGTCACTGCTCTCCTAGTTTGCCTTCTGGTCTTTACCTAGAAAGAGTTCCTTGTTCCCACGAGGCCACAAGTACCAGTGTTCTTCACTTTGAAACTAAGACCTCATGTTTAACTCTCTTTTGTAGCCACAGGAACTTGCATTCTTCTTGGTCCTGGAATTGTGATCAGCCCTGATCTCCCCCCCCTGCTTCTTTGTGATTAACCACAAGTACTTTGTTCATCCTGGAACTTCAACCCCAAACTATATTTGGAAACTAGAGTTGCCAGTCAGCACAAATCTGTAGGCAGGCCAGCAAAGAGACCCTTTAATCTCTCTTACCAGTTTTCAATTCCATCACTGTGTCTGGGGTTAGGGCTCCTAAAGCTGCTGCTGCTATTGCTGTTGGCATTACTACTATCTCTAAGGCTCAGTGGTCCTGCTGTGTTCCCTGGACTTCACCCACCCTGGTTTTATAGACCTTTTCTATGCACCTCCTAAATTAGCTTAGGCTGGAAAAATGACTCCTGCTGACCTTTTTTTTTTTTTTTTGGCTCTGCCACTCCAAAATTTGATTTGGGCTGTTATTTTAAAGTTGTTTGAAGAAGAATGTTGGCAGAGTTCAGCAAGGTCCCTATTTACCATCTTTTCTCTTTCTCCTTCTTCCCTGAATGATTTTTTTCAATTGGTCTGTAAGTCAGATAGTAAAGGAATATCTGCTACATGGTCTTTCTCAAGAAAGTTTATGAAATAAAAGTATGAATGAAGAATGATATATGAAATAAAAACATTAGGTACCCATTATGCATTCAAGAAATAGTTGATCAGTTAGCCCCTGTCAAATGCATTTTTTTTTTACTTAAAAGAAAAAGTGCACTGGATTTAGGAATTCAAAAACTAGTTCAGAATCTAACTTTTCCCCATTGCTTCATCATTTCTAAGGTGTGACTTCTTCCAAATTACTTCATCAGGAAAACATAGGGACCAAAAAGGCCCTATAATAAATATAATAGAGCAAAGGAAATTAATTCTTTAGATCTCTTTCATTTGAACCCATTTTATACTTTATACCCTACTCCTCTAATACTATTCAAATCATTTTCAAGGCCCAGCTACAATCTCATCTCTCTCTTATGCTCCAGCTTGCTAATTCACATTGTTCACTGTTTATTGGCTTTCACATTCCCCACAAGACCTAATTCTAATTCAAATCTCCCTTTTTCTCTCCTCTCTAGGAGGGAACCTCATTGCTTCTCTTGCTGAGAAGGTTGAGTCCCTTCTATGTGAACTCCTTCAACTTCTCCTTTCTACACCTTGGATAGAACAAAGCATTAGATTTGAAGACAGAGAATATATGTTCAAAACTGCTCCATCACTTATTACTGACAATTTTGGGAAACAAAAGTTCTGTTTTTTCATTTTAATTTAAAAATTTTTTTAATTTAAAATTTTTCTAAATGAGGAGACTGGACTAATCTCTAGGTCCTAAAAGTCTAAGGTCTCTTTTAGCTTGGACTATATGATTCTGTCAACCCTGATCCTATGAATACTGCATAAGCCCTTCCCCTTAGTATCTCTTGCTAAGGACATAATCTTCAAATATTTCTACAAAACATAGTGTTGAAATGTTCCTTAAATTGACCTACTGATGCCATTTCTAGTGATCACATTTGGTGATGCATTCCATGCCCCACGATCCTTCTTAGAACCCTTTAACTCTGAACATTTCAGAATATTATCCCATGTCATATTTTGTTACTTGGAAGTCATCAAGTTACTTCCATGTCCCATGTTTCTTGAAGTGATATCTTTGTGGAAGACTTTTGAGAGGTCATGATCAAGAGTCAAATGGGATGAGAAGCCATAGATACATCATGATGTGCACAGCTGGGTCCCTATGTCAATGAGATCATAGATCTATAAAGGAGAGAAACATTTATAGACATGTATTACATTTTAGAATGTAATAGAATTTTGTAAGCTTTTTTGACATTATATTTTGAGAGTTCCATAATTAGATTTCAAACACCCCAGCAAGAATTGAAATTATAGGCAAACAATAACAGCATTCTGAAAATCCTAAGGTTTTACAGTGAAGAATATTCACTCCAATGTTCACTCCAAATTTACACCTAGTGATGTTTCTGGACTCCACTTACTTGAAACTTTCCCAAATAATCTCTAGATTCACATTTAAGAATTAAACTATGGGGCAGCTAGGTGGCGCAGTGGATAGAGCATCAGCCTTGGAGTCAGGAGTACCTGTGTTCAAATCCTACCTCAGACACTTAATAATTACCTAGCCGTGTGGCCTTGGGCAAGCCACTTAACCCCATTGCCTTGAAAAATCTAAAAAAAAAAAACAAAATACAAAAAAACAAGAATAAAACTATGGTCTTATTTAGAAATCTCAGTGGGCCTCTTTTTGGAATAATAAATGGTTGAATTTCAAATCTGATATCACACTTTATGGCACATTATATCTCTTTTCTCCACTTCCTACACAAACATATCTATAAGATGGCTGCATGCTCAAACATATATCATATCAGCATTTATTGAGGACTCTAGAAAGCATTGTTCTGAGTTGGAGGTTGGAGTGAGAAAGGAGCTTAAATAAAGAGGCAAAGAGCTCTGTCATCAAAGTGTTTATAATATAGAAACATACCTCATGTGCCATGTTAATTTTTATCATCAACTGATGCTATTACTATCCATTAGGGAGCCCACACTTATCTTGACAATTTGCACAGGGACAGAAGCATTCAGTAGGTGCGTCTCTGTCTATTATTAATTCTGCCTCCTCTCTCCATGGAATAACAGCATTCATTGCTTAGAGTTATGTGCATTTATAGGTCTACCCAATCAAACCTGTCTCTCAGCCCTCACCCACAGGTTGACCTTGGCATTATTGAGTTGGTTCACCACAGATGCAGACATGCATTGTAGAATGCTTCATACAGCATTTTTACTTTTAGCATGGAATCAATAACAAAATAAAAAGTACTTAATAACAAGGAGATGATGCAAAGTAATAATAAACATCTACCTTGTGGCTACAAATTCACTTTCCTACTAACAACAGGAGTTCCCCTAGGGGATACTATAGCTGTCTGAGAAGAAAAATATGCAACTAGATGTAACTCCTCCAACTTCCATTTAAAAAAGATTTTACATATATATGTAGAATATATATATATAATATATATATATATATATATATCATGCATGTCTATATATGCATGGAAGATGAATTAAAAAGATTGACACAGGGTGTGCAATAGAGTGGTACTGGCTATAAGTTCGAATGCTTCTTCATAGATAGCTGTATGACCTTGGGGAAATCATTTAATTTTCACGGGCTTCAATTTACTCACTTATAAAATGAGGGGGAATTGATTACATGAAAACTGAGGTCTCTTCTAGTTTTAGATCACGAATAGTGTCAGGAATGCTGAGCAATTTTTTTGAACTATGTGAAGGACAAGAGAAGCATCAAACAGGGATGGTGGGAGATCAATATGGAATACCATCTAGATTAGCAGATAAGATTGATTGAGAAAGAAAAGTTTCAGTTAGGGGGTGGAAATGGAGTTCACAAGGAACAATGAAATCAGTGAATGATGAGGAAATGAAATCACTTAGTACCATTGACTAGAGTTAAGCAGCAAAAAGGAGAAGAAATATAGGATAATACTTTAAGGGAATGTCAGGATCAAGGGGAAATTTTTAATGATATCGAATAGCAAAACAAATTTATAGAAAGCTCCCATATAGCAAATAAGGTCAGGGTGAAGAAAAGAGAGGTCATGGTCAATGCTTTAGACCCCAGGGAAATGAGAAAGTATAAGCCCAATTAGAGAGGTTGACACTAGCAAAGATTAGGACTAATTTTATCCTTTGAGATTGGAACAAAAGAAAGTGGGGAGGGATGGAAATGTTGGAGCTTTTAGGATGTGGAATAGTAGAGATGAGTGAACTTGCTTCAGATTACCACAATTTTCTCAGTTAAGAGGTTAGACCATCTGAAAGGAATGAAGGGTTGGGGTCTTAGAAGAGAGGTTTGAGACAGCTTCTAAAGAGTGAGATCTTGGCTGAGATTAGATAAAATAAATCCATAGTTGACCCAGACAGCATATTTCAGTGACTACTCCTCAACACTGGACAATTTGGAAATAGTAGATATATTTTAGAATTGGCAGGAGGTGAACAATGGAAAAACAATGGGGCAACGACTGTAAGGGAGGAAGAACAGGTTAAGACTGAAAGAAAAGAATGAGGATGGTACAGGGGTGATGGATTGGGAACAACACAAGGAGAAGATGATAGTCTCGAGTTCATAGGATAAAGAATAGATTTAGGATCAATGAGGCAGATAGAGAGAAAGATCAGAGACTATGATCAGGGAGAGGAGTTTCAGAGTTCTAAGGGAGGTTAAAAATGGAAAACACTGAAATGATTTTAGAGCACAATATACTCCATAATGTTGCAAGATTCATTCAAGTGTATGAAATGTCAAAGGCCATTTTATTTTTTCTGTGTCAAGAAAATTTCCTCAAATGTCTGACTCAGGAGAATGAGAAGGGAATAATGTTGCTCAGGATACTACCACTCTAATATGACTTCCCTGTGTAGGATCTAAGACAACTGGAATCTCTAACTTGATAAAAAAGATTGTGTTGTCAGAGTCAGGGAGCTGACCCATTGTGATTTTCTTCCCAATGGGGAAGCTATGCAGTGATAAAAAGCTATGGCCTATTTTGATTGGATTTTGAGCTAAAGGGACATTAGATATCTCTTGGTATAATATACTCATTTTGCAGAGGATAAATCTGTGACTCGGGTCACATAGTGTGTATGTAGGCCTATCTAGGATCCTAACCTAGGGATTTATTCCAATTCCCTGCTGCTGTTGTGAAGACAGATTTATGATACCTCCTCAGTGTTTTCTAAGTGGTCAGCCACCTCTGTGGTCCTATATATCATTAGAGGGGTCTGAGTGGAGAGGAGACTTGGGGAAAGCATAAAGTAAATAAGGGCATTATGAAGTATAACTGAGTGATGAGTGTGGATAAAGAGGTTCCAGGGATATGCCATTTACTACCTATGTGATCTCTGTGGGTATTGGTTTCCTCATTTGCAAAAGGAAGGGGTTGATCTAAAAGAGCACCTCCAAAATTCCTTCCATTTTAAAATCTATTATTTTATGATTTCAAGTACAACAAGATGTCATTGGTAGACTTTGATAAACACTGTCATGATGTAGTAATCATAGAAAGCCTTCTATTTGGGGTTTCCTGGGAATTGCAACATAAAATCTTATACCATTAAAAAAAAAGAGAATGGAAAGTACACTGTATTTTGGGTCAGAGGATGTAAATTTGAATCTAACCTTTTCATATGTATGACTTGGGATGACTCATTTCAATGGGTCTCAGTTTATTTGTCTTTTAAATAAAGGTGGTTATATTGGATGAACCTTAATGCCTTTTCAAATTTCTAAATCCATCCATGGATTTTTGTGGTATAAAGCAATTAAAAGTTCTAAATGTAAATATGGATTGAGATGCCAATATTATAATTAGTTCAAATGAAAGAAGAGGAGCACTGATGGCTAGGGATCAGTATTGGTGGTGGGCATGGGAATATGAAAAGTGTAAAAAGGTAGTTTTACAAAGGAGAAACAAACATTGAGTAGGGTCGATAGAATTAATTAACAGGAGGGGGCTGTAGAGATCAGAGATATTTATCAGAGATTAATAAATGATCATTTATTTATCAATTTCTTCATCTATAGAATTAGGGAATTTACAAGACCATAGATTGGGAGCCATATGAGTTTTTAGGGGTCTTCTAGTTCAAGTCCCTTAATTTACAGAGGAGTAAACTGGGTCAGAAGCACAATTTCAATCTAGAAGTCTAAACATCTATCCATTATATTGTTCTGCCTTTAAATCGGGGCTTTTAACTGTGTGTGTGTGTGTGTGTGTTTGTGTGTGTGTGTGTGTGTGTGTGTGTGTGTGTGTGTGTGTGTGTGTGTGTGTGAGAGAGAGAGAGAGAGAGACAGAGAGAGAGACAGAGAGAGAGACAGAGAGAGACAGAGAGAGAGAGAGACAGAGACAGAGACAGAGACAGACAGAGAGGAGAGAGAGAGAGTTGTGGATCCCTTTGGGAGTCTGGTAAATCATATGGTCTAAATTTCAGTTAGTAGTTAGTGAAAAAAATACAATGTTTTTCCTGTTCAAAGTCCATAGGTCCCTTAAATTTGATTCATGGACTTCTTCAGGGATCGAGGACCCCAGGTCAAGAACTCCCACAATGAACTCTAAATCCCCTCCAACTCTAGACATTCTGTGACCCTATATTTTTGTGATCTTTATTTGACTTTGAGGAAGAGAGCTTTCTACAAGAAAATGGCTAGTAGGGGGATGTAAGGAAAATAGAGTACATAACTCAGAATGTTTTGGGGGAAAAGTTTTGTCCTTAATCCAGAGCTTCATTCTATCTAATCAACTAGAAACTATTTTGTACTTAAAAAAAAAAGTATTTTATTTCCTCAAGGATGGATGGTTAAACTTCTATATTGAAATTCTGCTTCCAACATTTAGTAGTTAGCTTAGGTAGAATACCTAACTGACTTAAAAGGACATTAGGGAAGGAACTACGGGAACCTAGATTTAACTGACACATATTAACAATGTCATCCTAAACAAGTCACTTCAAATCTCATTTTAAAAGGGAAATATATGAAATTTTACTATGGAAATATATGAAGATATATATTGGAAAGATTTGAAACTGCCATATATATATCTATATCTATATCTATATCTATCTATCTATCCATCTATCTATCTATCTATCTATCTATCTATCTATCTATATATCAATGAAATAATAGGTACAATTGCTTTCCCAAATCCCACTCTTATCCTGACTTAGTTAAATATTTGCACCAAGTTTTACTTGACTGAACATGGGATGATTTATACTTATTATGGAGGAAAGGTGCAGAAGAGAACAAAGTCAGTAGAACTTCATTTCCGAGATGTTTGCTAAAAAAAATTACTTCTGTTTTTTGGATGGTGGCAGCAGTGTATGTTTTGTGTTGGGACATTTTCCAATTCCTATATCACTCAGGGCTATATATGTGGCATAGCATAATAAATCTAGAGAATTAAAGATAGAATAGAAAAATAGAAGTTGCATCATAGGATATAATTTGATTTTTGGTAATACAGAGAAGGTATATATTTGCACTGGGGGATGGGTACATGACTAGCTTATAAACAAACATTAAAGCAAAGGAGAGGCATGAGACAAATTATCATTTGGCTCATAGTCCCTTTGCAAGAGAGTTTCCAAGAACCCATACCTACTTTCTTGACTTTCTTTAAATAAAATCTAAGTTCCATGAAGTCCGTGAATTTTTTCATCTTTTTTTTTTGTGGGGGGGGATCTCTAGCTCCTGACAACATGCTTGTAGGTTCAAGTAGAATGAATGGAATTCTGGAATATTTGAAATATTGTATGTGCCATCAGATAAGATTAATGTGTTAGCTGGTTTTATTGAATTACTTTTTTTCTTGTTCTTTTTAAAATGTTATATAGAGTAACTCACTGTGTAGAGGAAGGAAAAGGGCATATGGAAAGCAAAAGATATCAATAATGGCCAGAAATAGTGTAGACTAGTGGATGAATAGTCTTTGAAACAAGGGAAACCTGGTTTCAACTTCCTCTGGTAATATTGACTATGTGACCTTGAGAAAGTCACCTAGACTCTTAGAGCTCCAGGCAATTCTGCAAGATTAAGTTGCAGAGAAGGTACTGACCTGCATTGGAAAAGGGAATTTCCTCATACAGAAGTTTTCTACACCAATGAAGTCCAGTCCCTACCAATGGCATTAAAAGAAAAAAAAAGATAAAAGAGGCTTCATCTGGCTCTCTGTCTCTCTCATTTGAGCCTTGGTTCTGTTGTTATGAAGAAAAAAATTGTAGTTTCAAATTTGTAATGATTTCTAATCCAGTAGCACCTTGATAACTGATCAGCTGGGTCAACTGACCAGATTGGATTTCCTTTCATTTTGCACAGATGTTGCACACACACAGGCATGTGCATGCACACACACACACACACACACACACACACACACACAAACACACACAATTCTTCATCATTCCACCATTTAGACTCTGGAACCTACAGCATGTCAAATGAGGTCAGGCCACCTTCTTTCCCCAAAGAAAGCATAAGCAATTTTCTAAGTTCCAGAAATGTCAGTCTGAGTAGATGGAATCTCTACAAAAGGAATGTTCTAGAATGGTGAAGGATTCTTGTCTTGGACAAAGACCTGTAATATTTCCTTAGGTTCCCAGAGCATAATCATTATTTCATTCTCGACCAGTGCATTTCAGGGAACTGCTGAAGTATTCCTAGAATAGCTATCATGCTTTAGGTTTTGCAAAGCACTGTACAAATATTATCTTATTTTATCCTCACAACCTCACAACAAGCTGTGAGGTAGGTATTATTGTTGTCCTCCAAAATAGGCTGAAGGAAGTTTAATGACTTTAAAGACTTAATGACCAGGGTCACTTGGATAGTCAGTACCCATAGTAGAATTTGAACTCATCTTCCAGAAAACTATCCTTTTCAAGATCTCCTTAGGTTTTTTTTGCTCCCACATCATTCTGTGATTACATATTAAGCTATAATCCACTAAATCCCCTAGATCTTTTTCAAATGAACTTCCACCATTTTGTGCTTATGAAATGTATTCTGTGAGCCCATTTATTCTTTTTTTTTAGGTTTTTGCAAGGCAAATGGAATTAAGTAACTTGCCCAGGACCACACAGCTAGGTAATTATTAAGTGTCTGAGGTCAGATTTGAACTCAGGTACTCCTGACTCCAGGGACCACCTAGCCGCCCCAAGCCCATTCATTTTTATTGAATTTCATTCTATTAGATTTCATCCAACATTCTAGCCTGTTGATATCTTTTTGAAACCTGTATGATCACATATTCAACTGTAATTTTTTTTTTATTTTGGGAATAGAGCAATTTAACATTGCTCTTATCTGCAAGATTCAAAAGGCTTTTAACCAAAGTCTTGATTAAAAAAAAAATAAAAGAGTGAAAGAATCAATACAGATTCCTGGGGTTTTCCAGCTGAGAGAGCTTTCCTTAAAGATTACTCTTTGGAGTTGCTCATTCAACAAGTGGTGAATCTGCTGAATTGCAAACTTTTCTCTGGTTTATTCGCAAGATGAATGAATAAAGGAAAAAAATTTAAATACTTATTGTGAGCCAACTAAGCACTGAGACAGGCAAGCAAGACAGACTGTCCCCAAAAGACACAGCACATATAGCAGATCAATGAGTAGGAAAGCGTGTTTTAAGTTAGAGGAATGGCTATTGGCGTTACAGCATGATTAATTGACATCCTTCCTAGATATGGCAGTGTTGATTTGATTTCTCAAAGTGAAATTGGAAAGTGTGGTAGAGGAAAAGTAAGAGAGGAAAAGGAGCCAATCTTAGCTGCATAGCATAATAGTATCTGGGAAGTACCTGACTGAGGGCCTGGTCAGAGGTAGAACTGGAGCTAAGGGTTTGAAGATGACTGGGAAGTCATGTGGATAGCAAAGGCATGTTGCATGCTTTACTAAAATCTTGTTTAACTCTACTTTTCAAAAAAAAGTAGTCAAGACTAAAATTGGTGTTTAGGGAAAATACAAAGAAGTCCCAAATAAGTGCTGTCAGAGATTCAAAGAAGTCCCTTCTCCTTAAATGGAGGGGAACAACATATCCTGAGTGAAGTGGATAATCTATTGCCTTTTATTCTCCAACTTAATTTCTTCTCTGTCTCTGCTTCTTCCCCCTTCCCCATTCCTCCTGTCACTCTTACTTTCTCTGTTCTCTCACTTTTGTTTCTTTTTCCCTATTTCTGTATCTGTCTATCTCTTTTTCTCTGTCCCTTCTTTCCCCTCATGTCTTTCTTATGGTCTCTGTCTTTCCTTTTCAGTATTTTCTCTCTCCCTTTTAGTCTCTTTCATTAATTCTTGTTTTCTTGTTTTTCTAGCATAAGAATGTGTGATAAACTGCAAGGAAACCCCCCATATAGAGATTCTTCCTTCCAAAGAAAGATGAAGGAAATTACAGAATTTTTCAGTGCCAAGATACTTCAATCATCTATTACTGTAAAAATAAAAGACATAATTTCCATCAAAGGGCAAGAGGGTCCTTCAAACAAGCTCTAAGACTTAGAAAAACTGAATTATTATGTGAACTAAGATACTAGCTTATCTTGGACACAGGGAACAAAGCAGGGCATGACAGTTTCCAGAGGAATCCTTGGACCTTATAATGATAAATCTAGGAGAGACTTTTTTTTTAAGCATCCTCTAACTTTTTGTTTGTCTAATGAGAATTATGTAAGAGAATTTATTCAGTCAAACAGTCAATAAATATTAAGCATTTACTGGCATCTAAATGGTACAGTGAAACAGTGAATAGACTAGAATACAGGACCTAGAGTCAGAAAGACCTAAATTCAAATCTGACTTCAGAATCTTACTAGATATATGATCCTGGACAACCAGGTCATTTGAGCCTGTTTGCCTGAGTTTTTTTTATCTATAAAATGAGCTGGAGAGGGAAATGGCAAACCATTCCAATATCTTTCCTTAAAAAAAAAACCCCAAATGTGGTCATGAAGAGTAGAGCATAACTGAAACAACTGAAAAATATAAGCATCTGTTACTTAACAAATACTATACACAGATACACAGAAAAAAGCAAAAACAGCTATATTTCTTTGATCTTTCCTTACCTTGTACAAGTCATCAGCCTCAAGACTATCCCTGAGAAACTAAATCCTTTTATTGAATGTCCCTAGAAGGAAGAAACACAATTTTTATTCTGTTATAAGGAGGATAGCTGCATTTTTCTCTCCTGCCTTCAGTTTGCTAATTTCATCAGACTTCATGCATGGAAAGACATGAACATTGTACCAAGAGAACATTGTACACATTAACAAAAACAGAAACAGCTCCTTATCACTATCTAAACTCCCATTCATTAACTCATGATCAACTGTGATGGACTTACCTCCTCTTAGCAGTTCAGTGATCAAGGATAATCCTGAGTGTTACTGAAATACCATAAATATCCAGAGAAAACACTACTACAAATCTACTATGTTCACTTTTTAAAACTTCTTTTATGTTTTTTCTTTCTTTATCATGCCTCCCCCCCATGCCTCCCTCCCTCCTCTTTCACATCACTAATATAGAAATATGTTAAATATGATAATACATGTACAACTTTTGTCTGATTGTTCACTGCCATGGGAGGCAGGGAGGAAAGGAAGGGAGGTGGAAAAATGTGGAACACATAACCTTGCAAATAGATGAATGTTGAAAATTACCTTTGCATGTAATAGAATAAATAAAATAAAATAATGAAGAAAATGTTGAAATTAGCAAAATGAAGGCAGGAGTCCACTGATAGCTTTAATATTTACAGAAAGCCAGATGTTGCAATGAAATGACTCAGAAAAGATTTTCATACAGTGCTGAATTCAAGTTCAGAGTGATCCAGTTTGCAAAAGTGAATGGAAATCTTGCTACTGAACATCAGTTTAGTTCTCCTCCAAGTGAGAAAACATGCTGAGTCTGGCTATGGGAAGAAGAAATCCTACTGCTGGCCATGAAAAGCAAGTCAGCAAAATGGCCTGAGTTAGAGAGGGAATTGAAGATATGGATTAAAGAGCAAAGGGCAAGTGGAATTCCTGTGTCCACAAAGATGGTTTAGCAGGAGGCAAGAAAAATTGCTGATGAAAAAGAAGTGACAGAATTCCAAGGAGGACACAATTGGTACTTCAGGATCATGAAACAGAATGGCCTAAGCATATGTCCATGCACCAGACTTGCCCAGGGAGTGCCTTTGGTCAACCCCCATATCAGAGCACAGGCAGGAAAACAGTCAGAGCCTTTCCTAAGATAGTGATTCATCATCAAACACAGATGAGGGTGAATTAATGAATGGGAATTTTGATAGTGATGAGTAATTGTATGAATTGGATGATGAATAAAATGAGCTCAATAACTTTATGTATTTTTTTTTCAAATTTTGGGCCCAAATTTAAGGTGCATCTTATTCATGGGTAAATATGGTATTTACAATGGCAGAAAGATAATTATGGGGCAGGAATTGCTTTTAAAGAAGGTAATAATGAAATATAAAAGTATATTTCATAGCTAAAGAAAAAAATGACCATTTTTCCAATTCACCTTAATCATGCAATGGAATTTTATTTAGTCCTGATTCTTTTCTTCTGAATATAAAAATAATAATAAATAATAACAATAATTCATTTTCTTAGTTATAAATAGAATTAAAAAGGTAAGAAAAGAATATTAAATTTGGTAAAGCTATCTCATTGTTTCATCTCCATATATTCCATTATTTTCTTATGTTTAAGATAGTTGCAACTGTTCTTTAGGTAGGTTGGAAGGTCCATAGCTCAGGGACTGAGTATAATAACCAAGGTTGAGTCATGCTTGCGGTGGCCTTTGTGACTGATTAGACTTCTGAGATGTATTGTCTTTTGGGTACAGCTTGACATGATTGGTTTGAAGATATAATCCTGATTCTTGACTCAAGAAGTATTCATTTCTTTGAGTACACCTAAGATTTTACTGATATGGGAAGTCATTCTTTTGGAATTCCTCTCTCCTGATGCAGATAAGTAGTTTCTCATTAACCCTTGAAATAGAGGTTCCTAGCCTGAGCTCTACAGAGATTTCAGTGAATCTGGAAACTGGGATGGGAAAAAATTAACATCTTCATTTCATTTAAACTCTAGCAAATTTAACATTTCCTTCACTTAGGAATTTTTAAGGAATCATTTTTTTTCTGGGAAATGGATCATAGACTTCATTAGATTACAAAGGGGTCCACATGGTTTATGAACTTGAAAAGATGATAATTTTATGATAAAACACTAATAATTATAATTATGTTCAAAATAAGTCACATGTTATCAATGTGATGCCAGACATTGAATTCCTTTGGGGTTAAATTCCAGTGAGAAGATGTCATCTATGTCTGTTAAAAGCACTCTACATTAAGCCTACAACTTTTCTATCAGGAAGGCTGAGTGCTTAATTATCCCATTGTCATCCCCAAGACTATAAGCTAAAAGCTATTGGACATCTACTGGTGTACCATAATGATAACTTGTATAAGTGAGAGCTTTAAAGTGGGATTGTTATCACTCAAAGAGTACTTGTTCCATGAATCAGATTCTCTGAAAAAAGCTTGTCAGAATCATTTGTATTGAAAGTTCAAGTGAAATCCTTAGAGTGATGAGAAGAGAAATGGTGCCAATTCCTGGACCACCCAGATCCAAAGGCAACTACTTCCAACCAGTACATGATTTTCTTATAATACAACAGCACTTACTCAAAGGAGATTGATGTGAGGGATACAGAATGATCTCTTGACCAAAGGAAAATTCACCAAGCTGCTTGAGATTCTTGGTATTGACATCTTTCCTTTGGGGTCTTCTTAAGAAGTTGTACATCTTAACTTGGCTAAGGATTTCTATGGTCAGGCAAAATCTTGCATGTTAGCAAAGATTAGTTGATTATATTAATCTATTGGAGTTTCATAACAGAGCTGAGGGTTTTAAGAGACTTGAACCTAGGTTATATTTTAATGAGAGGAGAAATCAAGTGCAGAGAAAACATGAAAAAGCAGCTTGTGGGGGATTAATTGGCTGAGGGAGGGAGACCCTGACATCTTCACAATGAAAGCAATGGTAGACATATGCCAACTTCACAGTATTATTTATGTAACTCTGGTCCCAAGGTCCATTAATATGGGATTCTCTCCTTAAAAGTGAATTTGAGTGTCCTGTCCTTTGTGAGGATAGTGTGGACTTGGTGAGGGTGAGAGATCCATAGTTCTTGTCCAGTTTTCTTGAAACATTGTCACTTCTTCAGTCTTCCAACTTTGAGAAACTAGATGAGAGAGGCCAATACTACTTAAGGTGACTGGAGCAAAAGTCTCTAGGAAGACATGAGAGGAACTGACAGACTCCATTATATCCCTATCCCTAACTTACTATTATAGAGACTTTGGAGAGTTTCCTCTTTAAGGGGAGATCTAGAACTCTCTTTTGATTGAGTGAAATTATCTTGCTCCTAATGGGTAAGTTCCTTCATTGCTACACTGTCTCTAATTTCTATTTTATTATGGTTTAGATAAATGAATTTTTTTTTTTTGCTATTCATCATGCTTGTTCATTGTGGAACTGGTATTTGTGAAAAGAAATAAATGGGGTCCTACTTCCCTGTAGTAATGACACACCAATCAGAAATTAAATTGAATCTGATCATTTCCCCTAGACTAATAATATTTAAGAGAGAGATATAATTCTGGTTCAGTACCTGCTTCTCTGAGGAGAACAGAATGGCTTCCAATCCTAATCTCCCTTTTTCTCTCCTGGCAGGAATGAAAGTCTCCCTTGGAGAAGGGGAAGGGGAGAAGAGTCTAGAGATGTTTATTATGCTTCCCTTCAAGTTATATAATACCCCCATGCTACAGGTTGGGCTCAGTCCTTGCTACACATGGGCCCCTCACCATATGTGAGCCTTCCTTATATATGGGACTTTCTCTACACTTAGGGATAACTGACCTTTCACATAGGGTTCCCAGTAAAGGGGTGCCATATTGAAACATAAGAATAAGAGGGCAAAATCTGCCTAGGATTTCATGTGTAACTCTTCACAGTGTCCACTACTAACATAGGTTGCTTTGATTATAGAAATGTGGACCCATAGAATGATAGAGCTGGAAGGGATCTTAGAGGTCATCTAATCCAACTCCATTTGAATTATGAGTAAACTGAGATCTGGAAAGCTGATAGGACATTTTAGGAGTACAGAAAAAGGAACATGGTGATTCTATCTGTAACGGATCCACACCACTCTGATGCCTCATCATAGGAAGAGGATAATCCTCCTTTTTCAAAGGCTGGGCCCACAGTACCCCAGTTCTAGCAGGTGCTATCAAATTAGAAACCCTTTTAGTATTCTTCCATCAGTCACCATTTATAAAGCTCCTGCTTGTGCGGGCTGGTCACTGACTGTGTCTCTTGTCTCAGACTCAGCCTTGCCACATCACTGAGTTCTTCTCTATCTGTAGTGATCATTTTCCCTCACCAGGAGAAGTAATAAAACCATTCACTAAGGAATTTAGAGGGAGTGATGATCTGCATTGATGGAGGGAGCATAAACATCAGGGAAATCATCGTTTCTTGAAGCGTAATAATAGCTTGTTTTTCCATAACTCTGCAGGATTTACAAAGCATTCTTTCTAATCTCTGCGCAGCAAGAAGTTTAGTTCACATTATTGTCCTCATTTTATAGATAAAAGGGATGAAGTGACTAGCCTATAACCACATAGCTGGTAAAGGTTAGAGACAAAATTTGAAATCTAATTCTAGGGCTTATTCAATGAGCCATGCTCTCTCTATTGAAGAACTATAACATTTTCTATGCATTGCCATTCATGCCCCAATACACAGTCTAGGTAACCCAGTAGGACAACTAATACCAGTTCAGGATACCTTGTAGGTCTACACTCCTAAAACTATTGTTCCCAAGTCCATATCACTACATTAACCTTTATTCTAATGAGCTAGCTGGCACCAGTAGCTTAAAACAAAAAGCGCTGGATGATATTTTTTGTGGGAAGGAATATGCAGAGTTTATAAGGGAGATGTTTTATTCCTTACGATGCTAGTTGAAGAAAATGTCTATGCACTGCTCTAAGGTCTCTAGTTTGGACTGAACTAGAAACCTGGCCCAGAGTACAGCTCTGTACTTTCAGACCGAAATGGAAATAATATTCTACAAGGAACAATAGCATCCCTAATTGTGTAACCTCAGAATTACAGTTCTAGGGCCTGATTAAGTCCCATATCCAAGCTCAGGTTCTTTCTCTCCTTTCCTAGGTTTTCTTTCCCTTTCTTGACTCCCTGTGTTCTATTTTTAAACACTCTAATTCTCTGGTTTGCTCAGATACTTGACAGGGTAGAGATGGATAGTCTAATGTCTCTATAAGGTGTAAATGTCCTTACAAGATGCAAAATGGGTCTCCCTTGTATAATCAGTATTATAGCTCACATACACTGGGCTAGAAGGGAGACATTCTCTTTCACTCCCATCCCAAACAACTACAACAACCAATCATTCCAAGGAGCCCTTTCAGTATTGACAGTGATTAGGAAGAAAATAGAGAACCAGAGGCTAAAAAATAATTAGATGTTGTGAACTGAATTCTCAGTTTCAACTCTATCCTTTTGTGAACAGTCAAAAAATTTATTAAACAAACTCATGAATATGGATGGATATATGGCAACAGAAATAGGCTTCCAGGTCTGTTCATATGTGCCTTCATATGACATTTTTATTTTTTATTTCTTTGGAGTAGAGAGTTTTATTTATCTCATGAAATCCTTTACATAATGCTTCTAGCATAAGCAATCTTCCCTGTGTCAGGTTATTGAAACAATAGACTTCTGATTTAGCTCAGATTCTACCTTTTGCAAAAAAGCTTTTCTCTGCTTTTCCTTATTCCCAACTCCTAACATCTCTACTCTGAGATAGCCTCCCATGTGCTCTGCGCATATATATATATATATATATATATACATATATATCTGTCTATCTATGTACATATATATATGTCTATGTACATATATATATATATATTAAACATACATAATTGTTTACATATTGTCTCCTCCATTCAACTATGGGCAGCCCCTTGAAGACAGGGACTATTTTTCTTTTTATTTGTATCATCAAGGGCTTAGTACATAAATATTTTTGGATAAGCTGATTGCAATAAATAATCGTTTATTAAGTCTATATTATCTTTCAGGTGCCAGAAATGGGGAGGAAAAAATAAAATAGTTCTAGGATCTTATATTTTATGAGGAGAGACATGTTTGTATGTGAGTGTAAATAAAATATAGAAGGCAATTGTTAGGGAAGGCATTAGAAGTTGGATCAATCCAAAAAGCTTTCTTAGGGGAGGTAGCCTTGGAGCTGAATTTTATATCCTGAGGATAAGGATAGATTCTTTCTTGCCTGATTAATTCCATGTGGAAAACTCAGCTACTAATAACATTTCCCCAGTTGAATAATTGCAAAATCTCAAGAAATTCCTGGAATTTCTAAGAAGAAAATGATCCTTGGAATTATGTGCTAAACCCTTCATAATATAGTAGTTTCTACATGATTGAAGGAATGGGAGCAGTTAGCAGAGAAATGTGCATCTGGGATCCAACAATATTTGCAGCTTCCACAGTGAGATCAGAGTCCCAGTAAAATTCACCATCTTTGTTGAAACTCAGATATAGCAGTTTTCTGATCCAGTAGGCTCTTCCTTCTGCCTGGCATGCCCATTCTTTAGAATACCTGACTTCCTTCAAGTCTAAGTTCATGAACCACCTCCTGCAGGAAGCCTTTCCTCATTCCCCTATGTGTTATACTCTCTTCCTTCCCCAAATATTACACATATGCTTATCTATTTATATAATTAACATCCCAGCATAATGGAAGGTTCTAGAGGGTAGGCAGAGATAGATGTAAAGGAAGAAGCTAGATCAATCTGGAAAGCCTTCCTAGGGGAGGCAGAGATAGTTTCCAGTTTGTCTCTATAGCTTAAGCTCTTAACACAGGTGGAATTTAACGCACAGTGGATTAGATTGGACAAGGAATAAGCAGACAAGACAACCTTGGGAAGCCACCTAGATTCTAGACATATGCAGAAGTACACTTTTGGCGAATTTATAGTAAGAGTTTAAATATAATGCATTTATAACATCATTGTTGATTACAGGCAACATTGTATAAACAACTGTGAGCTGGAATACCTGCAGGAAGTCATTTAGGTTCTAGGACTGATGCAGAAGTCCACTTTTGGTAAGGCTCCCTCAGGTTTCTTTTTTTCCCTTTTTATTTTTAGTTTTTTTTAAAGGCAGTGGGGTTAAATGACTTGCCCAAGGTCACACAGCTAGGTAATAATTATGTGTTTGAGACTGGATTTGAACTCAGGTCCTCCTGACTCCAGGGCTGGTACTCTATCTAGCTGTTCCCCGCTCTCTCAGGTTTCTATAAATCTCTATGGGGTGACCAGAACTTCTTGGAGTAGAAGTCTAGCCTAATGAACATTTTTATTTCATTCCAAAATAACCCTAAAATAAAGAGTTAATTCTGTACCAATAGTTTTATAAACAGAAGGCAGCCAGAATTACAACAGTATAAAAAATCAGAAATCTAAGACTAAAAGACAGGGCTGAGGAAACAACAGTCTGGATATATTGAGAGACCAGAAGTATGAAGACCAGACTAATCAAGCAATCAATTAATTAATAAGCATTTATTATGTACCAAGTATGCTAGGTACCTAAGGGTAATGGGAGTCACTAAAGTTTATTAGGCAAGGTAGCTGTTGACATAGAGCTACATTTTAGGAATATAATCTTGATAGCTGAGTGGAGATGGGTTGGGGTAGAAAAGAGATTTGATGTAAGAAGACCAGTTCAGAGATTATGACAAAAGTCTAGGCAAAAAGTGATTCATTTTTACTAGTGTGGTAACATGTGAATGGAGAAAATGGCATGGATGTAAGAGATGTGGGGATAAAATCGACAAGCTTTAGTACCTGACTATACATGGGAGTAGAGAGGGATTCAGGGATGACTTCAAGAGTTTCAAACCTGATGGGAAGGCATATTTGACAGAAATAGAGAAATTCAGAAGAAGGGAAGGTTTGGAGGAAAACTGAAGAATTAGTATTGACTCACCATATTAGCAGAGTGCCTCTCAGATTTATATCTAATAACTGGGAGAAGAGGCAAGCACAAAAGGAACTGGCCAGATAACTAGATACAAAAAATTCCATCATGTCCTGGAAAGGAAAAGAAGATACTATTTTCTTCTCAGAAATCCCCTAGCTTTCAGTTTAGTTAGACAAATTCAAAGGTTGATTTGAAAAAGAAAACAAAACAAAACTATCACCCATATCTAAGAAGGGTAAAATTCTCCTTCTCAAGGGATCTCTGCAATGGAAAAGTACTGAGCCTTGGTGGAACATGTGGATTGGGGAAAGTGATTAGAACTGGAATGTGAGGTTTCAAGAGACTGATCTTTCATCTTCAAGAAACCAAATATCAAGGATATACTGTCATTGAATTTCTAGAATCTATGTTATTTTTATACACCCTCAAGAGTCTTTTTTTTTCCAATCTCAGAGTTCCAGAAGCCACAGGTAGAATAATGATAATTCAGTGTTTCTCTGTTGTAAATAGAGGCTGCAGCCAATAATATTTTCCTTATGAATTTTAATTTGGACCTCTGAAGAAAGTATTTAAATATAATGCATTCTTGACATTGTTGTTGATTACAGGCCAATTTTGTGTAAAATATATCTATATTTATTCTCTAGCCTAGAGTGGAAAGAGAGTTGGAGTCCAACAACTTGTTTTTAAAAATTGAAATGATTTCCCTGGTCATCTTCTGTGTTTTATTCTTTTAAAAACATCATTATTCTAAGATGGGATCCATAGATTTCACCCAACAACCAAAGCAATCCATGGTACAAAAGAATTTAAGGACCCCTATTCTGGATTGAATTGAAGAGTCTGGGGCTGCTTCAGAACCTTTGTTCTAATGGGAACTGAAGATTCTGGAGATACTCCAAACAGGATGGACTCTGACTCTTAGGGATCACACTGCAGCCTTACTGACCATCAGACATTGGTCAATAATACTTCCCTTATTATTACCATTCCTTTTCCATTTTTAATATTTCCCCAAAGTCCATTTTCACTAATACATTTTTTGAACAGAACCATAAAATATATGTTGCTTGAGACAAATGTTGGGAAATAGAGTGATGAGAAGTAACAATGAAAAATAAACAAATATGAATAGATAAGCTTAGATAAACCATCACATAGAGATGTACATGACAACTGGAAAGCAATTACTCTAACAAAGAAATCATATTACTGGAATCATTTAGTGAGAAAAAGACCTCTTTTCCCCTCCACATTGATAAATATCCAGGGGAAAGGGAGGAAGGCTGTCAATGGTAGCAGCAAAATAAAAACAACTCTGTAGATTAAGGGAGGTCCTAATGTTAGTGATAAAAATAATCATGCTTATATTAATGCTAATGCTTCCTAATATTCTCCCACTATCTTCTGGTAGCCTTGGGAAAGAGATAGATGGCTATGCTATTAGCTCTATTTTTCCAAGACACACACACACACACACACACACACACACACACACACACACACACACACATATATGTATGTATATTTCCTAAATTATATTTCCAACAAAACAAAGGTAATGTTCTTGTCCAAGGTCCCTGAGCTACTTGTGGTCTAATCATCCACGTGAATGGTTAAGAAAAGAAGACCAAGGTACAGATCAGGAGTACTAAAATTTTTTTCATTAAATAATTCCTCTAAGAGTATTTAAAAAAAACTCAGACCAATCTGCTTCATTCCACCACTCCATACCAGCACCAAAGTAACAGGGCTAGCATTTCTTGTCAAAAATTGATTAATCTTTCCTTGTGACCTGTTTCAGAAATTAAGTTCTCATGGAATTTAGTCATAACATCATGGGATCATAGATTTAAAACTGAAGAGACCTCAGAGGGCCAGAGAGTTAAAGTCATCTGACTGTGATCACATAGCTAGTAAGTATCTGATTCCAGTTCTTCTTGGCTCCAAAGTAAATATTGTATCCACTGTAGCACACTGCCTCCACCACGCATCTAAAGACAGATTATATGGACAGAAGGAATAATGGTGAGTCCAGGTTAGCAGTTTTAATGAGCAGAAGAGAAAGTGTTAACTTTACTCAACTTTAATCAGTCTCTTGGAATTTCCCTTTAGTAAAGAATTGGCTTGGTCCAGTATCATAAGTCAAAGACACTATTTAGCAGGGTTCTCTTTGGATAGTCATACAATCACAAGCTCACTCAGTATGAATGCTAATGTTGACAATGATAATGATAGTAAATCACTGTGTGTGAGTTTCCTTATCTCAGCCTTCCTGTGCCTTTTGATGCGCTTTTGAAAGAAAGTATGTATTCTATCCAGGCTATCCAAAAAGTCTTACTCATTTCTTGATCCTAAACTATATTTTTCCAACATATGTATCCTCCTCCTCCTCACGTTCAGTTTTTATTCTCAAGCAAGTCACCAAATATCAAGGTATCTGTTGACTGAGTTGAGAAAATCCTGTCTAAGTATTCATAGAGCTTGTCTAATTCTAGTCCCTATTAGGGACCCTCAAAGAAAGAAAAAGATAGCCAATGTGATCTTCAGGTTGCCACTGAACAGAATTCAAAGGAATTTCACAACAGTTTCAGATATGAGCAGATTTGGTCATCTTCCCTATTGGGTCATTGTAACAAATTCATGTAACCCAACAGCTTTGCAGTCCTTCCTTTATTTTTTAATATTAACTAATAGTTTCCACTATCATTATCACCTTGGGGGTCCTGTCTAATCCTGTCAGTGCCCATCTGATTACATATAATGCACTGAGGATAATAAACCCACCAAATTACCCCCTAGTAGGACTGAGAAGACATAGAGGAGAATATGTATATGAAGGTTGTTGAAATGCCTTCAGAGTGATTGATTTTATTCATTTCAGTCATATTCCCAGGGTTAGGTGAGCTCGATGTATACCAATGCAGAATTTAATAGAATTTGTGATACAGCAGCTCTATCTATTAATATTATAGGTGGGAACATTTGTCTATTTCGGATTACCTAGAATTGATTTAAAATAAGCAATCAGTCCATGTACCAGCCTTTGCTTAGCATCTACATTGGGACAGGGCTGAAAAAGGACCTTGTCCAAAGACAAGTAAAAACAGATGAGAATTTTAAACCTGCTACTGAAGAAATCTTCCTCTTTTTAAGGAATAGAAACAATAAATGTTTTAATTGCAGAGAATCCTTGACAGGGATCTGAAAAAAAAATGACAACAGAGAGAGCTTAATTGTGCTACATTCTGTAGAAAGGACAAAACTCTACAGACACAATTGTCAATTCAACATGTTGACAGAATGGGTCATTTGAAGTGGTCATTTTGAAAAGAAATGTTAAAATCAAAGCAAGAACTTTAAAGATCAGAAAGGAAATTAAAGTGTCTAAAGTGAATATACAACAAAGAAGTAACACAAAATAGTGGAATAAAGACTGGATTGAAAGAATAACAAGACCTGCCTCCTTGTCTCAGTTTTGCCAGCAGCAGCAGAGAAACTTGGGCTAAGTCACTGACTTCTCTAAACCTCTGTTGACTCACCTGTAAATTAAATATTTTTTTCCCAATAAACATTTATTGTGTGCCCACAATATGTAAGGCATGCCTTCAAAATGAAAGATTTGGACAAGATCATCTCTGAAGTTCCTTTCATCTTTAAAATTATAGACCTTACTTACAGTTATAGGGGAAAATAGATTTTTAAAAAATTCCCTTACCTTACAGTTTATCCTGGAAAATTTCTTAATCAACTGATGTGATATAAAATAAATTCATGGTTTGCATTATAATAGCAAAGAAAATATTACATATTTAAGCTTTATGTCAAAGATTCCACTGCTATCAATGGTCCAGATGATTTTTAGGGGGCATTTATTTTTCTTACCTCCAGTCTCCACCCAAAGTCCTGGGAAGTCTCTCTGCTGGACAGCTTTGTGTTTGGCTTCCATTCCCCTTGGAAGAATGACCCAAGGAAAGTTTATTTAAAAGTAAAGGACAATCCAGTAGCATTGTATATTGAGTGAAAAATAAAATTGAATACCTCCAAGTGCCTTAACGGTCCACACATATTTTCTGTGAACAAGTTTATTGTGACTCTCTCTGTCCCTACTGTCTCCTACTGGTGTGGCTGGGACAAAATCATTGATTTAGATTGTACATGATATGAAGATAGTATTATTCTCCTTAGTTCTCCCCCCCCCCCAAAAAAAGCAAGAGGGTTAAGATTTTAACTATTGACATGGCTTCCAGGTGGCTTAAGTCATAAAAGCCCAGAACACAAATGGTTCACTTGCTCCTTAGACTTGATGAACATCCAATTACCATGTGAGTCAACCTATGCATTTGGCTATTTGTAACACCTTGGTCATGTGGCAGTGAGCAAACAAAATTATATCTTTGGTGAATAATTTTTTCATGTTACTGTTGATCAAACTTTCTTTTGTTAAAACTTATATGGTCTAAAATTATCTCATTTCTTTCTGCCCCAAGCTTGAATAACCAGACTAACCTAAGGCAGTCTGACATGGATAATTAATAGTTCCCCCAGCTTGTTTTTTGATATTCTATACCCTTTAATATTTTTTATTCTATACGTATTTTATTTGTTTTCCAATGACATACAATAATAGTTTCTACCTATCAGTTTTTGTAAGGTTTTCAATTTTCCACCCTTTCCTCCCCCCTTCCCTCACCAAGGCAGTCTGATAACCTTTACATTGTTTCCATCCTATGCATTGATCAAAATTGAACGTGCTGAGAGAAAAAACATCCTTGAGGAAAAAAATAAAATATTAGAGATAGCAAAATTATGTTTTTCATAAGACAACTTTTAAAAAAATTGAAGGTAGTAATCTGTGCTCTTTGTTTAAACTCTACTATTCTTTCTCTGAATACA
The DNA here is from genome assembly GCF_037893015.1 of Macrotis lagotis. Lineage (NCBI taxonomy): Eukaryota > Metazoa > Chordata > Mammalia > Peramelemorphia > Peramelidae > Macrotis > Macrotis lagotis. The sequence goes on from NC_133663.1 coordinate 63,162,042, forward strand.
GATGATATTTTCTATCACAGATACCCTAAAATTGTCCACTGATGGAATGAGCAAGTTCAATAAGGTTGCACAACACCCCTCATGTTGCTGTTAGGGTGTGCAATATTCTGGCTCTGCTCATCTTGCTCAGCATCAGTTCACGTAAGTCTTTCCAGGCTTCCTGAAATTCCATCTGTCCTGATTTTCTTATAAAACAATAATGTTCTATAATATACATACACCACACAATGTATTCAACCATTCCCCAATTGATGGCCATCCCTTTGATTTCTGTTCTTTGTCACCACAAACAGAGCTGCTATGAATATTTTATTCAAGTGATGTTTTCACCCTTTTCCATGATCTCTTCAGGGCATAGACCCAGTAGTGGTATTGATGGGTGAAAGAGGAAGCATATTTTTATTGCCCTTTGGGAATAATTCCAAATTGCTCTCCAGAAAGGTTGGATGAGTTCACAGATCCACCAAAAATGCGTTAGTGTCCCAAATTTCTCACATCCCTTCTAACATTTAATATTGTCCTTTCTGGTCATATTGGTCAGTCTGAGAGGTGTGAGGTAGTACTTCAGAGATGCTTAATTTGCCTTTCTCTAATCAGTAATGATTTAGAGCAATTTTTCATATGTCTATGAATAGCTTTGATTTCCTTATCTGCAAATTGCCTTTGGATATCCTTTGACCATTTGTCAGTTGGGGATGTTTTGCTTTTTTATAAATTTGACTCAGTTCTCTGTATATTTTAGAAATGAGATCTTTGTCAGAAACATTAGTTGTAAAAATTCTTTCCCAATTTACTACATTTCTTTTGATCTTGTTTACAGTGATTTTGTTTGTGCAAAAGCTTTTAAAATTTGAAAATTTTATTTGTTTTTCCAACTATATACAATAGTGTTTCTACCTATCATTTTCTCTAAGGTTTTGAATTTTATAATTTTCCCCTACCCTCCCTTCCCTCCCCATCCCCCCACAGAAGACAGTCAGATAATCTTTGTGTTGTTTCCATGCTATACATTGATTGAAATTGGATATGAAGGGAGAGAAATCATCTCCTTGAGCAGAAAATAAAATATTAGAGATAGCAAAATTATGTAGTACATAATATACTTTAAAAAAATTGAAGATAATAAATTTTGGTCTATGTTTAATATCCACAGTTCTTTCTCTGGATATAGATGGTATTCTCTGTCACACCTACTCTAAAATTGTCCTTGATTATTGCATTGATGGAATGAGCAAGTCCATTAAGGTTGATCATCACCCCCATGTTACTGTTAGGGTGTCCAGTGTTCTTCTGGTTCTGCTCATCTTGCTCAACATCAGTTCATGGAAGTCTTTCCAGGCTTTTCTGAATTCCCATCCCTCTTGGTTTCTAATAGAACAATAGTGTTCCATGACATACATATATCACAATTTGTTCAGCCTTTCCCCAATTGATGGATATTCACTCAATTTCCAATTCTTTGCCACCACAAACAGAGCTGCTATGAATATTTTTGTTTAAGTGATAAATTTGCATGATCTCTTCAGGGTAGAGACCCAGTAGTGGTATGGCTAGATCAAAGGGTATGTACATTTTTAATTTCTTGTGCAAAAGCTTTTTAATTTAATGTAATCAAAATTATCCAGTTTGTTTTTAATGATATTCTCCATCTCTTCTTTGTCATAAACTACTCCCCTTTCCACAGATCTGATAGCTAAACTGTTCCTTGTTCTCCTAATTTGCTTTTAATATTGTCTTCCATGTCTAAATGCTGTATCCATTTTGATCTTATCTGGGTGTGAGACTTTGGTCTAATCCAAGTTTCTGTGTTACTATCTTCCAATTTTCCCAACAGTTTTTATTAAAGAGTGAGTTCTTATCCCAGAAACTGGACTCTGGGTTTATCAAACAGCAGACTATTATAATGATTTCTTGCTGTCTCTTTTGTACCCAGTCTGTTCCACTAATTCACCACTCTGCTTCTTAGCCATCACCAGATCATTTTGATGACTGATGGTTTACTGTACAATTTTAGATCTGGTAAATCTAATATACCTATTTTTACATTTTTTCCTTTAAATCCCTTGATATTCTTGTTTCTCCACTATAGCCTCTAATATGAAAGAGACCCTTCTTCTATCTGCATCCATTCTACTGCCCTTAGTTTGACTTTCCAGTCCTTGAGGATGTCCCTTCTTGTTGCCCTAACATTAGATACTTAGCAGGAACTAAAAGATCATGTGTCAACAGAACCCACATCTCTTTTATCCAGCCACAATCCCCCCCCAGAAATGTATCTCCAAACCCTTATCCTCCCCAGTGATAGGACCACTGAAATTATCTTGGGTGAAGCTTGACTCTTGAGTCAATAAAAAGTACATCACAGAGCAATGATGTCCACTCAAAGAGGTGAGATCATAAGATCACAGGACACAGGATAAAGACACATCTTTATCCAACTCCTTATTTTGGAAGAGAAAACAGAATTTCAGAGAAATGATCACACCAACAATTATAGAAGAAGAGGTGACATTTAGAGTTTGGGCAACAGTTAATAATGCAGTTTCAATAAATGTTCATGGTGATGGCATTGATATGAATTAAAAGTGGAGAGATAGAGTGGGAACATTTTTTTTAAGAGACTCAGAAATCTTTATTTTACTCTAAAGGTAAAATATTTTTGACATGCAAGTCTGACTCAAAGGAAATGGGCTGTGTCTGAGATCATGAATTCCCTCATATTGGACAGCAAATGGAGGTAAGACAACCAATTGTTGGGGGGCAGGGGATTGTTGTAGATGGGATTGTTGCTCAACAAATCAATGAATAAGTATTTATTTAGCCCCTACTATGTGCTAGACTCTGGAAATACAGGTATAATTTGAGCCACATGACCTCCAAGGCCCCATTCCCTACTTTCAGATTCTATGATTATCAACATAATTTTCTCCATGACATTAGTTAAAATCCTATATAATGAGACTTTGTCTTGATTACAAAAAGCAAAATGATCTATTCCTAGTTGTAAGATCTATAGTTCTGGGGAATTAATGAATAAATGAATGGAAAGGAATTTATTAAATGTCTCCTAGACATTGAGAATACAAATTAAAAGAGTGAGGTATTCCATCTTTTCCAAAAGGTTATACCATAATATGAACATTTATAGGGAAGTACTAGCTATGGGAAGGTGAAAAGAAGTATTGGCCAGTTGATTATCATGTTATTTTCAGAAGCTTTGATTACTATACCCAGAGTAAGAGGTAGAATTATAACATAAGTATGACAAGAGGCCCAAGAGCAAAGCTGGACAGAATATGAGACAAGGTCTAGGCTCGGCAAGATATCATGGAGTAGGTGAGTATATAGTCACTAATTAGGAGAGTTAAACCCTAGTGAAAAGTCACTTGACCCCTAGAGAGATTAAGACCTCTGGAGGTCTACTCCAGGGAGAGAGAAGAATATTGCAAAAGGAAAGATGACAAAGGTCTGGGATCAGTTAACAAACCATCAAGCTGTGGCAAGGTTTGAGAAATGCCGCTTGAATCCCAGAAAGAGATCAGAAAACAGTAGAGAGAATTCATATATAGACCCTTATATGTAATAGAAACTCTTTAAATGTATGTTGAATTGTTTTGGATCATATCATTATACTTTTGACATGTGATCCTGACTAATCTGTTTCCCCATCCAGTCTAAACACCCGTGACAACAGAACATCCAGATGGTGTTTTCACACTGTGTACTCTCATCTCATCTCTTCAGACTTTCTCAATTAGAATGTACCTTCAAGAAGTATGGTTTGTTCTTTCAATCTTGCCTGACCTATTTTGAACATCATTCAACAGGGAAAAACTGTCTTGTAATCATTTATTTGGTTCTGGTTTAACTTAAGGAGTCATTTTTCAGTTGTTCCTTACCTGAAGCAGATGTGGGGAAGGGTTAGAAGACTAGAGGCAATAACAGGAGAAGTACACAAGTAAGCTCAATTACCTACTAGCTAAAAGGGACAGAGAGAATTTATAAGGTCAAAATTGGTGTTTACAAACTTTAATATGAACTCAAGGACACTGAACCTACTCTACCCAGGAGGATTTAGGTTTATTGAGCATCAGTATTCTTTTCTGCTTACATGTCCAATACCTAGTACTTAAAATACTTAGGACCTATTGTTTCATGATGTGAAGAAATAGTGTAGACATTTGTACCACTGATGCAAATCAGCAACTCTGCTGGAACCTATAATCTGAGAGAGTTGCCTTGAGCAAAGGTAGCTGATTTAGTAACTCAACGCATGTAAGAGGAGTAGGACATGAACTCTGTCAACCCTCTATAGACTAGACTAGGTTGCCTATTGTCTGTTGCCCACCTAGTGATTCAGTAATTGCTTCTTGAATGGAATTGATATATCTGGAGAGCCCCAAAACTTTCTTTAGTTATTTCCATACCATGGTATACAATAAATTATGGTGAAATATTTTAGATTCTTCAAGCTAAAGTGTAAGTATAAAAAGATGGATTTTCATTTTTCAGAAATTCTATTTAGGTGTTTTAGAAAGATTTTATTTATTTTGAGTTTTGGAATATTTCCCCATTCTTTTTTTAACTTTAGAAAGATTTTTATTAATTTTGAGTTTTACAATTTTTCCCCCATTCTTGCTGCCCTCCCCCCACCCCCCACAAAAGGCATTCTGTTAGTCTTTACATTGTTTCCATGGTATATGTTGATCTCAGTTGAATGTGATGAGAGAGAAATCATATCCTTAAGGAAGAAAAATAAAGTGTAAGAGATAGCAAAATTACATAATAAGATAACTTTTTTTCCTCCTAAATTGAAGGTAATAGTCTGGTCTTTGTCCAAACTCCACAAATCTTTCTCTGGATACAGATGGTATTCTCCATTGCAGATAGCCCAAAATTGTCCCTGATTGTTGCACTGATGGAATGAGCAAGCTCATCAAGGTTGATCATTACCCCCATGTTGCTGTTAGGGCATACAATGTTTTTCTGGTTCTGCTCATCTCACACAGCATCAATTCATGCAAATCCCTCCAGGCTTCCCTGAATTCCCATCCCTCCTGGTTTCTAATAAAACAATAGTGTTCCATGACATACATATACCACGGTTTGCTAAGTCATTCCTCAATTGAAGGATATTCACTTAATTTCCAATTCTTTGCCACAACAAACAGGTCTGCTTGCTATGAATATTTTTGTACAAGTGATGCTGTTACCCTTTTTCATAATCTCTTCAGGGTATAGCCCCAGTAGTGGTATTGCTGGATCAACAATTTTGTTGCCCTTTGGGCATAATTCCAAATTGCTCTCCAGAAAGATTAGATGAGTTTATAGTCCCACCAACAATGTATTAGTATCTTAGATTTCCCACATCCCTTCCAATATTTATTGTTGTCCTTTCTGGTTATATTGGCCAGTCTCAGAGATCTGAGGTTGTACAGAGATGCTGTAGAATCATATAGGATGAGAAGGTACTGATGGGTTAAGTTTTGCACTGTTAGATAAAAACACTTATACACTTTTAATGTAAAACTGTAATGCATCCTCATTATTAAATCAATATTAATGTTACTTTGAATATTTAGTCATATTGTTTCTGCAGGATAACACTGTCAATATTTTGTTCATGCTTCTCAAATATAAATTCACTTTAATTATTGAATTTCCCTGTTTCTTATTACTTACACTTCTCAAGGTGATATGATGTGATCCTTTCACTGGTACATTTTGTGACTTATCTATAAAAGATGCTCTTAATTGAGGTTTTGGAGAACAGCCTTCCAGTGATAAACTTCTCTGAACATAACTTGACTCCATCTTGGACAGCTAATATATAGACTGTTGATCACCAGGCCTATACTTTCTCAAAAGTTTTCCCTTCTGGTAAACCTAAAAAAGTTTATATTCTGTCCTGGTTATCCCTTAGGAACCCAAAGTCACTTCCATAACACATAAACTATCAGATAGTTCACTAGTAATATAATAATCTACCAACTACTATTGCTATCATATATTAATAACATGTACACTGAATTTGTCAATATAACTGAAAGGAGTTTATTTCTGGATGGAGTTTATGAAAAAAACTAAGATTCAAGAATGTTATCAAAAGGCCCTCACTGGATAATTAGAATTCAGCCAAAAATATTTCAACAAATAAACCAAGAATAAATGGCTGACTCATACAGTCCATTGAAAACGGACGATGATTTACAATGACAATTTAAGGCTTGTTCATTACCACCAGAAACTGTAGAGGAGTTAAACATAAGAAACATGGACTTAATGCTCAATGAATATTATATAAGTAAATGATAGAAATTACACAGCATATCATTGAAGGTTATAAAAAAATCAACAACCCAGTAAAAAATGTGACATTGGCTAGAATTATATCAGAAGCTTGCTATCTTTCATAGTTGAGAGATGATAAATCCTCATTCTCTGAACACAGAGTTTAATTTTTTCTGGAGAACTTTACAATAAACTATTGGAATCAAAGCATTATATCAGACCAAACTATTGTTCTCAGTTACTTGGATATAATATTGATCCACTAGAAAACCACTGAAACAAAGTCAGTTTTTAATGAATGTTGCTGTATCTCTAGGGTATATAGGATGCAAAGTTTTGTTTTTTTAAAAAGCAGAGGCCTATAGCAGAGGAGATCAAAATCAGATGAGACATATATCATCCTTGTTGTCCTGCCTGCTGCTGGGGTTGTACTGGGGATGCTTTGAGAAAGCCAAGAGGGAACAAGTACATATCCCAATAATTTCATTCCATTTAAAAAAGCAGTTATTTTATGCCCAAAGAGCAACAAAAATGTGCATACCTTTTGATCCAGCAATACCACTACTGGGTCTATACCCTGAAGAGATGATGAAAAAGGGTAGAAACATCACTTGTACAAAAATATTCATAACAGCCCTGTTTGTGGTGGTAAAGAATTAGAAATCAAGTAAATGTCCTTCAATTGGGGAATGGCTTAGCAAACTGTGGTATATGTATGTCATGGAACACTGTTGTTCTATTAGAAACCAGGAGGGATGGGAATTCAGGGAAGCCTGAAGAGATTTGCATGAACTGATGCTGAGTGAGATGAGCAGAACCAGAAAAACACTGTAAACCCTGGTGGCGGTGTGGGGGTGATGATCAACCTTGAAGGACTAATTCGTTCCATCAGCGCAACAATCAGGGACAATTTGGGGCTGTCTGCAATGGAGAATGCCATCTGTATCCAGAGAAACAATTGTGGAGTTTGAACAAAGACCAAGGACTATTACCTTAAATTTAGAAAAAAAACCTGATATCTTATTGTCTTTCTCTTATACTATATGTTTCTTCCTTAAGGATATGATTTCTCTCTCATCGCACTCAATTTGGAGCAATGCATACCATGGAAACAATGTAAAGGCTGACAAATTGCCTTCTGTGGGGAGGTGGGGGGAGGGAAGTAAGATTAGGGGAAAATTGTAAAACTCAAAATTAATAAAATCTTTTAAAAAAGAACTGGCAATTAAAAAATCAGTTATTTTATTCACCTGCACCATAGTTCAGAGAACATAAAAGAATCCTAGCAGGGGATTTTCCCAGGAATATTTTTAGTTTACCCCCATTAGAAAGAATGAGAAGAAAGAGATGATGATGGTGGTAATGATGACAATGGTATTGATACTCCATGATTATTGAATAATTATTTTACAATATCTCAGCAGCATTTTTCAATATGCCTTCACATCCTTTAGCTTACTCGACAAAAGCAAAATCCCTATGATATTCCATGGTACTCATGAACAGTTGTGAGCTTTGATTAAAGGCATACTGGGATCTTGAGAAATGAGCTATATAAGTTAGAGAGTTTTTGAAACAGCATATTTAAAATCTTTCATTTCTTCCTTCATCTTGTAATCTTTGCTCACTGACTAAATATTTCTTCAGCTGTTAAATGTTATACAGAAGGTTTATCTAACTCTTGCTCTAGAAAAAACGATAACAGGCAAAAAATATTAATGGAACCATTTTGCTATTGTTATAGGCAGCTGTTGTTGGGTGACATTTTAAACGAATCTTTGTTAGAAGTCTGATTGATGATGGACTAAAAATGGTCCATATTGTTATCCTCTCAGGCCAGAATAATATTGCCAAAGTGTGCATGACCATGCATTTAGCAGCCAAAGGAAAATGATTCTTTACTTTCTGACCCTTAAGAGAGAAAAGAAGAAAGTTTGACACTTCTAGTAATTAAGATTTTTTAAGTAAGATAAATTAATCCATGATTTTGAGGGGTTCATTCTACTTGGTCTTTTGGACTCATGAGATATTAATAGACAGGCTGAATGATGGATACTTGTTACAGCATCATTCACTGAAAATTCTCTACCTCCTCCACCATCCGGTTCTTTTGATGTGGGTTTCTATTCCTAGCAGTTCTCAAATAAAGATAGCTTAGGTCTCTCTATTCTTGTAGTCACAGTAGTCAGTTATAAGAAAGGTCTGTAATGGAGAACCCCAGGGACCTGTGCTTGGTTTGATACTATTCAATATTTTAATTTTCCAGATCACGGTGTAGACCTCAAAATTATCAAATTTGTAGCTGACACAAAACTAATAAATACAATTATAAAGCAGTCAGACTACAAAAAGGTCTTCATAGATTAGAATTTAATTAGATGAAGATGTCTAGTGATAACTATAATGTGTTGGAATCCCAGAATTAGAACTTTTTAGCTGGAATAGAACTTAGACTCTCTCAATCCAATTCTCTCATTTTACAATTGAGAAAACTAAGTTCTAGAAAGATTAAGTCACTTTCCAAAGGACACATATATAATGGCAGAATCAGGATTTGGGCAGTGGATAGAGCACTGGCCCTGGAATCAGAAGGACTTGAGTTCAAATTTGACCTCAGACATTATAATTAGTTGGGGGACCTTGGGCAAGTCACTTAACCCCATTGCCTTGCAAAAAAAAAAAATCAGGATTTGGACCAGTTTCTCTAATTCTGAATCCAGAATTTTATCAACAAGCCTCCATGCTGCCTCATACAGACTGAGCAAATCAATTTCAAGCAGGAAGGATGGAGGCAAAATGGCTTAATAATAGTTTATAGGGAAATTGTATGATGAGAGTGAAATATAAATCATTAGTATGACATGGCAGTCAAAAAACATAAGAGAACTAACCTAAGCTGTTTTGAGGAACTTAATAGGTAGAACAAGGAAATTAATTGGTCTCAGTCTTCTTCCCCAACCAGAACAAATATGAAGTATTGTTTTCATTTGCAGGCATTATATTTTATATTAAGGGTAAGATGGTTTGGAAACTAGAAGCCATGTCATGAGGACTTAAAAAAACTGGAGAGGTTTAACCTCCCCCAAAAAAGCAAGTAAGATTTCCTAACTTTTGTCAAGGATCTTGAAGTGTTATAGGAGAATAGAATGTAAATTGTTCTGCTTGGGTCTTAGAAGCAGAATTAGGAGCAATGGGTGGAAGTGGTACAGAGGAAAAGTTAACGTTGATATAAGGAAAAATTTCTTAACAATCTGAGCTATTCAAAAGTGAAAAGAGATGCTTCAGAAGGTTGGTGAATTAGGAAATCTTCAAATAAAAAAGTCTTCAAATAAAAAAATGGATGCCCATTGCCAGGGTTTGGGATTCCTGTTACAAAGGTCAGGAAAAGGTAGTAGACTATGAAGTGTGGAAATCATAGCATGGACCACAAATTTCTAGTTTTATCGGCATACGCCATGAAGGGGCAGGTAGGTGGTAGATTGGGTAGAGTACTGGACCTGGAGTCAAGAAGATTCATCTTACTGAGTTCAAATCTGGCCTCCACTTACTAGCTACGTGATACTGCACATCACTCAATCCTTTTTGTCTCCTTCCTCATCTGTACACTAAAGAGTTGGAGAAGCACGAGCTGACAAAGGAAATGTTCAGCCACTCCAGTGTCTTTGCCAAGAAAACTCCAAGAAGAGTCACAAAGGGTCACACATGACTGCACAATAACAACAAAGCCATCAAGGCAACTAAGTGACACAGGAGATAAACATTACACCAGGAGTCAGAAAGACCTGAGTTCAATTTCAGCCTCAGACTGATTAGCTGTGTGATACTAAGCAATCATTTACCCTTTGTTTGTCTCACTTTCCTCAACTACAAAAATGAGAATAATAACAGCACTGGCACAAAGAAGATGTTATATAAATTCTTATTCTCTTCGTTCCTCTCTCCATTTCACTCCAGTCTCTACAAATCCTTTACAGAAAGTTATCATTTTCCTCACAGGGCAATTAGGTGGTGTAGTAGATAGAGCTCAGGACTTGGAGTTAAGAGGACAGGAGTTCAATCTGGCCTCAGACACTTGCCTTCTATTAGCTGTATGACCCTTGGCAAGTCATTTAATCCTAATTGCCTCATATCCAAGGCTGTCTCCAGACAGCCTGATTCATATCTGGTTACTGGACCCAAACGACGTTAGAGCAGAAAGTGAAGCTGGTGACATAGCATCCCCCCCAATCAAATTCATATGCTTGTCATGGCATCATCTCTCCCTAATGTCATGGTCTTCAAAGATGAAGGATAAATAGCAGCAGCAGTAGCATCAATTCTCTTGTATTGTAGATGCTGCTCTCTCCAATGTTACCTCATGAAGACAAACCCAGGAGATAAATTGTATTCAGCCTTCCTTTTACTCATTATTGACATCCTTGTCTATAAGCTGGCCCAGTTTTATGCAGGAGTCCTATTTGTTGTATGAACATTTGATAATACTGAAGGATCATAAAATGGAAGATTTATTGGGAAGAAATAGATGTGTCTCTGCCCAAGTTTATATAGTATTGTCTCACCCATGGGGCATAGTAGATATGACAAAGATATTAAAATTGGAAGTGATCTTAGAAATTATCCAGTTCAATATTCATCCATTTTTAAAATGAAAAATTTAAGATCTAAGAAAGTGAAGCTTAAAGGAGTTGTAAAGGACTTGCTTTAAACACGAATGGGAGAAACAAAGCCCTAAAGACAAGTTAAAATGGTAACATATGACACCAGCGGTACTTGTAAATGGATGAGAGAATCATATACTAGACTTGGAGGAATATACAGAAGAAAATCCCATTTTCAGAGAGATTACAGTCTGTTGAGGACAGAACAAACCAAAAACAATAAGAAATATATGCAAGAAAAATGAATGTTAAGGAGATATAATAGATCTGTTTGGAATGATGAAAAGCAGCTTAATAACTTAATCAATTTCTTCATCTAATTGAGTATCTCCAGTATAAAGAGAAACAATGTCAGGAATTTTAAAAGTAAATTGGAAAAAACACAGCACCAGTAGTTCCAAATCTTCTTGCAATTAAATGAGATAAACAGGTGGGCAGATATAATAGCAATCTAGGAACAATTTTGAAATGAAGATGAGAAGAAAAAGAATAGGAAAAAATAAGGGAACTAAAATATGAGTTTGTGAGAAGAGAGAAAAAAGGGGAAATGATACTTTAAGGGAATGATGTCTAATGAAATATTACTATATATAATATGCAGATATAATAATCATTATAAACTTCACATTTAGATACTTGGCTTATCTTTCTGTTTCCCATATCCATTATTTAATCTCTCTATCTAATTCTACTTTTTATTTAGAAGGTTGAATCTTATCAATGAGGTTCAAGGTGGACTGTATTGCTGGGCTATGATATAAGCTACCTTATCCCATGTCTCTACTGATATTGAGATTTCTTCTTTCATGAAGAGGAAGAGGATGACTATGGCTAACCATATTCAAGAAGGAGGATTTATATCTATATCTTAACTCATCAGATTTTTACCGATTATTCATATGGTGCTATTTTTTAGGATTTAGGACAAAAGTCCATTATGAAGTATGTAGTCCTGGTAGAATGTAGTCCTGACTCAGGCTGGTAAAGTAACAGTTAGCTTATTCTCAGTTGGCTTAACTCCCTCTCAGCAAACTCTTGTTTACACAATGAATATCATAAATAATGAAGAAAAGAAATACATATTTAAATAAACAAAAAGACAATAATCATAGAAGTTACTCATATTAGTCTAGAGTCTAAACTATAGAACAGAATACCTGAGTCAAAGATAAAATCCTATAGAAAGAATGATTTCATTCAAGGAGTCCATTTTTTCAGTCTTTGTGAAGTACCAGGCACTTAGAACCAAGGAACATGTTGAATTGTAAAGAGATCTCTTTTTTCTCTTGCTAGTGGCTCCTCAGAGTTCAGGGCTCCCATTAATAATTCAAAAGTTGTTGCTTTTTTCCCTTGTCCCATCTCTCCCCCCAGCTCCAATCTCTCTCTCAACCTCACAGGGCTTTCCTTTAGTGCTTGACCAAAGTCTACCTGATTGAGGGGGTTATACTTATAGCATTTTCTTTTGGAGATCTATTGAAAGGAATGCAAAAGGGATGAAAGATAGGGAGAGACAAGACTCTGTTCTTTACGTCTTACCTTTATTCACCCAAATTTAAATTGTGAAGTCATTGAGTAGTCCTTTATCAATCTTGCTAATTTACTCCTACCTCAGCTCAAAACAGAGAACTTCCAAAATTAACTCAGGCCTAGATGTTAGATATAATCACATGGAAGATTTATGCAAAGAACAGTATTAAAATGATAACTTAATTGAAACAGAAATGAATATTAAAGTAATAAAAATAGAACCAATCTGGTATCTGAATGGATATTTTGATACTACCTTTCAAGAGTAGTTTGAAACTTTTTTTCTAAACTTAAGATTCTGGAGTGGAAGTATAGGCTTGGCTCATTCTTTGACTGGAAAATATTTCTGGACAGTTTAAGAGTAGAAGACAAGAAAAGGGTCAATTCTATGTTAGGAATTTTCTATTTTTCACTTCTGATTTCTGTGAGACTAGTCTGTAACTGGTCTCTCTAAGGTGGCTCCCATTATGCCATATCCATTAGAATTCCTTGTTCAACTCTGGATCATGTGGACAAGGAATAAACTTCCCCAACTTCAATTTGGTGAACATCAACACAAAACCTTCTCTAGGAAATATATTCAACTTCGCACTTCCTGAAGCATGTACAATAAATCTCTTTCTCTCTAGGACAAAAAGGTAGAGAAAGGGGTGAGAAGTACTCACAAGCCATCTCTGCACTCTGCAGAGCCACTAGCAAAAGAAAAAAAGAGAAATGAATGAAACTTCTCAAAAGGATTCTAAACATAGTTAAAAGTCAAATAGCCAGCATAAGAAAAATTGGCCTTGATGGCCATTTAGCATATGGAGGAATTCAGATTTTTCAGTATCCAATAATTCATAGGTTTAGAGTTAGCAGGAATCTTAGGATTCATCTTATAAGGCTCCCTCATATTTTAGTTTGGACCCCGAGAAATGATATGATGTTCCAAATCACACCGGTAGTCAGAAGGGATTCAAACTTACATACTCATACCAAATCCATTGCCCTTCCCACTATGCTAGACTCGGCTAGGAAGGAAAAAAATAAAGCAAAGCAGAAGCAGGATGAGGTTCAGTGGATCACATGGCAGCTCCAGATGTCAATATAAGCAACTTAAGAGATAGATTATTAAGATAGATCAAAACAGGGAAGATGATATTTCCAATGTGCTCTGATAACATCAGAAATATATTGCTCTTCTGAGTGCCACGTTTTAGGAAAGATTTGAATAAGTTACATTGTCTGTAAATTGGAAGGACCATAATGCTTACCTTAAAAAATAGGCTTAAAAAGAACTAGGCATTTTTAGTCGAGAAAAAGTTTCAGGGAGATATAATAACAGTGTTCAAGAATTTGAAGACTGTTATGTATAGGTGGGATTGATCTTATTCTACTTGGTCCTGGGAGGATAGAGGCAGTAAAGAAAGTAGAAGCTGCAGAGATGTTGGTTCTGGTGTCATCTGAGGAAAACTTTTCTAAGAATTAGAGTTGTCCAAATGTATAAGGCACTGTTCCAAGGAATCATTGGATTTTTGTTAGATATTCATTGGACAGGAAGCCTAAATGAGTTTCTTTTCAACTCTGACATCCCGTGATTCTGTAAAGATTGAAGAATGCAAGTGGAAGTAAAGATTGGAGGAGTGAAAAGAACTAAAGGGATAAGGCTTATTTTATATAGATAAATGCATATATATATATATATATACATGTGTGTATATGTATAAATATATTTATGATGAGAGAGGGTGGGAGAAAGAAGAAGGAGGAGGAGAAGAAGAAGAAGAAGAAGAAGAAGAAGAAGAAGAAGAAGAAGAAGAAGAAGAAGAAGAAAGAAGAAGAAGAAGAAGAAGAAGAAGAGAGAGAGAGAGAGAGAAGAGAGAGAGAGAGAGAGATGAGAGAGAGAGAGAGAGAGAGAGAGAGATTTGAGGGGTTTGGGGGTTGTGATTGTAACACCTCTTTTGGACTAATTTCCCAATTCCTGCTCACATGAGTTTCTGGGTCCTGGAGGGCTGTTGATTATTTTGCTCTTCCAGTTCTGCAGACCTGCTTTATTCTAGAATTGTTGCTTTTGAGCCCCCATCCAATATGCTTTCCAATATTTATGGATCAGTTCATATCAGTTAACTTTTACAGGAAGATATCTGCTGAGAAATGACATCCCCCAAACTAAGGACTTGTTGTCTTATTAGTCATAGTTTCCTGTGTAGAGGTGAAGATTTAAACTTTAAGCAAAAAAAAAAAAAAGTAGGAAACACATGGAGCTGAAAAATACCTTTTGACCCCCTGGTCCTGGGAATCCATTTCTCCCTTAATAGATTTCCCTACTAAATTTATTTAGGGAAAGGTCCATCTTTGCTCAACTGGTCTGACTCCTTGCAGAGTGTAGTATATATTAGCTAATATCTATGGGGAGTTAGATCAATCAGGTAGTTCAATGCTATAATGACTCTTCACATATCTCAACAATTGACTTTGGCTACTGCTGGAAAACTCCTATGACTGATGGATTTTCCTATCTTCTCATCTCTTTTAGGTCACTGGGTTCCTCCTCTCTCAGGATACTCATTCACTTAAGATGAGGAAAGAATAAACACAAAATAAGAGAAGTAGCACCATTCAGCCACCCATGGTGGCTGATAGGAGAAGCACCTTCCTGACCCAGAGACTCAAGTGATAGAGGAAAAGAAAGGAAGATCTGCTCAAACTTTTTATATACATACTCATTCCTGGCCCAGCCTTTCCTGAATCATCAGTCCTTCTGCCTCCTCAGTAAACCCAAAGAGTCTTCATCTCCCAATATTAGCAGCTCAGTTAACTAAAGTTTCATTTACTACAGTGAAACTAGGGAGGGAGTATTGCATGTGCAATAGTCTCTATCATTAATGTCTGGAAATATGCACATCTCAAGCCTCCATATGTTTGTTTAGAATGCTGGATAATTATACCTCAAATCCCAGATGGGGGTCCCAGTATAGCATTATATTATCATCTACTTTATGGTTCTATTCTTGATGGTAGTTGTCTAATGTTAATGCTGAATCAACATTCTTTTTTTTTCCAGTTATACTCAGGAATGTCTGACATCTGGGGTATTCTTGGCAAAGGTACTGGAATGCTTTTCCATTTCCCTCTCTAGCTCATTTTACACGTAAGAGATAGGGTTAAGAGATTTGTCCAGAGCCCCATAGCTATTAATGTCTGAGACCAGATTTGAACTCAGAAAAATGTATCTTCCTGATTCCAGGTTTGTCACTCTAATCACTGTGCCACCTTGGTACCCAAACATTTCCT
Source organism: Macrotis lagotis (assembly GCF_037893015.1). Taxonomy (NCBI): domain Eukaryota; kingdom Metazoa; phylum Chordata; class Mammalia; order Peramelemorphia; family Peramelidae; genus Macrotis; species Macrotis lagotis. The sequence continues at coordinate 63,177,791 of NC_133663.1, forward strand.
TTATTGTTGTCTGAAAAATATTCTCACATACACATTTAAAGTGACCTGTTCAAAGCAAACTCTGTATAACTATATTGACCAAGGTTTAGCTCAGAAAAAATTTGAAACAATTTCTTTGCAGAAGTGGGGGACTAAGGATATCACTCATATAGTCATTTAAGACATTAATACATTTAATATGTTGGTTGATTATGCTGAATTACTTTTCCTTCTGTCTTTCTTCTGTCTGTCCTCCTTCCATTCTTTTTTTACTTATTTTTTCTCCTTCATTTCTTTCATGCTTTCCTTTCTTCTTTTCCTCTATCTTTCCTTTCTTAATTTTTTCATCTCTGTTAGAACTGAGAGTTTTATAAGTAGAGAAATCATTATATCTGGAATGGCAGTGACATATCTAGTTATATTTGGAGATGAAGAAAACCTTTTAAAAGATACTAATTAAGATATTTAAGTTTTTTTCTAATTTATTTATTTTTAGTCTTCTTTTCTTTTATAAATTTTGAGGTCCAAATTCTCCTTTCCTCTCACTCTTCCCCAACCCACTGAGAAGCCAAGCAATGTGATACCAATTATACATGTGAATTCATGGCAAAACATATTTTCATGTTAGACATATTAAAAAAACAAGAAAAACTAAAATATATACTTCACTTTGCACTCAAAGTACATCAGTTCTCTCTCTCTCTGGAGATGGATAGCAATTTTTCAACATGAGTCCTTTATAATTGTCGCAGAACCTTGTATTGATCTGAGTAGCCAAGTCTTTCACAGATGATCATTATTGCAGTATTGCTTTTATTGTGTACAATGATCTCCCATTTCTTCTTACTCCATTTTGTTTCCTTTCAGATGTCTTGCATTGTTTCTTAAAGCACGATGGTAATTTCATGGTAACCACATGTTATAAGGGGGTAGCTGGGTGGGTATAGTGATAAAGCACTGATCAACCTTGGAATCAGGAGGACCTGGGTTCAAATATGCCCTAAGAAACGTAATATTTTACCAGCTGTGTGACATTGGGCAAGACACTTAACCTCATTGCTCCACAATGTTGAGAGCTACTCAAGTGAGTTTAGGTTAGAGGTTAGTTATGGCTAAAAGACCTAAGTTTTGGTGACCCTTGAACTGAAGGCTTTCCATGGAACTCTGATTTGATAACACAACTGCGTCATTCCTGGCCTCACTTGTTGATACCTCTGTTCTGGAACTTCTTGACCTGAGTTATACCCTGCTAGGTTACATCCTGCCCAAAATAGAGTTTCATCATGGTTTTTATCCTATATGCTAATTTTGTGGTTTTCTTCTATAAGAACTATTTGATACTTTTTATTTTATTTTATTTTATTTTTAGAATTTTCAAGGCAATGGGGTTAAGTGGCTTGCCCAAGGGCCACACGGCTAGGTAATTATTAAGTGTCTGAGGTCAGATTTGAACCCAGGTACTCCTGACTCCAAGGCCAGTGCTGTATCCACTGTACCACCTAGCCGCCACCTAGCCTCCCCCTAGCCACCCCCTATTTGATACTTTCAATAAGTGGCCCTGCTAGTTGTCCTGCTAGTACCCCCACACGAGTGTACACATGTTTCTTTTTCTCTTGAGCTGAATGAATCCCCCTGGTAGACAAGGAAACTCAGCACCACAAAAGCCCAAAACCAACCATATGCTACAACTGAAGATAATCTCCTCAATTTCCAATTCTTTGCCACCATAAAAAGAGCTGCTATAAATAATTTTTAACATATGGTTTTTTTTCCCTTTTCCTTTAATCTCTTTTGGATAGAGACCTAGTAGTCATATTGCTGAGTAAAAGTGTATGCACAATTTTAAGGCATTTATGCACACTTCCTGATTGTTCTCTGAAATGACTGGAAAAGTTCACTACTCAACCACTAGTACACTTATATTTTTCCTCAACCTCTCCAGTATTGCTATTTCTGGTAGATGTGAAGTAGTATCTCATAGTTGTTTTAATATGCATTTCTCTAATCTATAGTGATTGAGAGAATTTTTTTACATACTATAGATAGCTCTGATTTCCTCTGAAAAATTACTTTTTATATCATTTGACCATTTATCAACTGGGAAATAACTTTTTTTTTTTAGGTTTTTGCAAAGCAAATGGGGTTAAGTGGCTTGCCCAAGGCCACACGGCTAGATAATTAGTAAGTGTCTGAGGTCAGATTTGAACCCAGGTACTCCTGGCTCCAAGGCTGGCTCTTTATCCACTACACCACCTAGCCACCCGGGAAATAACTTTTTTAAAAAATTTGCCTCAGTTCTATTCTTAGGATATATTTGAGAAATAAGGCCTTTATAGAAAATTTTGCTGTTGAAACTTTTGATATTATTGTCTATGGTACCTTTGTATCATAATGTATTTTCCCAATTATCTCTTTTAATTGAATCTATTTTTTCCTTTTGTTTTGTCTCATATCATGTTTGCTACCCCTGCTTTTTTTCACTTCAACTGAACCATATTAGATTCTGCTCCAGCCCTTTATTTTTAACTCTGCATGTGTCTTTCTCTTTTAACTGTGACTGTTATAAATATGAAATTGTTAGATTCTGGTTTCTAATTTATTTTGCTGTTTCCCCTTTAAGGGTAAGTTCATCCCATTTCTAATCATGGCTATGATTACTATTATATTCCTTCCCATTTTCTGTTCTCTCTCTCTTCCCTTCCTATTTCCCTATTGGGTAAGTCACATTTCTATACCCCACTGTGTGTTTATGTATATTCTTCCTTCTCAAAGCAATTTCAGTGAGAGTAAAATTCTAGCATTACCTGCCATACCCCCTCTATCCTTCTACTCTATAAAAGTTCTTTCTTGTACATCTCCTTTATGTGAGGACAATTTTCTCCATTCCACCTCTCCCTTCTTCTTTCAGTGTATCCTTCTCTCTCATCTCTTCATTATTTTTTGGAGGTTATATTATTCCAACATAATAGACTCACACTCATGATTTCTGCCTATGGTAAATTCCTTTTAAATGCCTTAATAAGAATAAAGTTTTAAGGACATACAGGTATCATCTTCTGAAATAGTAATGTAAACAGTTTAACTTTATTGAGTTCTCTATGCTTCTCTTTAATCTTTTTGTTTAAATGTCAAATTTTCTAATCATCTCTGGTATTTTTACTAAGAATGCTTGAAATTCCTCTATTTTACAATGAGATACTTCATATTTTTTATTCTTTCACTCTTTATGACTTGTCTTACTGTTTCTTGAAGTCATATGGGGTGATTAGATTACACTTGTACAATTCCAATTTTTAAGGAATTGTTTTCATCAGTGAACTTTTGAAACTCCTTTTCCATTTGATCAATCTGACTTTTTAAAGAATTCTTTGCTTCTCCTTTTCAATGTAGCCTATTTACATTTAAAGGAATTCTTTTCTTCAGTGAATTTTTGTGCCTTTTTTTTTTAACCATTAGGGCAATTTTGGTTTTTAAAGTGTTATTTTCTGCAGTATATTTTGTGCCTCTTTAACCAAGTTGTTAATTCTCTTTTCATAATTTTCTTGCATAACTCTCATTTCTTTTCCAAGTTTTTCATTACCATTCATATCTTTCTTTAATTCTTTTAGGGATTCTTGTTGGCCTTGGATTAGCATTTTTTGAGACTTTGTTTGAAGACTTCTGATGAAAAAGGATCCATCATCTTTTCCAATAACTCATTTCACATTTGTATAGCTTCAATTAAGAGAAGGAAATGGCAAATCACTCCAGGATATTTGCCAAGAAAACCCCATCAATAGTATTGTTAAAAAATGGTTCATGGGGTCATGAGAGCTGGACATAACTGAAGAGCAGCAATAATTGGTAAGAAGGGTTTGTAGTGTTATTCCTGACAAGGCTAACTTTATCTTTTTGTCAATCACTATAATCTCATGTTCTTTGAAAGATTCATCCAACCTACTGAAGGCTTTCCTTTAATTCTTATTGTATCTCAAGAACTCCCATGTATTTGAGCTGAACACTAATTAAATAAGAAGGAAAAATTAAACCATATAGAGGAAAAAAGTGGTAAAGATCTCAATTCCTATAGATTTAAAGTTTTATTCTACATAATTCCACTGCTTTTTTTCAGCCTAGTTCTGACTAATTCTTAGATCTATTGTCCTTTTCTGTTATCATTCCATTTTCAAAGAGTACAAAAGTTCATCTTTTTCGAAAGGGCAAAAGCAGTGCACACCAAATGTCCTTAACATAATAATGAAAAGAACAAAACTGAAATATTTTTGAAATAGAGAGAAACTAAGTTAACAAGGATTTTAAGTTGCTCTATTAAAACTCCAGGACATTTGTTTGCCATTTAACAAAAACACTGAAGACTGATCTCCTTCCAATCCTCTCTTCATTCCTAGAACACATAGCTTATAGTGGTGGTCAAGTTGCCAACAAAGGAGGAAAGAAAACTGCAGGGATAGGAGAGAGAGAGAGGGTATGGACAAGTAAAAATGGAGACGTTGTTGAGAAAGAGAAGAGATGTTTATGTAGGGGATTTCATCTAAGGAAACTTAAAGACATATAAAAAACCTAGTATGGGTTTTATACCTATGCCCATGTCTCTTCCACCAGTTTATTTTTTTTTTCCCCCTGAAGAATCTCAATAGAAGTCCTGGGATTTCCTTTCTGGCTGTTCCTCCCAAAGCCCCTCTGGGTTTTGTCTCTTTAGGACTGATCTGTAACCAGAAATTATGCGACCTGAAGCAAAAACATTTCAATGGGAGAAAAAGGGAAAGGGAACTGAGGGAATCACTGACGAGAGAGCATAGAAAAAAAAACACAACTGTGTTAGACTTTATACCAACAGAAGGGCCAACATTATCACATATGTAATCTGGCTGTGCTCCCTTGCATATTGAAAGTGAAGCAAAGCCTTAGAGATAGCATGGTAATGAGACTCTGGAATGGAGTAGCAAGTGAAAGTGAAGAGGTCAAGGTCATGCCCAGTGGTTTAGGACAGCTGAAGACCACAAGAAAAAAGAAAAAAATAACACCAAGATTGCTACAGGAAGGAAACATGAACCTCCCCCATTTCATTCCATATTACCACCCTGCAGCAAAATTCAAATTATCTCACCTTTCTTAAATAATTTAATTTAAAGAATTAAAAATAGTTTAAATTTAACTGGCCAATTACAAGTAAAAATAATTTTTAAATTCTTTTTCCAAATGATTTTCATTAAGCCCTTTCTGAATATTTGACTCAATTATCCATCAATTCTGGTATCTTCCTTAGCCCCCAAGATGGCATAGACTTCTTTTTTTGTCCTTTAAAACCTCCAGAGCTTGGCACCAACCCACTTTTCTTCCTTAATTAGATAATAGTGCCCCCTCTTGGACTTTTCAGTACAGCCAAAGCATTAATCTCTTTCTTTTCCTCCATGTCTTATGTTGATGCTTTAACATTGGTCACAGCCCTCTCTCTGGAACACTTCCACCTTATTGAATCCTCTTATCTGAGATGCTGCTCAAGTACCACCTTAGATACAAAATCTTTCCTGTTTCTTCCAAGTGTCAGAGCCTCCCTAATTACTTTGTAATTAGTCACTTCATGTTTATTTGTATTTATCTTTATATTGATGCTGTATATGCTTAGAAACATACTTGTTGCTTCCTGCATTAAAATATAAGGTCATTTACAGTAAGGATTGTGCCATTCTTTGTATTTGCAACCACAACACCTATCATAGTGCTCCTAAGTGTTTAATAAATATTTGTTGATTATTTTAGCTTAGAATCAAGAATTAATTACATGTAACTAAACAATTAAGTGAGAAATACTGACCAACTATTACCAGACTATGAAAACTCTGAAGGGAGTAATCCAATCTCCCATCCAACCTTTCTTTTCTTTGCATTTGAAAAAAATTTGAGTGATAAGTTTAAGAATGATGAGCAGGATGCTCTCAGAAAAACCTTTGAAGACTTATACAAACTGATACAAATTGAAATAAGTAGAACCAGGAAAACATTTTACACAGTAGCAGCAACATTATATAATGACCTATTATGTAACAGGACATGAAGTAGAAGAAAGGGAAAAAATATGTCTGTGGAAACTTAATTTTAACTTATGTATAAGTTCCTTGGAGACAGGATTGATTTTCACTTTTGATGACTTTTTAAAAAATAGTCTGGAAAAGGTGAGGAGAGGACAGGACGGAAGAGGAGATGAGAGAGGAGAGGAAAAAAAAGAGGATTGCAAAATGGTCTGGAATTGGGCATGTTTAAAGTAGAATTAAGAACAGTAAATCCTAGCCTAATTTGAAATGCTTTCTTCTCTTCTGCTATCCTCTCATTCCATACATTTTTAAAGTGACAAAAGGAAAACAAGTAGAGAAATATATCTTTGGATGGTATTCATATTATTTTTTTTCATTGAATGCACACAATAGAAAGAGAGGCTTAAATTTGGTCAGACTAGAAACAAATATATCCTTAAATACTCCTGAATGAGCACATCTGAACTGAGTCAATATTTCACTTATTCAAAATCCTTGGGAAGGATTATGGTCCTGCAGATAATTGCGTTAGAATGAGGTGGTTATCATATTACCTCTCCCCGCTTGAAGTCTCTCACTACTTCAGGCCAAACAGATTTTGTCTCTTTCTTCTACTTCATGTCCTGCTACTCCTGACCCAATCCTATCGATCCTGTCTCCCCATTTCCCCCAATTCTTTAGGCTCCTAGTATACTCCCACTTCAGGCTTTATTGTAGCTATTCCATTTATATTTTTAACTTGCTTGGCCATCAGGAAGAACAGAAGCTAGGAAGGGGAATAGGAAGCAGGGTGATTAAAAAATCGTCTTGCCTTTCTGTAGTTTCTTTACCATGTAATAAGTACCATCCCTAGTCTTTACTCAGCATTATTTATAAACTGTATTAAGGATATAGGAACAATGAGCCAAAAGCTGTTCAAGGTCCTGACTGAAGACAAAGAGAAAAAAGTATTTCCTGAAGAATTAGGCTCTCAACTGAACCCCAGACGAAAAGCAACAACTATTACAAAGGCACTACAGAAGTCCAGGTAATATCAGGTGGGACAGCCTTGTCCAAAGCATAGAACTTTCTATTCCAAATTACTAGCCAAGAAAGATAAAGGAAGCAAGCCATGTAAGAGAAGTGGTCCAAGAAGAAAATTGGGAACAAGTGTAGTCATAGTATGGTAATAAAGAATGTTGCTCTCAGAATCAGGAAAGATATGGGTTTGAAGTACTAATTCAGATGACCTTGTACAAATTTTAGATTCAGAATATGAGAGATTTAGAACTGCAAGGGAAAACTTCAAGGTCATGCAGCATCCAGTCTGTCCTGCCCCCCCCATTTAAGAGACTAAGAAACTGAGTTCCAGAGAGCTTGAGCAATTGATTATAGTCAAACAAGTTTGTAAGGGTCAGAGCCAGGATTTGAACACTGGAGTTTTATTGGCAAAAATAATGGAGTGGTTTATCATTTCTTTCTTGTTCATTTTACAGAAGAAGAAACTGAGGCAATGCAGGTTATGACTATTAAATGTCTGAGGGCAGATTTGAACTCAGGAAGATTAATCTTCTTGATTTCAAGCACAGTGCTCTATCTACTGTGCCATCTGGGTGCTGCTCGTTCCAGTGGAACAGATGACAATTGAGCCCCAGTTTCCTTAACTATAAAAAAAGAATTGATAATATTCTTAAAAGTTAGAAAGACTGATTAATATGTAAAAGAAAATCATTAGGTGACCCAGAAACATGCAAGATTTAAGTATTTTACCATAAAACTACAAAAATATGCCATATAATAATATGAATTGCCATAGAGCTGTACATGAGCCAAGCATATCCTTGCTTCCACACTGAAAGTATGAAAGCCTTCCTGATTCCTCCTTCTCATATTCCTTTGTTGGATCTTCATTCAGGTTACATCCACTAGCCATGAGTATCTCTCGTGGCTTTATTCTGGACCTTCTTTTCTTCTTTCTCTGTAATATTTTAGTTGGTGATATCATTGGCTTCCCTAAATTCAATCATAGTCTTTAGGCAGATGATTTTCATCCCTATCCTCTAATCTTGTGTTGGAGCATCTCAAACTTAACATGTCCATAACTGAATTCTCCCTTCCCCCAACTTCTGCTTCTTCCTAACTTCCTTATTCCAGTCAGTCACCAGACAACTTGGTACCACCCTCAACTCCTCATTCTATCTTATCTCCATCATAAAATCCACTGTCAAATCCCATAAAATATATCTTGATAACATCTCTTGTATAAAATCACTTCTCTCCTCTGACATGGCCCTGACCTTAGTACAGATCCTCATCAACTCATGCCTGAACTATTGAAATAGCCTTCTGGTTGGTCTTCCAATCATCACATTTCCTCCTCCATACAGCTGTCATTTTTGTTTTCCTAAAGCTCAGGTCTGACCATGTCATTCATTCAATAAACTCTAATGGCTCTTTATTATCTCCAGATTCATGTATATATAATATCTTGTTTGACTTTTAAAACTGCACATCTTGACTCTCTTCTATCTTTTCCAGTCTATTTGCACCTTATTCTTCTCCACATACTCAGTGAATTACTTTTCCTTGCCACAAACACTTCCTCTCCCAACTCTGTATATTTTCACTAGTTGTTCCCTAGATCTGACACTCTATCTCTTTTCATATCTACTTTCCTTCAACTCTTCACCTAAAATCCCACCTTCTATATGAAGTTTTTCTCAATCCCCCTTAATTCTATTGCCTTCCTCCATGAGATTATCATGAATTTATATTGTCTATTTCTTGTTTGCACATAGTTGCTTGCATGTTGACTCCCTCTTTATATTGTTATCTTATTGAAAGTAGGAATTATATTTTTCCTTTCTTTGGATTCCTAGTACTTCCCATAATGCCTGATAAATAGTATACTCTTAATATGTATGTGTTAACATTATCAAAAGGGAAAAAATGCTAATTTAGATAATTTGTAAGATTTGTGTTAGCTTTTTTCTTGTTTGGAATTGTTCTAGGGAGGTGGCTGAATCACAGAAACATGCTTGTGAGTTTTTATGAACTGTGGGATAAAGTCAAGCAGTTCATAGAGATGAATGGAAAAACCTGTCAGGAATAACTGTCAATGATAGCAAGTGGCTGTGTGATCTAGTGTTTATGGTGGACATTATCAAGTACCTCTCAGAACTGAACTTTAAACTGCAGGGTTCAGCCGTCTTCTCAGCCCTATGCTTTCAAATGGGAAATCATTTGAAGCTAAATTAAAGTATTGGAAAGTACAACTCAAAGGAAATAATATGGTAAATCTCCCCTCTCTGAAAAAACAAAAGCTTTCTAAGACTCTTCAGTATGTTGGTGAATGCACAAAACTAATTGAGGCATTTGATGAAAGACTGAAGGACTTGAAAAGCATCTTTGCAATGACATTCAGTGTAGAAGCAGTTGATATGCCTCATACCCTACAAAACAAAATCATTCAGCTGATCACAAAAGTGATGATGAGCTGAAAGCTAGGTACAAACAAACTCCTATTGCTTGAGTTCTATAATGGTTACTTAAGCATTTGAGGAGACAGGCATTGGAATATTCTTCTGTGTTCAGAACAACTTAATGATGCGAGCAATTCTTTTCAAAATTTACCATCAGAGAGAGTTGACTGTGCTCCAGATCGATTGACGTAACCTGGAAAAGCAGTTGGGAATAGCAACATCATCAATACCAGTTGAAGTCACATGCTTCACCAAAGAGAAACAGTGCCAGCCATCACATTAGAGATGCGTTAATTAAATGTTTGATCAAATATAGCAGGCTAATTTTTAAGCTGATAATGTATGGCCTGCAAATGATGTTATAAATATCCAATTGGTCCCTGGCAGAAAGTTGACAATTTCGTATGGTCCGTGTATGATGATATGAATATTCAAATATTCTTAGCAAAATAAAGGTTCCCCCACCCTGATCTAGAAAGACAAAATAAGAAATGATAAGTTGTCCCCTCCCTAGAAAGTCCAACGAAATAAATGGGAAGTGAAAGTCATAGATAGTGCCCCAAAAAGGACATTAAAAGAATACAGATAGACAATGAGAGCTTTATTGCCTTTATCCATGAATAAGGAGCCACATAGCTATAGGCAGTTTTAGAGATCTGGTGAAGAACTAGGGGAGCCAAAAACAACTGTATCTTGATCTTATATCTTGACTGGGGTGGGGGCAAAGACAACTATATCTTGATCTAACATATATCCTTCTGAGAATCAGCACCTTGCAAATAGGGATTGTTTCATTCCTTGAACTTGTACCTCCAGCCAAGGGTAGAGCAAGGTATTTCTAGTAGGCAGATCTCAGAAAAGGGGGGGGGGATATTGACCCTTATTCAGAGTTATTGGCAGTTATTTCCCAAGCACAATTGTTTAGACTCCCCCCCCATCCCAAAATAGAGACATGCCTCATTGGATTGTGAAGGGAACCTTTTGTAATTTTTAAAGAGCTATATGAAGAGAATGTGTATTTACAAATATATTTGTGTATACATGCATATACACATAAACACATATCTATCTATCTATCTATCTATCTATCTATCTATCTATCTATATCCATAAATGTCTATCTCTATGAATCTTCCTCTATGGAAAAGGAAACAAGGCATTCTTAGAGGTATTATTCCTTTTATATTTCTCCTTTCCATTTTGGTTGATTCTCAGAAAATCTAAAAATTACCAACAATTCTCCAAATGGTCAAAATAATCTATTGAAAAAGAGGTAAATGAATATCGAGTTTTCCCTACTAGAAGTCAGAGTTGTCTGTGTTTTTACGTAAATGTATGTAGAGTCAAGTTTGAAAGTGTGCAGAAGTAGCTTGGAAAATACAAGAACATTAGGGAACACCTCAGGCAGTATCCCAATGCTCAGAGTCTTCCACATGCTTGAGCCACAGGTGGATAAGGCTAAGCCTTCCTCAAAAGAATATTTCAAGAACTCTAGGATGGGAGACAAATGGCAGGATGAAAGTTTATGATGATGATGATGATGATAATGTTAAGTCTAAAACAACATCCATAAGTGGAAGGGGCTAAATGCTGAGCTTAGAAGATACTAAAATCACCAGAAATTGAGAATGGGACAATAAAGGAGAGCTTCAAGAAGCAGGAATTGTTTGGTGATGTTCATTTTAAAAATTCCCATGCTAGAATCCCTTCTCTCTCTCTTTTTTTAAAGCAAAATCAAGTGTGAATCTCATCTAGACTGCTAAGCGTGGAGAAGAGGGAGAAGAACTGGGGTGGAGGGGACCCTTTGATTGAAGAAGCTTGATCATTCATCAATAATAAGAGGCAAACACTTATGAAATGTATATCTGAGGGCTCAGACGGAAGATTAGAAATACCCATCCGATCTTAGACAAAGCACTTTGTAAGAGTCTAAATTTCCTCACCTGTAAAATATGCCAATAAAACCTTTCCAAAGGTTATTGTAATGATGAATCAACATATGTAAAGGACCTTGCAAAATCTAAAGAACTGAATGCTCTCATTATGAATTATTTAGGAAAATATCTTTGCAGGCCAAGCCCATTGTTAATTTTATTTTTAATTTAAAAAAAAATTTTGTGCTTTATATAGATGATCTAAGTAACTGGCAGCTAAGCCCCACATTTTTGTGGATTTGCCTCCTTTTAAGGATATTTGATAAGCAGTATCCTAGGTAATTGCTTTCTCATTCCCCAGTCTGACCACTCCCTAATGGCCACAACCATGGAAATAATGAGCATTGTTAGTGAAGAGTTTTCCAACTAATTTGAAGAAGCCTAGCTAAGAGAACAAGTCTGAAAATGAACCCATGTGGGCTTGTGATGTGGATGGAGGAATTGTACTAATGGGCAGATTTTCTTTAACTCCTTGTTTCTAAAAAATAACTTTTTCTGATGTAAAAGTTCCATTTGTGTTATTTCATTACCTAACTCATACTCTTCTTGCTTCTAGCAGTGCATAGCCTCCTACTCACTCCTCCAATTTGTCTTTCCTTCTTCCTCAATGAATCAAATTCCATTTGACAGCTCCGAATGGAAGCAAGGCACAGCAGGGTGGGGGCAGGGGGTGGTCCTCAGTTAAATTTCCAAATGGGTTTCTTCTCTAGTGTGATCTTCTATTGAAATAACTGCCTCTAGCATTTGGCTCATCTAGAGATCAAATATGATAAATGTTCTCTTTGAAACTTCTCTACTCAATCTGGTATCCTCAAACCTGGCTATAAGTCAAGCTGTTGGTGGGGGGGGGCGGATAATGTTTTTTCTGAGTCATCTTTTCTCCCAGGGGAGGTCAGTAACTACTTTGAAGTGAATTAAATTCATTTCCTCTAATCCTTCCTATCCCCTCAAGGAGAATATACAAATTAATCTTCAATGACTTTTGTACAACCCATTTCAAAACACACCAATCATATAAAGTAGAGACTGGGACCAAATGTATCGTTACTTTTCAACCTTTCTTGAAATAATATATTTAGGGATAATAGTGTTAAAACTACAAAGCTTGATTTAAAATTGAACCTATCAGATTTCACATTGGAGGAGGAGGGAGAGTCTAGTGAAGAGATGGGAGAGAGAAGGGTTTGCTTTAGATGTAGAACCAGAAAACTGAGTTCTAGGAAATTCTTGACTATTCTTTTTTGAAACACCCCAGACTTGCCAGAGTAAGAGAGAACAACAGATTGGAAATGTACCACAGTCTGCACATCTATTAGCTGACCATGAGGCTAATGTATTCCTTTGTCTCTCCTGTTTCATATTGACCCGCCTCTGGCACTTAATTCAAAGCACAGGCTTTTGATAAAAATGATAATATTATAGATTAATCTTGAATACTGACTTGTAAAGGCATAAGCTGCAGTTATTGAGGATATCGCCTCACAATCACTCCGATTCATGGATAATGGTCTGGTTGACATTTGTATAACATTTTGAGGTTTGCAAAGGCTTTGAACTTCACATTCTCTGTAAAATATAGGGGGAGCCTATTTTAGATGGAAAGAACTGAGGTTCATAAAAGTTAAATGACTTGCCTATGGTCTCACAGGTGATAAGTGCAAGAGGTAACCCTCTAAGGCAGTTCATTCTAACTCCTAGTCCCCCTTTTCTGTCTATTATACCATGCTGTCTAAGATATTCTTGGAAATCAGCCATGGCTTAGGGAGAAGTTACAAAATTCCCCCTCTAATCCTCATCATCTGAAAAGTGTAAATACTTTTTACTTTTTTAAAATTTAGCAATTTTTAAATCTACTTTTTAAAAAAAATTAGCAATATTAAATGAGTATTGGGAAATCTATCATTTTTGTATCATGAAAATGCCTATAGAAAAGTTCTCTAGTGTCCAGAGGCATTCCCAGAGTAGACCATGTTTATATGAATGGTTTCTTAGTCTCCTCCAAACACAACTGGTCTCTGAAATTTCTTTAATCAGATCTGGGCTATGAAGGATTGCTAGAATTAGCATAGATGGAGAGAAAAAAGAAATTCTTGGGTAATGGCATTGGAAAACCTAGGCAGAAATATGATTTCCTTTAATTCCCATGAAAAGATTAGGAGAAGAGTAGAGATTGATAACAGGCCATTAAACAAAGGACTGAGAAAGGGTAAATATACAGAGGAGTCTAACTCCCTGGTAGAAATAAAGAAATTACTTGATTTTGTAGGAATACCCAGAAATGAAATATACACTGTCATATGAAAAAATGCTCTAAATTATTATTGATTACAGAAATGAAAATTAAAGCATTACTGAGGTACCACTTCACACCTCTCAGATTGGCCAATATGACCAGAAAGAATAATGATCAATATTGAAATATGGGACACTAATGCATTGTTGGTGGAGTTGTGAACTGATACAACCTTTCTGGAGAACAATTGAGATTATACCCAAAGGGCAAAAAAAAATGTAACCCCTTTGATCCAGCAACACCACTGCTGGGTCTTATCCTGAAGAGATCATGAAAAGGGGTAAAATTCCCACACGTACAAAAATATTCATAGCAGCTCTGTTTGTAGTGGCAAAGAATTGGAAACTGAAGGGATTCCCATCCATTGAGGAATGGTTGGAAATTTTGATATATGTATGTGATGAAACATTATTATTCTACAAGAAATCATGAGGGACAAGATTTCAGTAAAGCTGTAAAGACTTGCATGAATTGATGCTGAGTGAGATGAGCGGAACCAGAAGAATATTGTATACCTTAATAACAACATGGGGTGATGATCAACCTTGATGGACTTGCTCACTCCAACAGTACAGTAATCAGGGACAATTTTAGGGGATTCAGAGAAGGAACTTTGGATTACCATTTTCAATTTTTAAAAATTGTCTTATGTATTACATAATTTTGTTATCTCTAATATTTTATTTCTTTTGGGTCTGTTTCTTATCTCAACGCATTCAATTTTGATCTATGCATATCATGGAAGTAAATGTAAAGCTTATATCAAATTGCCTTCTGGTGGGGGGAGGGGGAGGGAAGGGAGAGAGGGAGAAAAAAATTGTAAAATTCAAAACCTTGCAAAAAATGATTGGTAGAAATTACCATTGTATGTAATTGGAAAACAAAATATTTATATAATTAAAAAATAAAATAAAATAAAATGCGTGAATTGGACTAGATGCTCTCTAAAGCCCCTTCCAGCTCTGATTCCTACAAAGCTTGTTTCCATACAATTTTCAGAAATAGCTGCTTGGCTTTTCAGGAGGCTTTTGTGTGTGTGTGTGGGGGGGGGTTGCAGGGCAATGGGGTTAAGTAACTTGCCCAAGGTCACATAGCTAGGTAATTAATTAGTGTCTGAGGTCAGATTTGAATTCAGGTCCTTAAGGAGTTTTCTTGATCATGAAATAATTATCAGGCTCCTTATATCAGAATCCAACAAGAAGGCTGACCTATGAATAAGAATTGAAACATGATTCATTGAGCACTTATGAAAAATTCTAATCTCTAACTTTGCTGAAGAAATCACATTTTAAGTACTTCACTAATAAAACACCATTTGCCCTGGGTATTGAATTTCTTTAAAAGAAAACAAACAAAAAAATCTCATATGTATTAGTCTGCACCTTGTTATTGCAATAGTATTAACTCATTTTTCTTTCCTTCCTTTGCTCCTGGTTCCCATCTTAAAAGACAAAATTTCAAATTACATAGTCAATGTATTTGCTTTGTACAATGCTTTGACCATGTAGGGGAGAGGAAGAACATTTCCTTTCAAATAATTTTAAGGACAAAATGACCTTCAATGGAGGAAAGAGACTGTATCTGACAATAATTGTATCCCCAAATTCCAGAGAACAGTAGGTCCTAGTATATAAGGTTGCAGAACACTCTGTTCTCATTTATCCCTCCAATATTACTAATAATAGCAGTTCACTTTCTTTTTAAAATATATTTTACTGATATCTTTTTCTTTCATATAACTTAGATTTCTGCCTATTATGTTTCCTGTCCTCCTTCCAGATAGCCTTCCCTTATAACAAAAGATTTTTAAAAAAAGAAAACCAGTTAAGCCACTCAATAGTTTAGTGTTTATTATATGCTAAGAGCTTTAGAATTATTAATATAGTTTTAAAATTTGAATATTAATATATTTTAAAAATATGACCTTATAACCACTTCTACATTCCCACCTCTGAAGTGGAATGGCATTTCTCTTGTTTTGGAACATGTCAATTCTTTTAATTTCACAATATTGATTTTCAGGTTTTTGGTGGTGGTTCTTTTTACATTGTTGAAGTCATTGTATATATGTTTTTTCCTGCTTAACATACTTCATTTTGAATCAGTTCATTGAAGTGCTTTCATATAGCCTTCATGTTTGTTGTTTATTATAGCACAGATCATACTCTTACATTTTTTAAAGGTTTTTTTCCAAGGCAAATGGGGTTAAGTGACTTGCCCAAGGTCACACAGGTAATTGTTAAGTGTCTGAGGCTGGATTTGAACCCCAGGTACTCCTGATTCCAGGGGCGGTGCTCTGACCATTGCACCACCTAGCTGCCCCAATACTCTTACATTCTTGAACCATAATTTGTTTATCCATTCCTCAATTTCTTTGCTGCCATAAAAGGTGAGCAGTCCATATTTCTCTCATTATCATGCAGACATGTTATAGAAGTATTAATATTTCTATTCTACAGATGAATAAACTAGGACTCAGAGAGACTAAACTACTTATCTGTGGTTTTATGACTGATTAGCATTAAAAGAGGGACTTGAACTCAAATCTTATATCTAAAACCATTCCATTACATTTTACTGTCTTTTTAATCAAGCAAAAATATCTTTATGTACAGCTAATATAATCTCTTTGTTACATGCTATAGAGAATGCAAAGAAGTCCATTTTGTTTTTCCATCAAATAGCTTAGAATGTAGTTGAGGCAACTGGCGTATATACACAGAAGTATAATTAGCAATACCAATCTGTGAGTGAAAAGTGTCAAATAAACAGTAGAACAAATCCAGAAGAGAGAGAGATTACTTCTGTCTTAAGGTTTGCAGGAAAGTCTTCAGTGGAGAATGTGAGCTTTGAATTGAGCTTGGAAGATTAAGTATAATTGAGAGAAATGAAAAGGAAAAGCAAAGTTGTATTTGGGAATGTGTGCTCTGAAAAGGAGGACAAGAGCACAGTAAAGACCAAAATGTGATTGATATTTTTGAGGTGATAAAGAATATAATAGTAACAGTGAAAAAGGGATGGTGATTTGAAAAGTTCAACCTCTCCTATTTTTCCCCTAACGCTACTACTACCTCATTGCCCAAGCAGATTTATTTTGTTGCTAATTCTGAAACTCTGGTCGTAAATAATACTTCTGACAAAACACTCAAGAGTTAGCTCTATCTCTTTCTGTCTTCTCAAGATATTTCTTCCACAATTGCTTCCTCCCAACTATATTTCTAATAAATATACCTCATTAACAGATGTTGTGTGCTCACTCATTTATAAAAGACAAAATAAACATTTGAAACAAAGAAAGTTAAATACCAATTTGCCCCAGTGCTCAGAGGAAAAGGTTATAAGTTCCCCTGAAGGAAAGGGGATATAAGAGATTCAGAATTGCCATTTTGGAAACTGTAGACCAGGAATCATATCTCAATAAGTCAACTTCTCTCCTTATTACTTGTTGACCTATTCACTATCTCTCCTTATAATCCTGGCCCCTTTGTGGTGGCTGTCTCTTTTCTATGCTATATGTCTCTGAATAGCTGTGTTTTTCCTCACTCAATATAACTTCCTATAGCTTTCCTTTCTACAGTTCCACATTGCTTCTGCTTATCCCATTAAGAAGTGGTATCTTTATGATGCTGTTACCACCTGCATTCAGTGAAATGATTTTTAAAGATTACTGTAAGTCATAATGTGTCATTCCATACTGTTTTTTTCATTCAAGTGAACTCATTTGTACTTCTTAAAGATATTATCTGTATGGTTCTTATTTATTTAACACCTTGTAGTTGGTCCCTTTTCTATGATTAAGTTTGGAGTTTTCAGAGGTAACTACCTTCCAAAGGTACAAGTTGAAAAGTAGAGGACGGTAAATCTAAAAAGGTAGATTGGGGTCAAACTACAGAGAAGTTTGAAGCAAGCTGAACAGGCTTTCCCCTGCTATAAAAATAAGATGCTACAGGTAGGGATTTTGTTTTCTCCCATTAAGTATTCACCAAGTTCTCCCTCTCAGTTCTCAGTTGTTTACATTAACATTGGAAACATGACATCCTCTTCTCATATACGTAGTTGATTGTGGTTTTTTCCATGATTGTAAGCAAATTTTGTATGTATTGTAAGAAATTATAATACATATTGTAAGTAAAAATAATTTTATTTTTTCCCCAATTATATATATTAAGGTAATTTTTAGTATTCAGTTTATAAGTTTCAAGTTCCATATTTTTCTCATTTCTTCTCTTTCTCTGTTCCAAAAATGGCAGGCAATTTGATAAAGGTTTTACAATTGCTATCATGTAGAATATAATTCCATATAAATCAGTTGTGAAAAAAGAAACAACAAAAGGAAAAAAAGGAAAAAGAATGAAGTGGAAAAAAAGTATACTTTGATCTGCATTCAGAGTCCATCAGTTCATTAACTGAATAAGGAGAGCATTTTCCCTTCTGAGTCTTTTGTTGTGCTGCTGAGAAAAGCTGTCATTTATAGTTGATCATCACACAACATTGTTGATACTGCATACAGTGGTTTCTGGTTCTGCTCCCTTCACTTTGCAGCAGTTTATACAAGTCTTTCCAGCTTTTTCTGAAATCTGCTTGTTCATCATTTCTTATTGCACTATAGTTTTCCATTACATTAAAGTACCACAGCTTGTTTAGTCATTCCCCAGTTGATGGGCATCCCCTTAATTTTTTATATTTTGTCACCACATAAAAAAGGCTGCTATCAATAGTTTTTGCATTTGTATGTCCTTTTCTCTCTTTTTTATGATCTCTTTGGGATAGAGATCTAATAGAGAGGTATTTCTGGATCAAAGGGCTTACCCTGTTTGGCTGTCCTTTGGGCATGATTCCAAATTGCTCCCCAGAATGGTAGAATTAGTTTACAACTCCAACTGTACCCTAATTTTCTCTTAACTTCTCCAACATTTATCACTTTCGTTTTTGTTGTTATATTAGCCAAAATGTTGTTTTAATTTGTATTCTTTAGTTAAAAGTGATTGAGGGCACATCATCCGAAAACATTTTGTTCATATCCTTTGACCATTTATCAATTAACAAATTCAGTTCTCTATATATTCTTGGTTGTAGTCCTAGATCATTTGCATTCCAGAATATTATGTTACATACATCCAATCCTTTAATGTTGCAGGTGTTAAAGTTCTGTATAATACTGGTTGTGGTTCCCTGATATTTGAATTGTTTCTTTCTGGTCACTTGTAGTATTTTTTTTCTTGACTTGATAATTCTCAAATTTGACTATAATGTTCTTTGGAGTTCCTTGTTTTTTAGGGGGATTTTTTGCAAGGCAAATGGGGCTAAGTGACTTGCCCAAGGCCACACAGCTTAGTAATTATTAAGTGTCTGAGGTCAAATTTGAACTCAGGTCCTCCTGACTCCAGGGCCAGTGCTCTGTGCCACCTAGCTACCCCTGGAGTTCTTACTTGGGCTTCTCTTTCCTGAGGCAATTGGAAGATTCTTTCAATGTATATTTTGCCCTCTGCTTCCAGACCTGTTTTCCTTGATAATTTCTTGAAAAGTACTGTCTAGGTCCTCTTTTTGAACATGGATTTAAGGTATTCCAATGATTGGAATAGATTTTACTAACACTAAAAGTTATAGGCATCTCTACAGAAGTGCAGAAGTTGATACTTTCCCCTGTGTTTTGGGGAATAAGACTGGCTTTAAATATATAAAAAATATACTTTCCTTACTTGACAGAAGGGAAGAAAGCCCTTTGGTCTCCTTTTACTTATAGTAGCCTCAAACTCAATATTCTACTAAATTCTCTTTAAATTTATTTTATTTTATTTTTAATTTATGGAATAGAACAAATATTTCCATAACAGAATATAATAATTAAAAAGATAATTGCAAATCTATCATGTATCATGAATTTAACTTGCAAATTTCTTTTTTCTTCTTTTTTCTTTCTTCCCTCCCACCCCTACCCTGTAGGTGACTACTTAGACAGAAATAAATATAAGCACACATATATATGTGTGTGTGTGTGTGTGTGTGTGTGTGTGTACACACATATACACATGCCCAAAATATGTATGCATGTGTGTGTATGTATATGTGGTTATTCTATACAAGTTCCTTTTTGCCAATTGTTTCTATGCATGCATATAGCATCTTTCATCATATATCCCTTATTTATCCTTTATAAATAATGGGTATTTAAATAGTCAAAATGATTTATTTGACAAAAGTCACTCAAAGCAATATTGCTGTTACTGAATACAGTGTTTTCTTGGTTTTGCTCATTTCATTATTCATTATTTTAGGTAAGTCCATGTTTTTTCTAAGTTCATTGAGCTCATCAATGCTTATAACATAGTAGTATTTCATCATAACCATATACCACAACTTTTTCAGCCATGTAATATCCTCTTAAATAAAATGACCTGTTAGGAAAAGCATATATGCCTCTGTAATCCTATTTCTAGTCCCTTCATTGAGATTTATAAGCTGTGTGACCTTAATCAACTCACCTAACATCTTTGAAACTCAATTAACTCATCTGAAAAACCAAGAGGGTCTCAGAAGATCCTTTTTAGATCTAATATTCCATTGTTCTGTGAAATCATTGCCATCAGAGCTTTGGTTTTTTGGATTAAGATGCCAAATTTTTTTTCACAGGAAATCAATTATATAAATAGCATGCATTTACTAATCACTTTTTGTGTTTATGAAGCTGGAAATGAAAATCTAAAAGTGAGATAATACTTATCTCTAGGAGCTTACATTCTGTTAGATTAAAAAATAGGAACTTCTAAATTAATATACAAAGTCATTAGTCAAGAACATTTTTAATGAGAGAAAAAACACAAGCTATATAATATAGTAGGAGAGAGAAATTTGAAGAAATGATCTTCAGTATAATTGCACAGCCATGGGTCAATATAAAAGGATGGAAGAGATGCAATAAGTAGATAAATAGCACAAAAAGACAAATATTCTTTACTTCCTAATTTATTTGCTAGTTTGCTGTTCCTGAAATTCCACTCTAAAAATAGGGAGAAGCTGCTATCACTGTGGGAGTATGAGTTCAGGGAGTCTTATTAATTGATAGGGAGAAAGATAAATTCCTGACCTTCTAGTAGTCAGTTCTTTGTTTATCAAGCAATCTGGGGAATATAATAATGACAACTCATATTTCTATATCTCTGCAAAACCTACAGAGCATTTTCCTCATTAAAACTTTGTGAGGGAAGTAGTATAAATATTATTATCTCTACTTTTCAGATGAGGAAAATCAATGTTCAGAGGGATAATGAAATTTACCAACAAAATTCAAATCCAAGTTTTCAGAATTTTAAAAAAGAGTGCTTTTTCCCATCATATCAAAGATTTCTTAGAAAATTGCTCCCTGACCTGGTTCTCAATCTTCCATAGGAGGCTCTCAAAGGGAGTGTGTATTCACTTATACACCTTTGAATCACTCACTCACTCACTCACTCACTCATTCAGTCGGTCAGTCAATCAGTCTTTCATCATTTCTTGAGTATCTTGAGACTGAATATCTCTTACCTTCCCAATCTGAATACTATCCTCTTACTACATACAGAACATTGCATTCTTGCAGACATATACTCATTGTAGAGGATACATGTTCATATTCTACATGCCCCATAGATTTTAAGTTTCTTGAATTACAGTGACCATTTCATATTTTAAATAATTCTCTCTAGCTTTAGCATAGTGCCCTTGCACAAAATTGGCATTTAAAAAATTTGTCAAATTTGATCAAATGATGGTGATTCTTTGCATGCATTAACACTGTCATAATAATAAAGTTTCCCCAATGTCAAAACATGTCAGTCTGCAGTGATTGATTTTTTTGAAAATTCTCTGTAATTTAGTTTTTTTCAAAGATGTGCTATCACTTGAGGGAATTAGTTATACAGGATACAAAGACCCCATAGTGGTTTTTTAAAATTATTCCTGGGATATCAAGTATTTCAAATATTTCAGATTCAGGTATATCCTTCCTTTCAGCTGTTGGACAAAAGAGACCTAGAGGAAAAGGACAAAAAAAAAAAAAAACATGCAGTCAGACCCTTGGGTCCCCATGTAGTACACAGTGTCTTTGCAATGTGCCTGAGTAATAGTTGGTTGTCATTGAAATGAAAGATTGAAAAAAAAAAAAAACCTATGGCAAATAGGAAGGTTAGACTTCAAAGATATTTGCCCTTTAAAAATTATCATGTTAAGAAAAAATGCTTTGGGGCTCTTAATAAGTTGGGCCTCTCTAATAATTTTTTAATAAATTTAATAAATTTAATAAATTTAATAAATTTTTAAATTTAAATTTCATTATTTTCCTAATTTCTTTTCTAGTTTGCTATTCCTGAAATTCTACCCAAGAATGTAGGCCACTAGAGGGTCAAGAAATTAGCTTCCTCCCTATCAATAAACAACAAACAATCAGTGAACCTCCCTGAACTCAAAACCCCACAGTGATAGCAACTTCCCTAAAAACCACCTAAAGAAATTTGTTCTCTTTTTTTAGAACATTTGTTCTTAATTTGATTTTAATTTCTAATTGATTTACTCTGAAATGGTCTTTAAAATGTCAGCTTTAGTTCAAGACATACGGTGAGATGTCTGATAGACTAGAATGAAGGTGTTGGTCAGAGAGTGACCATCTGTTGATCCTTTGCTGAGAATCCTTATTTGGGTGAAGGACGAAGAGAGATGATACTGGAATCTAAAGACTGAAGGGGTTAGGAAGGAAATCTTCCTTTAGATCAGACAAGTGCAGAAATTCAGGCTTGGGATTGGAATGCAATGAAATTTATGAGGAAAATATGAGCATAAATATTTAACAGAGAGAAATTTACACAACTATAAAAGATCCAATCCCACTGATTCAAGTTTGATCAAATCATAGGGATGGCCTCTCTGCTTCTTTGAAGAGAATGCAGTCCAACTTATGCACAAGAGATATTATCTATGCATATCTTTTCTCTCCCATTAGAATTGTAAACTCCTTGAGAGCAAGAAGTGATTTTTTTTATCCTTTGTAATTAGCACTTAATAAATTAGTATTGATTGACTGGCTGACTCCTACCACTTGCTTTTTTTAAGAAAGATTTTTATTTATTTTGAGTTTTGAGTTTTACAAATATCCCCCCATCCTTTTTTTAAAGGTTTTTTTTTTTTGTAAGGCAAACGGGGTTAAGTGGCTTGGAATGGAGGGTTTGGAATATGATATTTTGGAGGACAGAGAAGGTACATTTACTACCTTAAATAACCTGCCCAACAAAACTGATTATAATGTTTCATCAGAAAAAAAAATAGATCCTTAATAAAATAGAAGACTTCCAGCCCTTCCTGATAAAAAACACAGAATGGAGTAGAAAATGTGACATTCAAGCCCAAGACTTGAGAGAAGCATAGAAAGATAAGCACAAAAGAGCACATCAAGAACTCAATAAGTTTAAACTTTATATTCCCATATAGAAAGATAGGCTATATAACTCCCAAGAACTTCATCTTTATGACTGAAGTCTTTTAGAAAGATGCTATTCTTGAACTTGAAATACCACATACAGGGATAGACCAGCCACTTCTACTTTCTCCAATCAAGGTCCTACAAGTGTGACCAAGATTCTACCTATGTGGGACCTGTCTTCTGCAGTCACTCTGTGTGACTTCTCCTTGATCCTTCTCAAACACAACCCTAGTCAAAATTCTGAAGTCTTTGCTGTTTCTAGTTGTATCTTTCCATTCCTTTATTCCCTTCATTCAGGCAATCAGTGTCTTCTTAGTATCTAGGAGTGACCCCCTGTCGATACCAGCATCAAGAAAGAAATTGGAATGAATCACTTCTCTTCAATTTGGATTTAAGTTCAGTATATTACTTCTCCCAGGTATATTTGCATTTGCTTTATTCCTAGGGGAGGAATGAAAGATTTTTTTTTTCCATCAAAGGAATTTCATGTATCACTGATTCCAGACCCAGTATTCTACCACTACATCACCTAGTTAAGTGAATAAAGAGACTTTGGAAGATGGTGTTAGTCTTTCCAAATGTCTCTGAAATCTACTCTGCTGGTCCCATAAACAATTTGATGTATAATGCTTATATACAAGAGTTGGCTGTCATACTACCCAGAAGAAGGATCCATAAGAAGGAAAAGATTCTGGAATTTTTAATATTAAAAACCAGTTATGAACTAATCCAAAGAGAGGGAGGGAAATTGGGCACAACATTGATTAAACAATTAGCCTATAAATTATCTAGTTATATATGACTTGGCTGAATTTAATCACCTATTTCTTTCTTTTGGTGCCCAGAGTCTATCCTGACCAGTAGCGAATAGTCATCTCATCATCTGCCAAGATTGTAGGCACCAAAGATTAAGAGCTGTGTGTCAACAAATTAGAAACAAAAGAAAGCAAAATAAGGAGAGAATATGCTTAAAAGATGTGAAATTGGGCTTTGAGTATACTACACAATTAATTTCCCTCTTAACAAGCTCCTTTTGAAATGGCTTATATCTACTGGAAAATTTAAGCCAAAAGGAAGGGAGGTAAACACATATTTTAGTAGCTTGGCAGGTATCTTGGATACAAATAGGTTTCTTCCCTTGGTAGCAGTTTATATGCTCCTAGCAAAGAAGGCTTCTAGAGAGGAATTTTATTACCGGCACTGAGACAAATTTGATGGTAACACCTTTAAACAACCTTAAGGCTACTGATAAATAAAGTGACAAAAAAATCTGTGACTTTGCTCCCTCTGACTGTCATCAATGTTATTCCCTTTGACAGATGCTAGCATTACTTGAGCTAAATTTTCTCATGGTGGACAAAGTGATAAACACAATGACAAAGCAAGACATAGATATTTTCATACTCCAATGTTAAGATGAAAATCTGATGAAAAATTTCAAAAGTCATATAAAAAATTAATAGTTTGGGGGTGGGTTGGGGAGGAATGGGAGGTAGAAATAGTTTATAATATTAGCTAAAATATGTATACCTCTCTTTAGAGTTAACAATCCACTTAAAGAATGCATCATTGAAGTAAAACGGCACTTATTAAGTATTGGATATCAAAGATGTAAAAAATATTGTTTCATTAGATCTCAGCTAGATGACACAGTAGATATATTAATGACCTCAAAGTTGAGATGAATTGAGTTTATTGTCACTGTTCAGTGGTTTCAGTTGTGTCTGATTCTTTGTGATCCCATTTGGGTTTTCTTGGCTGAGATACCAAAATAACTTGATTTCCTTCTCTAGTTCATTTTATAGATGAGAAAATGGAGGTAAAAAAGTGAAGTGATTTGCCCAGGGTCACCCAACTAGTAAATATTCAAGATCAAATTTGAACTTAGGAAGATGGGTCTTCTGATTCCAAGCCCCATTTGCTCGTCTTGAGTTTTAATCCTGTCTTAGAGATTTTCTTAGCTGTGTGACCTTTGACAAATAATTTCATTCTTCTCAGCCACACATTTCATTTGTAAAATGGTGGTAATAATAACCCTTACTGCACAGGGTGGTTCCGAAGATCAAATAAGATGACAAGTATGGAGTGCTTTGCAAATTTCAAAACAGTATAGAAATACTAGCTCCCTATAACCTTGTGAGGTGGACACTAATATTATTCCCATTTGACAGATGAGAAAAGTTAAATGACTTGTCCAGGGCCACACAACTAGCAAATGTCTGAGTCAAGAGGCAATTGAAGTTCATGACATCTTCAAGATGAGCATCCCTTCCTCAGGATCATCCAGAATGAGCCCTCAAATGTAGAGAAAGAAGTTCTAAATCTGCAAATGTCACAAGAGTTCAGTGGAAGAAAATAAAGAAAATTTTCTTAATTGTTCCTCATAATCTTGAAAGAACATAGCAGGATAATTAATGATAAACTAGGTTGCTCAAAGTGTCAACTCGATTCTGATGAGAGAGAGAGATAGAAGGGAGGATGCAATGCTAAAGAAGGAACAAGGACCAGACTATAGAAAATCATGAAATGAGCAAAATTTGCCAATTTCTCTTTCCTTTTGTTACCTATTCTTGTTACTCACCTCAGTCTCCTTACTTTGATTTTCTTTGCAAACCTCCAGTTTACTTCAGTTATATCAGACCACTAAAGCATCAGTTAATCAGCAAACATTTAAAGGTTTACTTACCATGTGAGGAGCTGTGCCAAGCATTAGCGATACAAAGACAAGATAAATCAATCCCTGACCTTGGGAAGCATATACTTGAATAGGGAATATAACACATATATAAACAAAAGACAGAATATGTTAATACTAATATATTCAAAATAAAAGTTTGGGGGCATATCAGCAGCTGTGGGTCCAGGAAAGTCTTCAGAACATCATATTCTAGACCTTTCTTTTTCCTAATTAATTGTCCTTTCAGACTTTACC
This sequence comes from Macrotis lagotis, assembly GCF_037893015.1. Lineage (NCBI taxonomy): Eukaryota > Metazoa > Chordata > Mammalia > Peramelemorphia > Peramelidae > Macrotis > Macrotis lagotis. Next base: position 63,203,870 of record NC_133663.1, read on the forward strand.
CATCTTGGGTTCCTTTCCTTAAAGACTTTGGTAGTTAATGGTGATGATGATTTTGGGTTGGTGTATTATTTGGTGTTAATAGACTAGTTAGGCTGCCCCTTATAGATTATACTTGGTTTTTCATGGTTGCTTTTCCCTAGAAATCATTTTAATGACTGATATCTAGCTGTCAGCAAGTATCGTGCAAGTCTGCAGTTGTTTTCATGGGTTGCCATATTGTTGTTGGCTGACCTAATGCCAATTGACAATTTATTCAGTCTGTGACAAGATGCTTGACATTGAAGGGAACATTCTCTAGAACAGAAATAGTTGTGAAGCCATAGATGCAGAAGAATATGGCTGAGCAAGATTTCCATAATGACATCAGGAAGTGGCCCAAGGGCTTGTATTTTGGTCATATAGTGAAAGAAAAATAGTGTGGGAAGGAAAGAACATAGACATAGAATCAGTATTATTGCTGAAGGAACATTTGATTTGACAGAATTCAGTAGAGGAAGATTCCTCTTCCTGAATTCATATCTGGTCTCAGACACTTACTAGTTGCATGTGACTCTGGGCAAGTTAATAAGTCTGTCTGCTACAGTTTCCACATCTGTAAAATGATTTGGAAAAGGAAATGGAAAAATAATCCAATATCTTTGACAAGAAATCTCTAAGTGGGGTCACAGAGAGTCAGATATTACTGGAAAGTGACTGGAAAACAGCAACAGATGGTTAAGAAAATTCATTGTTTAGATGATGAAGATGTTTATCTTTCTTTCTCAAAGAAGACCATGACATCAGGGAAGTGATGTCATGACACGCATATGAATTGGATTTGAGTGAGAGGGTCCTGTGTTGTCATCAGTCTCACTTTCTTCTCCATAGTCATCTGGGTCCAGTGCCCAGATAGGAATCAGGATGACTGGAGATGGTATTGGATGCAAGATAAACAGGATTAAGTGACTTGCCCAAGGTCACACAACTACCACTTGTCTGAGGCTGGATTTGAACTCAGATCCTACTGAGTTCAGGGCTAGTGCTATATACATTGCACATATAGCTGCTTTCATTATTTGGAAGAAAAATCATGGATACCAGGATCAGTTATGGCTGGAAAAACCCTGATTGTATGATGAAACTTAATCTGTAAAATTACATTAAACTAGGTACAAGGGCTTCCCTGATTTACATACCACCACGGCCTGAATTATAGAGGAACGTATATATGTGTGTATATGTGTGTTTCCATATTTATTTATTTATATATGTATAAATATATTTATATCAGTGCAAAGATAAATGATAAGAACTTATTGATTTGTCTAATATAAATTATCTGCATTGCTTATTTACTGAACTCCTTGTCTGACTAGGGAAGTGAGTTAGGGGAGATGAAATGGGGGAAGTGACACCTTGACTAAAGGCTTTAGGCATGCAAGATTCTGAATGACAGTAATAGGACACAGGACATGCAGAATTCTGTAAAATATTGAATGCTTCATTCCCTTGATTGATACAATGTCAGAAGAATGTCCAGAGAAGTAAATGAAATATTTAACATCAAAGTCTTTCACTACTTAAACATTTATGAACACTGTCCAATTTTTCATATTATCTCCCTCTATTTGATGTTTAGTTGGTTCAGTCATGTTCTACTCTTTATGACCCTCCTTGGGATATTCTTAGCAGATACTGAAATGGCTTGCCATTTCCTTCTCTAGTTTATTTTACAGATGAGGAAATTGAGGCAAATAGGGTTAAGTGACTTGCCCAGAGTCACACAACTAGCAAGTGTCTGAGGCCAAATTTGAACTCAGGAAGAGGTGTCTTCCTGATTCCAAGCCCAGTGCTCTATCTATTGAACCACTTCAGGTAGCTGACCCTATCTTCCTCTATACTCCAAAGTATAAGGAACTTCCACATTGTAACTCATTTGTCTCCAGTTGGAGAAATGTCCCCAAACACCTTGGACTCATCATAGTTTTGATACATACCCTCAAAGTCAGAGATCTTATGGTACCTGTCCTCTAGTCTCATAACCCAACATTCAATCAATGGACGTCAATAGAAAGGAGGAATTGTTTTGTTTATTTATTTTTATAATAGTAGCCTTGGTAGAAACGCAATTCGAACATGTGCTTCAAACCTTGCATTATAGAGCATACACAATAATCTTTCATATACATTTTTCAAAGTTTATATATTGTATTGGATTTGTATATATACAATTCAGTTTGAGACAACTGAAGTTTGCCAACAAACATCAGGACAACCTCATTACAAAATGATTTTCTGAGAAGTGCTCAGCCAAACAAATGGTATTTAAATCACATTTTCACAAATCACATCAAGTTTGAAGACTTGATGGAGTTAATCTGAGATTCTCGTTTCCCCATTTTATCACTATAGAATTTGAAAAAGAAAACAATGGAAGACAGAAGCATTAGGCACTTGAGAAGCTCTGTGGAGAAGCTGTCAATGAATGTGAAAACTATTTTTTTCACACACACACAAACTGTGCAATACTAATTGATAAAGCAAATCTTAGATAAAATTCACCATTAAACATTTGCAGCATGTCTATGGCCATGAATTAGATGAGAAATTATTTAATTCACAGACTTAACCAATAAGATATAATAGCTCCAGGATAAATCTCATGCTACAGAACAGTAAGGCAGTGATTTTTAAAAATGTTGGGGTTTTTAAAATGTATGAAATCAATTCAAGCTGAAGTTTTTTAACCAAGACATTTTGAGACATGTAACATCTTTGTTAACTCCTGTGGCCAATCAATTCGTCATCTTTTGAGTCACGTGACCCAAATTGGGTCATATGAATTGCTTGTTCCTTATTAAATTTTTTTATGATACAAAATGCTTCCTGTATTTGAGGAGAAAAATGCTAAATAATCCAATTAGATGAATCCCCTCCCCTTACAATTCATGCTGATTGAAAATCCAGTAGAATGCAAACTCCTTGAGAACAGGTGTTGCTTTTCATTTTGTCTCTTTATTCCTTTAATAACAGTAAGTTATTAGCAAATTCTTGTTGAAGTTAATTCATTAGCATTATTAAAAGCCCTCTCTCATCTGTACTTAATTATAAATTTTAACGATCACTTTCCATTGGCTGCTGAAATACAAAAGAAGGAGAAACAAGAATAGTACAAAGACAGAGAGAGACAAACAGACAGACAGAGACAGAGACAGTGACAGAGACAGAGACAGAGACAGTAAAAGAGAAAGAGAGACAGAGATACTCACAGGGCTGGCCACTATGAGTCACTATGAGGCTCTACTATCAACCCATTTGAAAGACTGGGAAACCGTCTAAAAAGCCTATGCTCATTATAACTTGAAAGCCACCCAAATTTATCATACAAACTGCTGCATCTCTTTATCTTTAGCCAGGATAGTCTCTCCATTCATTATTCCCACTCCGCTCTTTATTGCCAACATCCTTATTTGCTTTGTTGTTGTTCAGTTGTTTCTTACCTTGTGTGAGGTTTTCTTGGCAAAGATTCTGGAGTGGTTTGTATTTTCTTCTCCAGCTCATTTTACAGGTGAGGAAACTGAATAAGATGATGACACTTATGTGTCTGTGACCACATTAGAACTCAGTTCTTCCTCTCTCCAGGCTTGGTGCTTTATCTGCTGTGCCACTTAGTTCCCTTATCTGCTTTAACATTGGGCAAATACTAGTCTAAATGACAAATATTCACAGTAGATTTCAGGGTATCATCAGTGTCAACATTTTAAGGAAAGTAGGAACGAAGATTAAACTTGGAAATTAGGTTTTGAACTCCTCAGATGAAGACATGTGCAATACAACTGTTCATATTTTGTGGTGACCAGACTTGAAATACCAATGTAAGATAAGTTCCTTGCTATTAAACTGTCATAGGTAGACAATATCAGAATATCACCATGTTGGCCAAAAGATGATGAATCGTTTGGCCACAGGAGTTAACAAAGATGTTCTACTCAGATAGAGTAGTTGATAATAGAAAAGAAACCATAATAAAATTTGCTCTTTAAGAGATCCTATACAGAACTGGGGCCAGAGGGGGATGTTACATGTTGTCTCAAAAACATATACCTACATTTTTCAATTACTAAGCAGGTGATAATTCTAGCTGAAAGTCTTGAATCAAGACGAAGACAAATGGTTATTGATATCATTAGCATCATTCACCTACTGTTCCACACAAAAAGTCTGAATACAATACTTTGATATGGAATAGAGATAATCTTTGTTTCTTATAGATTCTTTTTTGTTTGTTTTTTGCAAGGCAGTGGGGTTAAGTGACTTACCCAAGGTAAGTCAGCTAGGCAATTATTAAGTGTCTGAAGTTAAATTTGAACTCAGGTACTCCTGACTCCAGGGTCAGTGCTCTATCCACTGTGCCACCTAGCTGCCCTTCCCATAGATCCTTAAAGGCAGTTGGTCACAAACTCAAGAAGGCCCTACTAGGCTTTTGAGATGTAGAATACTGCCCAATGATAGACCATGTAAATATTGTGAGATGACTGGCCCAGCTACATTCCAAAGAGTGGACAACAGGTAATTTTTTTGGTGGATATGGGAAACATAACATCTATGAAAGGTACTCTATAAGGAACTCTATAAAGATATGATGTAATCTATTTTTGTGAAGGAAATGTCCATATTAACAAAATCATGACTGCAATCATCATAATAACAACTAGCAATTAGCTAGGACTTTGAGGGGGCCTCTACTATCACCCCATTTGAAAGATTAGGAAACTGTGAGAAAAGTTAAATGAAATGGCCAAGAACACATAGCTAAAACAGGTGTCAGAAGAGGGACTCAAACTCAGTTCATATACATTCCAAGATAGGTACTCTCTTAATTAATCCTTTTAGCTGTTTCATTTCTAAGAGTTTTGTTTCCTCCTTTGCTCAATATCATAGAAAATGGAAATGAGATGCTTTAACATTGTTGGGAGAATGTTGAGCTTCATGTGGTTATCATCAATTTAGTTATGACAACCTCCTCAGGAACTACACTCAATTAAAATCATAACAAGAGTCAGGTGGAAGTGTTAATATGTTTTTGACCATATGTGAGTCATCAGCCCAATAATTACAGCAAATAAACTAGATTTTCCATCAAGGCTGTCTTAACTGGATCCAGCTGAATCAAGTCCTTTGGAAAGGTCTCCAAATGAGCTGCGGAAATTAAATGAAATGAATGTTTCAAGTGCCATTTCTACCTCAAAAGAAATCAGAAAAGGCTGGCAGCTTTCTTTGTATTTTCCCAGGGAAGATTCCAATATGAGAATTAAGAGGCCAGATTTATAAATAGAAAAGTTGAGGAGAAGGGCAATTTTCCAGATCAATTAGGCAAAATGGTTTTGAATGAATTATTCGATTAATTACTTCAACATCCTACTTCACTAAATGAAGCTATCACCTCCTTGGGAGACACTCAGCAAGGAATTTGGAGTCCAGGAAAATAAAAGTAAAATCTATGATTCCCAATAGCAGGGAAACTTATATTTCATTATTCTTCTTGCATATATGTATATATAAGGGAAGGGAAGGGATGAGGAAAAAGCTAGGCAAGAGAGAGAGAAAATGAGAAAAACAGGCAAAGATAGACACAGAGACAGACCAGTAGAGATAGACACAGAGGCAAAGAAAGCAAATAGGAAAGGAAAGGAAAAGGAAGAGGAAGACAGATAGAAAGGAAGGAAAGAAGAGAAAGAAAGAAGTCAGGAAAGAGAAAGAAAATGGGGAGAAAGAGAGAGGCAACAAGATCAGGAATTTTAAATATTTATTGACAAGGATTAAACATCCTTTCATTTAGCTTTCTCTGAAACAATCACTTTCCACTAACACTCTTGTGACAAAGGAAGGCATTTATATTGTCAAGTGATTAAAATTGAAGCTGTATAAATATATGTTGTATACACTGTATACATATATACATACATATATATGCATATATATTTAAACATTGCATCTAAAATATTTATGAATATGTGTGTATGATGCAAGCATGTGTGTGATGAGCAGGAGGAGAAATAAAATCATTATATTGACTAACAAATTGGAGTTGTTCTTTTTTCTATTTTTTTAGAGAGTTTGAATTTCCCTGAGGAATATTACCTTTAAAAACTGGAAATCATGATTTCCTCTATCTCTTGTATTTCTCCCTTCCAATTATGAGATAACAGGAATTCTTAAGATATAATACTGCCAAAGAATCTGCTACCAGAATAGTGCTAGTAAAACAGGAATAAAATCATTTTATTTAGTACCAGTAGAAGAAATGGTCATTCACATCACAGTGAAAGACAGGAATGAGATCTCTTAAATGTGTTCTTTGTCTAGGAAATAGTAAGATGTCTTCAATCCAGGCTGAATTTGCCATTCCACTCAGTAATGAGCCTTATCTATCCATAAGGATAATTCTTCATCCAAGTCTTGTGTCCTAAATCATTTCATCAGCTCTCTTCTTCCCTTTCCAAAGAAAGAAATCATTCATCAGCCCCTTGATATCCATTTCTATACTGGCTATGCCAGGAACTTTGCAGGTGCTGATTGAATTCAATATCTGAATTATTTCTTAGATATTTTCTCTTTTAAAGAAACATACTGTTTATTTTTGTTCTTCAAAAAAAATCCAAACAGTCCATAATGTTTTATTTGCTATTAATTTAGAGTATGAAGATAATGAGGTATTATCGTGTCTCTGGCCTAGCACCATTAATAAGATCTCTTTAGTTTGCTTCAGATATGATTAACATTTGGCCTCAAAAAGATATCTATTCATTTCAACATGCTGAAAATTAGATGTCTAACACTGCTTCCCAGACAAATTCATGTCATTTCTCCTGTTTGGAAGGAGATAGATGGTTTGGGATGGCAATGCTATTGATGAAAAAGAATACCAGACTGAAAATCAGGAAACTACATCCAAGGCCTAGTATTGCTTCTGACAGGACCTAGAAACTGAAGAAAAAATCTTAACTCATATAGGACTCAATTCTGTGCCATTTGCATTACATGACTAATAGATATCCTTCCTCAGTGAGTTTCTAAGTATTTTCTTGACTTATCTTAATCATATTATAATCTGCTTCATTTGTTTGTAAAGAAAAGCCTTGTATAAACTCCGGTTGATATTTATTTAATACCTAGGTTATAATTAAAGATGGGCCAAAAAATTTTATATTCTTTTTTTCTCCTTTTCTTTATCCATGCCCAAATTCTCAGTTTTTCTCTTTGTGTTGTTCAATCATGTCCAAATAGTGATGAGCCCATTTAGATTTTCCAAGGCATGGAACACTAGGATTATTTAAATGCCATTTCCTTTTTCAGTTCATTTTACAGATGAGGAAACTGAGGCAACAGAATTAAGTCTACTCTTTATGACCCATTTAGTTTTATGTGTATGTACAAAGACACTGAAATCATTTGCCATTTCCTTGTCCAATTCATTTTACAGATAAAGAACTGAGGCAAGCAGGGTTAAGGGACTAGCTGAGAGTCACATAGCTATTAAGTGTCTGAGGCCAGATCTGAATTAAGGTCTTCCTGACTCTTCAGCCTACCTTTATCAACTAGATCAATTGATTGCCCTTTTCCCTTTGTAGTACTTTTTAAATACATAATTTAAGCTCCTTTCCTACAAGTAATTTTCTAAAACCCCCAATAAAGAGAGTTAGAAGCCTAGACAACTCTTCACTTCCTGTTTGGTTTTGAGTCCTACATCATTATCCTTCCCCCTTTCCCTACTCTCTATCTTCTACCCCCAAAGCTCATCACCAGAAATATCATCCTTATGGAGATTTTTATCAGCTTTGGTACTCACACTTCACTGGGGACAACAGTTGTTTCTGCCCCTCTGATCAGAGGGCTAAAGAAGTTACCTCCAATATAATAAATATTTATTAAGCATCTACTGTATGCTAGGTAGTGTGATGAATGCTGGGGATACAAATAAGAGAAAGAAAACTTCAAATAGAGTCATAAAGAGTTGGAGATGACTGAAAAAACAACTGAACAACGATATTCAAGCATTTCTAGTCTGGAGAAAGTTGTCCAAACTGTCATGGTCTTCCAAGCCATCAGATATGACTTTCTGTCCCAGGATGACTTCAGATAATATGTATAGGATGAATCTTGAATGAAAAAAGGTATCTTTTAAAAGTCTGTTCTAGCAATAATTGAGAAACTAAGTCATTTTCTATTATTCCATTCCTCTGGGTCTCTTCTCTTTTGAGAAATCAGTGGAGCTCCTTCCAGAGATGTTTACTGAGAATCTAAACTCAATAGGAGGAGAGCATTTCTCTACAGTGGAATGGAAGAGGGCATTTCTCTACGGTGAGTCCTAGTGCCAATCACTTGAAAGGGGAAAAGGTAATGATGTACACAAGACTGGTGTTAATTTTAGTAATCACCTTTAATCCATTCCCCTAAGGAAAATCTTTTTGTCTTTGTTTTCTCCAAGGAAATTTTCTTAGGAGATTGAAAAGGAATTTAGAAGAAAATGCTATTTCTTAATGTTTTCAGTTTTATTAAAAGGAGATTTATGATATGCTTCTACAGCTTCTTTCCCTAAATAACTATGTCTTGCTATTGTCCCTTTTATAAAAAAATTCTCCAAATGAAATCATCTCCTTTAACTTCTGGCCCCAAGTACTTCTCTATTATTTATATTATTATGTTATATTTTGTTCTATTCTGTGTTATTATAAAATATACTATTCTATTCTATTGTTCTATTCTATTATATATTGTTTACTTTCAGCACAGAATCCTAACTGTGGCCTCCCCAGATCCCTGTATTATATATCTCTCCTGGCTCTGTTACCAACTATAGAAAGTAGAGAGTTAAAGGTTACAAGGAAACTCCTCCTTACACCTTCTCCCCTCTGTTATGTCAGGTACCCATCTGGACCTGAGCAAGGGTTCTCATGGAAATGAACACTCTTATCCTGTTCTTCTATACTTATATTTCTTTTTTTTCTGTTTTTTTTAAAGTTTTTGCGAGGCAGTGGGCTTAAGTGGCTTGCGCAAGGCCACACAGCTAGGTAATTATTAAGTGTCTGAGGTCAGATTTGAACTCAGGTCCTTCTGACTCCAGGGCTGGTGCTCTATTCAGTGTGCCACCTAGCCACCCCACTTGTATTTCTTCTAACCTTACACCTTGCTCATTCCCATCTCCATCTTTTAATCTCCCCAATGAATGTTTTCTGAACACTCTCTGAACTCTCATTTAACTTCAAATACAGAAAAAGTAATGATCCAGATAGCAAAAAGAATGTCATACTATGATCATCAAGACCCTGCCTTGTAAGAAATATTATCTCAGTGGGAAACACTTGGAATTTTTACTCTTTGTTAGAAATATCAAGTTGGTTGATGATGAATAATCACAGAAAATCAAGGACCTGATGCTCTTTAACATTGTTTTGTTTTGTTTTTTACTCCTAACAAACTGAAACAGGAAAGGTTTGAATTGAGCTCAATTACTGTCAAGGGAGACCCAGAACCCATCACTTTGAATCCTGGTTCTGCCTTTTGTTTTTATCTATGACTTTAGTTAATTCACCTAATCTTTCTTTCAATTTCTTAATCTGGAAAATGAGGAGGTTGGACCAGACAATGATCTCTATATTCTCTTTTAGCTATAAATCTGATCCCATAATTCATTTTGGAAAACAGATGCCATCCCTCAGCTTTCCATTCCTTTACCACATAGTCTTAGTTACAAAAACAATCCTTTTGGTGAGAAAGTTTTAGATGTGCTGAACTGTTTTACAAGAACTTCAATTAAGCATCATCATTGGACCTTGAGTCATGAGATTGGATGAGGGTTCTCACAGTGGGGCAAATCATTAGGAAATTGAGTCTGTGTTCCATTTCCTTTCTTGAATGATTAACCTTCCGCCTAGGTAGCTGTGATTCTCAATTAATATGTTGTCTGCATACCTCATTTATTACTTATAGAAGTGTATAAACTTTTAAAACTTGGCTTTAGGGAATTTCTAAAGGCTAGTCAGCAATTAGACAGCCTTCTCCTTTCTGACCCCTATTCTTCTCTCTTAAAAATAAGGGGGAAATACTTTCAGTAAGATAAGTAGCCTTTTAAAACTCACAAGCCTGTGAGCCAATTTTCACTTGCTTACAAAATGTTGACCTGTGATTTAAGAGTGCTTGAGTGTAGCTTGGGAAATTCCCATATTTCCCAAGTCCTTTACAGAAAATAATTGGGATACCATTATGAAAATACAGTCTAGTGCTCTGCCTAGGGGCAAAATTTATCTCAGTTGTCGCCACTGAGGGATAAATAGATTTGTTATGAAGGTAGAAGCAACTTTACATAAGGAGGGAAGCTAGTGATGCAGTGAAATAGAGCACCCAGCCTGAAGACAGGAAGATCTGAGTTCAAATATAGCCTCATATACTTACTAGCTAGGTAGCCCTGGTAAAGTCATTTCACTCAATTCATGAATGAAATAACATGCTGTTTGTCTCAGTTTCATCATCTGCAAAATGAGCTGGAGAAGGAAATGTCAAATCACTTCAGTATCTTTACCAAGAAAAACCCCAAGGGAGTTATAAAAATTTGGATATGACTGACTAAAAACCACTATAAGACAATATCAACAGCACAAATAGCTTGGGAGAATTCAAGTTCTCCTCTGAATTTGCTTACCAGTTATATAATCTGAACTAGTCACTTTATCTTTCAGTTCTGAAGTCAACTTTCTAGGTTTTAGATGTTCTTCATCATGGATAATTTGGATCTATTGATCTGGGAAGGACTTTCCAATAATAATATCTCCTGTATTTGAATATCATTTAAGGCAACATATATTGTAAAACAGAACTTCCAAACTCAAATAAAAAAAAAAGGAAAGTCACTAAACTGTTGAAGATACCTGTGGGTTGATATTGGTTTAACCACTTATTAGCATTATCTCCATTCTATTGTATTTTTATTTATTTTGTTAAATATTTCTCAACTACTTTTAATCTGGTTGGGATACTCTTGGGAGTAATGGGCTACTTGGGACTGAATAATTGACATCTCCTGTTTAGAAGATATTACCTTAAATTTTTATTTTGAGTTGCAAGGAGGGGGGGAGAAAATTGATATTTTGACTTAATCAGTGTAGAGAATTCCCTTTTGGAAACTACCTTCACAGACAGAGATCAACAACCTGTCTATAGTTGATCATCTCAGAGACTTACTTACAAAGTCAAGAGGCAGGAGTTTAGTTCTTTTTTTTAAGATTCCTTTAAGACTCAAGCCAAGTATTCACGTCTTCATGAAGTCTGCCCTGCATCCTTCAGCCATCAGTGACTCTTCTTTCCCTTGGGTTTCCTACAGGACTCTACCTGTTGTGGTTGTCATTGTTCATACTTGTGATTTTATTAGTATATGTGGGAAACCTCAACCACTGAGGGTCCTAAAGATTATGTTTAATAGACTTTAGAGACTGTATCTTATCCAAACAATATTTCATCTAGTTTACAAGGTAGAAACATGAAGTAAATTCCTTTATAAAGAAAGAAGTTTTTAAATAAATAAATATATAATTTTAAAAAAGAAAGCAGTTTCTAAATATACATTTATTTAAAAACTGCTTTCTTAATATATAATATACTATATATGTATATTTCAGCTTTTATAAATAAAATTGAATTTTTGGACATGTAATATGAAGGTACATTTATTTCAGCTTTATTAATGACATGATTAAGTATAATAAACCCTGAGAAGTTTTGAATCTACTCCTAATCTTGCTCTGTTCCCTTGGACAAGACACTTCACTGATTTTGGTCTCAATTTCCTCATCTATAAAAAGAGGATACAGGGCCACATTAATTCTTGGTTCCTTCCAGCTATAAATCTCTGCCTTTATGGACCTTCCAAATGAAAAATCCTATGATTCCAAGTACATCTGGTATCTGGAAGAAGGCTAGCTAATAATTGCCTAGTGGGACCTTAAGGGACTTGTTTGTAAGTGGTACTAATAGCTAATATTTGTTTAGAAGTTAAAGGTTGGCATTTTACAGGCTTTATCTCATTTTATGCTCTCAACACCCCTAGGAGGTAATTCTGCTTTCTGTAGGAGAAGATTGAGGGAGAAGAACAGGAAAGAGAAAATCCCTTGAGTATTATAATAATGAGAAAGAAGTCATGGAGATGATTTACAGTAGAAGTAGGTACATTTCAGCCTGCAAGCCTCCTTAGTAACTGAATCAGATTAAAATATAAATTGGGAAATATTTAGCAAAATAACTAAAAAATACAACAGAAAACAATGTTAATGTGTGGTTTTTCTAAGTCAACATGCAGCCAGCAGGGATCCTTATATAGGGTTATTTCTACTTGCTTTTGACACTTCTGTTTTAAAATTGTAAGGAAGAACAGATTGAATTTGGAGTGGAGAAATTTAAGAAAGTTTTTTTAAGTTCATTTTAAACTTAAATACAAAACAAGAAAAAAGAGAACAGTTTCATGTACACAGCAGAATATGTGAGGATTCGATATAAAACAATAAATTCAATTTATGAAAACCTATGTAAAAATCCTACCTGTTGTTTTCAAAACAATTCAGCTTTTGTCTGCTTTCTTTTAGGTTTTCTTTAGTTTTCTATTGTATACTTTTTATTTTATTTTTTCCTCCCTCTTTTTCCAACTTCCATCCCAGAGAAGAGTATAATTAAGCACAAATATATATATATGTATATATATATATATGTATATATTTATCTATATGAAACACATGTATATATTACATATCTATAAACATACACATACACACATGTATGTATGTATATACACACATATATGTATAAGACTATATTATGCATAATTTTATTTTTAATTCTTTCTCTGGAGGGGCATACCATCTTCCTTCATAGGTCCAGGTTTTTTCATATTATTCTATACTAACAGATCATTATTTTTATTTTTTTATTTTTGCAAGGCAATGGGGTTAAGTGATTTGCCCAAGGTCACATAGGTAATTATTAAGTGTCTGAGGTTGGATTTGAGCTCAGGTCCTCCTGACTCCAGGGCTGGTATTCTACCCACTGCTCCATCTAGCTGCTCCTAGGTCATTGTTATTAATATCACAATGGTATTCCATCACAATTACATCCTATCTGAAAGATTGTCTATGAAAGTTCCTTCCCCACAATTTTCTGCTTTCCTTCTAATCTTAGTCACATTGTCTTTATTTTTACAAGAAAATTTTAATTTAAAATAATCTACAATTTTCCATTTCACACTTTATCAATGATCTGGCACTGCTGAATGCCCTTCCTGAGCAAGGTTGAAAGTAAGTTGAAGGTATAGACAAAGACTAATCCCAATATGGAAAGGGCAAGGCAGTCAATTATTACCTTATCTTATTTCTTTCTCAGTTTCTATTAGCCAGTCTAGAAGCATTTGTTCTTCTACAAGACTAATTCATTTACTCTTAAGGTAATTTTCTTTATCTTGATTCCCTTCTTGGAATAATGCTCTGTGAACAAGGAGGAGCTTAGTAAACTCATAATTTTTCTTTAATAGCCACCATTTAATAGTCTATCTCATCTGCCAGAAACATATATTGCTATTTCCTCTATTGCCATTAAAGGAATCTGGGTTCTGACACAGAGATCCTAAAGAGGTCCAGGTGGGATTAGGTGAGATGTGTATGAAATCCAGTCACCAAAAGAGTTCAGTGTCCTGAAATAATGTCAGTTATTTAGAGAGGCATGTATAATGAGAATCATATTGTTCATCTTCTTGATGGGTGGGGCTGGAATTTGGAATTTAAAAATAGTTAAAATATGCAAAAGACAAAAAAGAAAAAACTTTGCAAAGTGGGGAATTAGTCGATTTATTCTGTTTCAGTGCTCTTAAAAATGTGAGACAGAGCTGTAGTTGCAGCACATGACAAGATTTATTGTGTTGAATAAAAAATAGGAAACCTTTTTTTCCCAGAGTTATAGCTATACTGGAAAAAACATAAATTTGGAATATCTATTTTAATACCCATCTATAAGAGGGTCAATTTTCTACTGGCCAGTTAACCAATAAAACTGTTGCTTCTCAGTTCCAAATATCTTTCAGTTGGACAACCTTGATATCAGATAGCTCTAACACATTTATTGCTTTCTGACTGCTGTTCAGAAGCTTGAAGGGCTAGAGATTTATATGTAATTGAATACTAGACTTTTGTCTCCACTCATTGCATTACTTTCTCTACCCCAAGTGATGAAACTTGCTTCCTAGTCAAGCCAATGTCTTCAACCCTTTTAAATATGTAATTTGATATACTGCAATCATATCAGGAATAGTTGTTTTCATTTCATTATTTTGCTGTATTGTCTTTATTAAAGTAAAATGCAGAGCATTCTGTATTATAATGGACCAACTAAAATAATTTTATCTTGCTACTAATGGGTACAAAAGAGAGATTGGAAGTAATGAATATAGATGGTCTTTCAGATTGGCATGAGCTGGGAACAAAGAATGAGTAGGCAGAAGCATTGTAACTTTCCAAACACATTATAAATAATTTTCCAGTAATACTTTTGTCTGAGGTCTTTTATAATATCTAAAAGAGAAACCTTTATCAATTAATTCCCAAATAGTGTCCTTGCCCTGAATTTTTTTTAATATCATTCTTACCAAAGGTCTAACCACAGTCTGAGGAAAAAACTGGGTCAAAGTTTAAGAAGAAATTCTATGCTCTGGAAAATGGATTAAGATGGTAATCACATTTATTAAAGCAAGAATTTCTCTAATTAAGGTTAGGACCTATTTCTATCCCTGATCATATTGTACAGAATAGGTCTGAAAAATGATTTTCTAGGATATATGGAATTTTGAGTGACTATTATTCTGTTGAATCAAAACTATTAACTTCTTTCACCTTAATTTGTTTTTTTAATTGTTATACCTGTCTTTGGGAATCCTCTGAATTGTTATTTCTTAATGACTTGTAACAGAAAATTTTAGAGACATGAAAGAATTCTATCTTTCCAATTTCTCTTTGAGGAGAAAGTCTTTGAATTGGTGTAATAATGAATTTTCTCTGGGCAGCTTGTGCCCCAAATATAGAATACTGAATTTTTCCTTTCATAAAGGAAAGCAAACTCCAGGTCTAGATTTTACCTCTGTCTTCTAAGTGAGAAAGTTTAGGCAATAAGATTAGGTGCTGATAAAAAAGGAGGAAGAAATTATGAAGGTGATTTTTGAAAGCTTAACCTCTTCCCTCTTCTGACTAATGAGTTATTCCTGGAGCCTCCACACACACACACACACACACACACACACACACACACACACACACACACACACACACACACACACACATACAAAATTCTCTCTCTCCCTGTCCTTTTTGCTTGTATTTATTGTATTTATTTGTGTCCAACATGCACATGTCTGATACACAGTGAGTGCTTAAATGCTTATCACCTTGACTTTTGGGGAGTGGAAATCAGGGACTGGATTTAAGGAAAAAAGGCCAGCAATTGAATTTGAGAGAAAGGAAAAATCTAGGAGACCTTGAGGATTGACTGAAAAAAATTAATAAGAGATAAAGGAGTTGAAAGAGTCGATCTGAAGGAGGACTCAATGTGAAGCAAAAGAAGTTCTGAAAATTAAAAACTTGAAGAGAAAAAAGCAGGAAAAAGGTAGTGGGCAAGGCAAGGTTGGTTAAAAAAGACATAAAAATTGGCAAATAGATTAAACATATAAGAGAAAAGATTGTTACTTCCCTCCCTTCTTTTTGGAACCGGGGAACTCTGAGTGTATATAACACTCTACTAACAGACTTGATTTATTGCACTTTTTTTTGGTCTTCCTGTTTTTTCCATTGTTATTAGAGATAGCTGCTTGCTGGGGGAGAGGGTAAGGAAAGAGAGGGACCTATCTCTAACTGAAGGTTTAGGCTTAGAATCTCAATCAGTTTTGCAGTGTCATGCATTACATTTTTGATGCTTATAGTTCTTCCATAGCCAAGTAATTACTACTATTCTAAGTGAAGCTTGGCGTCCCTTCTAGAAATGAAGATGGAAAATGTCTTTACATAAGCTAAGTTATAAGGACAGGTCCTTTTGAAAAATGGAAGCAAGCTTTCAATAGAGCATATCAGGAGGGAGGGAGAGGAGGGAAACAACCTTTATTTAGAGACTGGAGAGTAAGAGAATGTCAGGAGAGAAATAGAAGAAAAAGGGTAACTGTACACTTGGAGGAAAAAGAAATTAAGGCTCTTCATTAAAAGGCTGGAGCTAGAGGCTGAATAAAATGAAACCACAGAGGATATCATATGGAAGGATATCATATCCATATCCATATGGAAGATCATCCAGAAAGCTAAAAGGAAAAAGAAAAGGAGTAATAATTGGTGAAACTCTGAAAAGATATTTGTTGACTTGATAGTTGGTTCTTGACCTTTGTTATTGAAGATGACCAAAATGATATCACTATGTTAAAAGACAAGTTATAATTAGTCTAACTATGGCTCATCAGGCCACAGGCTAAACAGAGCACCTCCGATGGGTTCTCTAAACTAATCTATCTCACATTTCCTTTGGGATACTTCCATTCTGTCTTGTTCACAGAGCACAGCACACTCTCTGATGAGGGTATGCCATGCTGGGTGGGGCCATGCCAGTGCCTCCCATGCTGCACAATCAATTCCAAAGTTCTTAAGAGAGCCCCTGAGAGTATCCTCGAATCACTTTTTCTGACCCCCACCCCCCACCCCACCATGAGCGTTGTTGACTTGATACAAATAAGATGAAACTTTGCTGTCTTTCTTGGAAATATATACAAGAAACAAAGGGGATTTTTATCCCAAGACTCATTTAAAGTAGATGATTCACATTCACCTCTGATAATTCCCATAGGCACATGATAAAGAAACCTAAAAGGTATTGCCAAAAATTATAAAGTCTTAGGCATGAAACTAAAGACCATATGAGTATAGGTTGTGTTTCCTTCACTGCCTCTTATTAAAGACAAGGGATATAGAAAAGAAAAAAAATTGATTTGGTACATGAACAGCTGGCTGAGACAATGATGTCTGAGTGAGGAATTTAGATTTTTGGAACTTAAACTACAATAATGACAACCTCTTGGCAACCAATAAGGCTGTTAAGATTGTTTTTGCCTGGTGTTTTACAGATCTAATAAAAAGGACTTAAAATGAAAAGTATGGGGAGAGGAGTAAATTGCTTGGCCATGTGCCCAAGCTAGGTACCATATAGAGTAGCTCTTACACACTGTACAAAGATCCATTTCTTTCCTCTATAGATTATGTTCAAAGAGTATAAACAGTTTTCAAATGAAGAAATTCAAATTATCAAGAAGTATATTTAAAAAACATTCCAAATTACTCAAAAGAAGAAAAATGCAAATAAAGATAATTCAGTTTCCACCTCAAACTTCCTAATTTAACAAAGATGAGAAAAATGAAAATGGAAATTGCTGGAGTTTCTGTGGAAGAACAGGGTATTGTACAATGATATGGTCCATCCATACTGGAAAGCAATTTGGAAATGAGCCTCCCAAACCATTAAATTATTTATAGATGACACATCAATATTACTATTAGGTATATGCACCCAAAGAGATCAAATGAAGAGGGAAAGGACTGATAGTTATAAATATTTATAACTTCACTTTTTGATGCAGCAAGAAACTGAAAACAAAGTGAGTGCCCATTATTTTGTGAATGACTGATTAAGTTATAGTATATGAGTGTAATAGAATATTACTGTGCCATAAGAAAAATAATGAATATGATAAATTTGTAGGAAGCTGAGAAGACTTGTAAAAACTGATAAGAGAATGAAATGTGGAGAATCAGAAGAATAGTTTAACACAATGACCACAGTATCAGAATGGAAAACAACTTTAAAAGCCCATTGGAATTCTGATAAATACAGTGAAAAATCAAGACTTCAGAGGGATGAAGAATAAATATTACTCACCAGAGAAGTGACGGACTATAGTTGGAAAATGAAACAAACATTTTCTAATATGGACAATGTGTTTATTTGTTCTGCTTAATGATACTTATTGTATTTGTTATAAGGGAAGAATTCTATGGGGCAGGAGAGAATTACAACAGCACAAAAAAGGAAAGGAAATTAAGAAAACATTAAAATATATGAACAGAAAAAAGTTTACAAAGAAATACAAACTTTTATACTACTATATTAAATTTAATGCATACTTTAAAAATAACTATACATTGCAAAAGTTTATGATTTAATTCATTTGGGGGATTTTTTTTTAGTTCTCAATAGAAAAAGAAAATTAAGAAAAGTATCTCATTAATTCTAATATCTCTTAGTGATGTTTAATGGCTATATATACACCAGTATCTCAGAAGAATCAGAATGTCTGGGAATATGAGGAATGATGGAAGAAATCATGGTGGAGTTAAGCTGTTATACAATTAAAATTTATACAAGACATGCTATAGAAACATCAAGGACAAGCCTGGACAGAGAAGTGGTTGGGCTGCTTGTACAATAAAAGTTTATAAATAGATTGCTTGGCATCAGTATTTTAGGGAATCTAGATGAGGTTTAATAACTTGTTGGATGAATTCTCTGTGTTGTTGTCAATGAGCCATTTCAGTCAGATTCTATCCTTTGTGACCCCATTTGGGATTTTCTTGGCAAAGATATTACAGTGGTTTGTCATTTCCTTTTCCCATTTTACAGATGAAGAAACTGAGGTAAACATGGTCAAGTGATTTTCCAAGAGTCATACAGGTAGTTTCTGGGGTCAGATTTGAACTTTGGAATCTTCCTGATTCCACATCTGATGCTTGATCTATTCAGCTGCCTGATGATTCTTCTAGGAGGAATTTAAGAAAGGACTTGGAAGCAAATTGACCAGGAGGAGATGAGAAGTGATTGTGGGTTATACTGATAGAGCAAGTATTCATGCTGTTACAAACATATGGGCTCATCAGAGTATCAATATGGATTCAACATGGATTTTATAGATGCAAATACTAAATAGAGTACCATTTCCTGGGTGTGTGTTTGTTTTTCCTGAATTAAAGGGAGCAAGTCAGCATATGAATTAAAATAGGAGAACATTTTTCTCGATTCTCTTATGTGATTTGACTATACAAAAGAATAAAGAAGTTTCCTTAAAAGTGAAATATTTCAGGAATCTGAAAGGAACTCTAATGCTTGTAATAAAGTTCATAACATTGACTCAATGTACAGTACAAGACAGTACAGGGGGAAGGATACTTCAAAAATATTTCTATTTTATTCATAGAAACTGAAGGGAATATTTAATAACATTTGCAGGAAGCCACTTGGAAAGGATCTAGCACAAAATCTCATAAAGAAAAATCAATCTAGAAACCAATAAACCTGAGGACAAAGGGCAAAATAGAAAAAAAAAAGTTAATGGGAAATGGAAAGTTACACATTTTTTTCCAGTTTGAAAATATGTGAAGAAGATAGATACCAAAAAGTTAGAATGATTTTTTTTGTGGACTGAAAATCCCCTTACATCCAAGAGAAATGCAACATAACTCTTTATGGGTCATGGCACCATTCAGCCCTAGTCAATCTGGCCTTTCAAAATGTGTCTTAGTTTCCAATTAGAGATCATTTGTTTTTCTTAATTGACTTTTCTGTCTCAACTTAGAAATTTCAGAAATATTACACCTTAAGAGCCACAGAAATAATTTTATTTCATTTTGACTGCACTTTGATGGAACAATCACTGAAGAACTATCACTAATGCCCTCAATAGGAGAGAAATATACCTGGGGGAAAACTTAGATGGGGATTGGAACTAGCACCAGGAAGGTGAGAATTGCAGAAAAGACTGGAGAACAGCATAAAATAAGACAGGCAGCAATAGTGTAAGGGAGGTTTATATATATATATATATGAATATACAAGATAAACACATTGTATTTCAGAATGAGAAAGAACCTCAGTGACTATTTTTAATCCTATTTCACCTCCAACACACTACTGCCCCTTAAAAACACAGTAAAACACTGGAAAAGTGGTCGGTCATCTTACCTTTCCTGGAAGTCCCACAACTCCCCTCAAGGCAGCTCATTCCCTTTTTGATAGCTCTAATTAGGAATTTTTTCTTATGCTAAGGTACATATTTACCTCTTTTCAACTTCCTTACCTTGTTTATCAAACAGAAAAAAGAAAAATTGCTTTTTCTTTGTCATATGCCACTTGGAAACCTTTCATTTTTTTTAAATATAGCCATCAAGCCCCCTTCTTCTCTTTTACTCTCCCTTTTCTATGCTAAGAATCTCCAATTGATTTGTACTCGTTTGGCATGAACTAGAGGTATTCTCCCCCTCATTGTCCTCTTCTGTTTGTTCTCAGCCTGTCATGGTCCTTATTAAAAGTCTGATGCCTCAGTTAGAATAAAATACATTGGTTATGATCTCACCAGAGCAGAGCATAGTAGAACCCTCTCCTTTTTATTGCTGAAAGCCATGGCTCTTCACATGCAGTCTAAGACTGAATTAGGTATTTTTGACTGCCGTTTCATAGTGCTCACTCACATGAACCTAGTGATCAACTAAAACCATGAGATCTTTTTCAAGTGTTGAGGTCAGGGAGTGAAGTAATGAGATAGAGTTTTACTGGCAGCTTCTGAGTTCCTACCAGTGTTTCTATTATATAGAATCTATTATGTATAGTTCCATTATATAGAATCATCAACCATGATATCATTGGCTCTTATGTATAAAATATTAACAATGACAAGACAAAAGCAAGAATAATCATTACATCACACAAATGAAAGAATAATAAAAACATGCCTATTAACCAATATACCTGTTATATTCTCTCATGAAGTGTCTGTGGGTAGAAGTGGAAATATAGCAAAGATATATATATATATAGATATAGATATATGTGTGTGTGTGTGTGTGTGTGTGTGTGTGTGTATGTGTGTGTGTAGAAACCTATCTGTTCTACTCTACTCTTTACTTCGGTGCTTTATGTCTTTGTTCCCCTGAGAAGACAAATCTGCATCACAGGACACTACTACCCACTTGTCTGTTAGATGGTCTGCTTCTGGTCTTCATTGCTTTCCTGATAAACAAATAGGATCCTCTTGTGCAATTGAATTGATGAAGCAGTAACAAGTTGTTGTTCATCTTGTTTATTTTTAACTCAAAATAACCCCTAAAGGGACACCGAGAAAGCATTTTACTATTATAGTGAACAGTTACCCTAAGCCAGAGAATTCCAAGCTACTCTGGTTGACTTTCTGGACAATTCAGAGGAAGTCTTCATTTAGCATGACTCTGCATTGTCCAGTAAGTTTTTAGCTAATCAAGGCCAATTCTTTTTTTTAGGTTTTTTTTTTTTTTTTTTTTTGCAAGGCAAATGGGCTTAAGTGGCTTGCCCAAGGCTACACAGCTAGGTAATTATTAAGTGTTTGAGACCGGATTTGAACCCAGGTACTCCTGACTCCAGGGCCGGTGCTTTATCCACCTAGCCGCCCCCAAGGCCAATTCTTATAAGAAAATAGTTGCAAAGTCTCTCCCCTCTGTTTTTAAACCTTTAAGGTCAGAGGGAAAAATAAAGAGCAATATCTCAAATTGAGAGTCTAATTTCCTTCCAGGCACCTTCCCCCTGACGCCCAACCAATCCAGAAAGGAACACCTCTCTCCATCCCAGCAAAGCAATAGAAGCCTTCTAGTCAGCTTACTCTCCTGATTCCCTTTTAAACAATCTCTACCACAGTTGGTTTTTTCCATTTATTTCAAAGTCTCTAGGTGGATAGAGACTCGTGGTTTCCCTTCTAAAGTAAAACACAAGAAAGTTAGCTATGTGTTCAACGGTCCTTTTAAAAAATCTTCCAATAGTCTCCAAATGGTTGTTTGATTTTCTACTTTGTGAAGTTTATTTTGAGACTCTTAAAAACTTACAAATGAAAATGAGCTGAGGGACTATAAAGCCCTGAAGCCTGTTGTTCCCTGACCTCAAACAGATCATCTCAGTCTAAGCATGTGAGGGTCCAATCTTTATCCTATGTTCCTAATTGGTGATTTTTCTTCACACTTTATCTAAGAAACTATGTTTCTTCATATATAGATTTTTTTTATCAATTTTTGGTGCACAGAAGTCCTTTTATTTGGTGTTCATTTTGTCAACCAAACTATTCACATATGAAAAGGGTCAATATTACAACATTCATACATTGACTCCATCCTTTTTCTTTATACAAAACTGTTTACTGATCCTTCTAGCAACAAGTATGAAAGGAACGATAACTTATAGATATTTCTTAGCTCTTCAACTACAAAGATTTCAAATTCTTTAAGGGTTGTATCTGTGAAATAAATGTCTGAAAGTACTTGTCATGGTACACTATTTATAGTAGTCTCTCATTTAGATCCACTGATTTAATATTATATATATATATATATATATATATATATATATATATGTAAAGAATTACTTTTAATGAATATCTTCTCTGATTCTTTTGGGAATTTCTCAAATATTCTTTAAGATAATTAGAGGTAAGTTTGCATATTATAAAGCGAGTTGGAGTCAATGGTGGAAAGATATGGGTGAAAACCAGAAAGAGAGGAATTCCAAGGCAATGTTAATTCATTTTAACATCAAAGTAACTCACTCAAATTAGCTCTTATCTTGCCAGTGCTGAATATGTCTGACTGTGCCTACAATTAAAATTATTTTTCTATTTTAAAGGCATGATCTCCAATGGTTCTTGCTGGGTTATAAAAGGTAAATAGGCAAATATGAGAACTGCCTTTCCAGCCAAGACCCCAGATGCAATTGTAATTATTTCATAATAGAATGTTATTGACCCAGCTTGAATGTACTGGCATCAATGGGAGATTTTAAAGAGTTTTGTTAACAAAGGTGTTTGAGAAAGTACATTAAACCAGGAAGAATAACATCCACATCTAACAGAGGAGAGTCTCCTCAGCAACTATTTGGTTTAGTGGATGAATCATGGATTTGAAGTCCAAGGATTTAATTTCAAGTTCAGGTTCTTTCATTTATTACCTGCATGATATTGGACAAGACATTTCCCCTCTCTCTCTTACTTGCAAAATGAAAGAATTGAGCCATATGACTTTGGCCCTTCCAGTTTTAAGACACAGATAAAGCATTTATTCTATCCATATAATAGTATAATAGTCAGCACTATGCTAAGTGCTGAAAATACAAAAATAAGCAAAAAGAAAAATAGTGTCTTCCCTCACATAAAAGAGAATAGAAAACTAGGGGAGGCGAGATACTCTTATAGAAACCAATAATGAGAAGTAGTCTGAGGAGTCCTGGGTTGGTAGTATTTAAAGAAAGTAGAACTGATGGTAAGGAAAGGACATGGAGACATGCATTTTCTTTCCTGGCTAACTTCCTGACTGTGAGTCCACCAGGGAGGAAGCATAGATATGCCTCAGAAATAGAGTGCTAGGTTTGGAGTCATCTTTAATCACTTACAAACAAGTCTTATGTTGCTGGGCACGTCACCTAACCTCTTGTCTGCCTCAATTTCCTTAACTTCAGAATAAGGATAATAATATAATAATAACACCTCTTGTAGAATTGTTGTGAAGATCAAATTAATTATATTTGTAGAGTTCTTAGCACAATGCCTCACATATAATAGGCACCCTATAAATGTTTATTCCCTTCCCCTCCCCTTGTCTTTTCCATTTCTCTTCCTCTTCCTTTCCTAGGAAGCCAAGTCAAAAGAGGAGATAGTAGAGAAAAGGAGAAGAGTGGTTCAAAAAAGAAATGCCACTAAAAGAAGAAGGAACATAGACAGGAAAAAATCATTGAGTTTGGTCAAATGGAGGTCATTAGAGACCTTTGATAGATATATTTCAGCAGAGAGGTGAGGATAGAAGTCAAATTGCAAAGGGAGATGGGAGGTAAGTGGCGGTGGAGGTCTGATTACTCTTTCTAGGGTATGGCAATGAAGGGGGAGAAAATGATAGGGTGATAAATTGAGGGGATGGTGAGGCCAAGGAGAGGTCATTTGTCTGCTTTAGATTGGGGATGACCTGAAAACGACAGAAAGGAACCAGTCAAGACTGAAAGAATAAAGGGTATTTGAAAACTGGTACATTGATGGAGCAAGGTCACAGAAGAAAAAGAAAGGAATGAACCCAGGGAGATAATGGGAGGGGTTACTTCAAAAAGGAGAAGGATTAGCAATTTAACCAAAATTATGGGTAAGGAAGAGAGAGCAGGTGTTTAGAGAAATCAGTTCATGTTGGATAACTTCACTTTCAATAGAGGAAAAGCAGTCATCTGATGAGCATTACAGAGAGGAACTGACTTTGACGGTTTGGGGGAGGGGAAGAGAAATTGAATTGATCCTTGTAAAGAGGATGCTAGCCAGTCAATTAGAAATGGATGCAATGATAACTGGCAGCAGTGGTGTCTCAGCAGAGATTGGATTACATACATTTGTAATGGATTCAATCAACCCTGTTCTACGATTTCCTCCAGCAGAGCTTCCCATTTCTGGATTAGCAATGGACATGATTGTTGGGAATTCCTTAAAAACTTGAATATTAGCTGGAAATGACTAAGGGAAGGTTGAGGAGGAGGCATTATTGAGATGATTGATCATAGAGTTAAGCCAGTGCAGTGAGTGAGGCCAGCATAGGTCAAATGATCCTAAATCTAGAACCAGAAGTCACCCCAGAGGCCATATAGTCCAATTCCTTGCAATTTATAGGTGAAGGTACTGAGAAGTTAAATGACCTGTCCAAGGTCACACAGGTGGTATGCACCAGAGATAGGATATGAACATGGGAAGTTAAGTGATTTTCCCAAGGTCATATAATATCAGAGGTGAGATTTGAAATCCAATCCTCTCACTGTAGAGGCAATACTTTATCCACACTTCACTGGAGGATGCTTGACTAATTAATCTAATCAACAATTGGGAGCTGAAGTACTAATGATTGCTAATGATTTAATCTATTTCCCCTCTTAAGGTCTGAAAACTGAGGCAACTTTTCAAGGATTTAACCCTAGGGAATGAAAGTATAGAAATGTCACACACTGCTAGAAAATTATTTTTGGAAAGAGGAGGCTTTGGGGTGGGGAGCCCTTTAAAAATTGTCTTGGTAAATGGGAGTGAGAACAGTTACTGTACTGTAGGTTTGAATTCGGTCTCCAAGGCTGTTCTAATCCATTCTAATAACTCTTATCAATGACAAGCAGTAAGTGACACATGGAAGAATTTGGGAGATAAAGAATACCCAGACAAAATTATTGCTCTCAATGTATCAGAAATGAATGAGAAAGTGTAATATCCCAGTTCTTTATTCCTGCTTTGAAAGTAATTTTGGTTCAAAGTTGTATTTAGAGGTCTCGAAGACTTTGAGAATAACTTTTTGGTGAAAATTAATTTTTTTTCTAAAGCAGTTTTCTAGATTTACTAGACTTAGAAATTTCATTAATTATGCAATGGAAAACACAAATTCCAAACAATCAGAAGGCCATGATGATGAAGTAATTTTTTTTTATTCTTAATCCCCAAAGACATCTGTAAGGTTTCTTCATATTATAAGTTTGAATTTCCAAGACAATTTATCAAGATTGCTTATTTCTTCTAAGTACTTTGCTGACCATTCAGATCTGATACCCCCAGGTGACCAACAGACCTTGCTTTGTTCTTAATTCTTCTGCCCAGGCTATGTTTCTGAATTCTTGACTTTGTGCCCATTTAACCTTAGATACTTGATTCTTGCCTTGATCTGTACACAACCTGACCACTGTCATATTTTATTGAATTAATCATTTAAAAAACCTAAAAGTATATATAAATTGAAAGGGTTACTACTGACTTCCATGCATTATTCCAGCATCTTTATGTATAAAGAACAAGAAGATGGAAAAAACTTAGAATAAGTACTAACTTTTGCCAAGAAAAAATATTGTAATGGGCAAGACAATATAAAGATTAGAATACCAAAGATCTGAATAGGTAATTTGCACTGATGTAACTCCTTTTTTCACTCAAGGCTATATCAAAACTCTTTGACTGAAATCCAGATGAGCCTAGGATAAGGTCTGGACATTGCCAATAGGCTACAAAATATCCAAACCCCTCCCCCCCATTTTTTTTACTATTTCTTATTTTTAACAAGCCTAGAAGTCTTGCCTCCATTGTTGGAATAATAAAGTCTGATAAATATACTGATATACTGAAAAACAGATTTTTAAAATTTTTTTTGGTTTTAATATTTTTAATGTTTAATTAATTGATTGATTGACTAATTGATTAATACTCTTAATGTTTTTTAATGTTTAATGTCATTTTTTAGTATTGGGTTTTTGTTTGTTTTCAAGCGTGCTTTTAGGTGTTCATTGATTGCACCAATTCCTTTTTCCTAAATAAAGGTAGGAAACATGGGGCTCCATCTGGTTTCATCTGATCAAGCCAAGGCACTCTAAGTTTGTCCACATTGATTTCACAAAATAAAACCCTATCAAAATTATTGTTTATCCAACATGTTGGTATGCCACTTGCCAGTTGTTACAATAGGTCCTTTGAGAGTGGAATGTAAGATGGTTACCTGGAGTGGAACTGACTCATAAAGGAAAATAGAGTATATAAGGCAAAATTTACTTACTTTACAATTAAGTTTCTGGAATATCATTAATTTAATGCTTCCCACCAAGGTATCTCACTCATATAGGTTTATATCACAGGCAGCTAGGTAGAATGCCAAATAGAGAACTAGACATGGTGTCAAAAAGAACTAAATTCAAATCCTGCCCCAGAAACAGCTATATGACTGAGCAACTTGAGCTCTTGTAACTTCAGTTTTCTCAAGTGTAAAATGGGAATCATAAGAACACATTACAGGATTGTTTCGAAGAACAAATAAGATTGTATGTGTGTGTGTGTGTGTGTGTGTGTGTGTGTGTGTGTGTGTGTGTGTGAAAGAGAGTGTGTGTCTGCTTTTTAAACCGTAAAGCACTATACAAATGCCAATTACCATTATAATCACGTTCATCATTCCATAACAAATCTAACCAGAAAGATACAATTTTCTTCCCAATGATCTGTTAGATATCATACTTAATCAAATGATTAGGGGCAGCTAGATGGCACAGTGGATAGAGCACCGGTCCTGGAATCAGGAGGACCTGAGTTCATATCTGGCCTTAGACACTTAGTAATTACCTAGCTGTGTGACATTGGGCAAGCCACTTAACCCCATTGCCTTGCAAAAACAAAAACAAAAACAAAAATCAAATCATTAAACATCTATGGTTACTACTGATGCCTGTCAGAGTTATGGAAGATTGTCCCAAGCAAAATCCAAAATTGAAGAAAACTTTCTATTTGTGGACATGTTTTTTTTGTATGAAACCTTAGGATCACATAGGATTCCTTCAGTGAGATGCACTGAAAGACCAAACCTTTCACATATAGGAAACACACTCTTCAGTCCAAACAAACAAATGAATATTTTTGCTATTCATCATCTAACAGTACTCTTCCAACTCCCATCTCTGTTCATTGACTTGTTTGAAATGCTTCAGACTTTGAAATATCTTCCTCCTCACCTTTGCCTCTTGGAATTTTGATTTCCTTTAATTCAAGGACTGCCTTCTCCAACAAGACTTTCCTGGTGCATACCACCCAATTCTCTAAAGTTACTTTGTATTTATTTCATTTGTACTTTCTATATAACTAAATAAATATGTGTTGTCTCTCCATTAGAAGTTAAGGTTTCTGAGGACAGGGACTGTTTTGCTTATGTCTGTGTTATCTCCATTCCTTTGCATAGAATGTGCAGCACATTTAATAAGTGCTTATTATTGGTTGATTTCAAGTGATGCAAAACTATAGAAAATCACCAAAATGATAGAATTAGGATCAAAAAGATCTCCCAAGGCTATTTCATTGCACAGAATATTTAAAGACAGGTTCAACTCTATAATATGATGGTAGCAAGGCTAGTTAGCAGATTGTTTGACAAAGTCCTGGGTGATTTATTGGACTATAAGCTCAACATGATTCAACAGTGTGAAACAGCAAACAAAATCAAATAAGCAGAACAAAACAACAACCAAAACACCCAAATAAAATACCAAGTTAGAGAATCAAATTGACCAGTACTGGGGAGTTCATAGTGCCTTTATGTCTTGCCCTGGTCCAACCATACCTGGAGTATGGTGTTCCATTCTAGGCACCATAATTTAGAAAGGGCATTGATAAGCTGGAGAATATTCAAAAGATATTGGAGAGGCCAAATAATATGAGGACTGGTTGAAGGAAGTGGAGTATTTAGCCTGGTAATAAGAAAGGTTGTCGATATTTTCAAAAGTTTGAGGGGCTGTTGTATGAAAGAGGAATCAGACTTTGTTCTAATCAAACACGAATTTATTTGTAAAAAGCCCTTACCACAATGCCTGATACATAACTTAGAATTCTTCTTTCTTTTTCCTTCCTTCCTTCCTTCCTTCCTTCCTTCCTTCCTTCCTTCCTTCCTCCCTCCCTCCCTCCCTCCCTCCCTCCCTCCTTTCCTTCCTTCCTTCCTTCCTTCCTTCCTTCCTTCCTTCCTTCCTTCCTTCCTTCCTTCCTTCCTTCCTTCCTTCCTTCCTTCCTTCCTTCCCCACTTGGTCAATGTTTGGATTCTGATTGGTACAGAGTGAATTATATAAAAATGAATTATTTCTGTTTTGGCCAGAAAAGTTGAAGTGCTCCTCTTCCTAAGTTGATTTTTCTTTTTTGGAGTTGGGTAAAAGTAGATATTTTAATTTTATTTTTTAAATTACATGTGGATAGGGGCAGCTAGAGTCAGGAGAGTACCTGAGTTCAAATCTGGTCTCAGACACTTAATAATTACCTAGCTGTGTGGCCTTGGGCAAGCCACTTAACCCTACTGCCTTGCAAAAAAAACCAAACAAACTAAAAACTAAATTACATGTGGATAGTTTTTAACATTCATTTTTTATAAGATTTTGAGTTCCACATTTTTCTACCTCACTCCCTTCTCTCCTTCCTCCCCTTGACAGTGAGCACTCTGATTTTGGTTTACATGTACAGTCATGTTAAACATATTTCCATACTGGTCATGTTGGGAAAGAAGAATCAAAACAAAAAGGGAAAAATATGAGAAAGAAAAAACTTGAAACAAAATTTTAAAAGTGAAAATAGTAAACTTTGGTCTGCATTCAGACTCCATAGTTCTTTCTCTGGATGTGAATCACATTTTTCCATTACAAGTATTTAGAATTGTCTTTCATCATTGTACTGTTGAGAAATAAATCTGTCACAGTTGATCATCACCCAATGTTGCCATTAATGTGTATAACTTAATCCTGCTTCTGTTCACCTCATTCAGTATCAATTCAGGTAAGTCTTTCTAGGTTTTTCTGTGTTTCATGTCTTTCTTACCTAATCTTAATCAATGAACAAGTGTTGCCTCAGTCTAACTGAATACTATTAAAGATCTTAGTTTCCAAAGGTCCAGGTCTCCCACTGCATCCAAGGTGATCTCCAGTCCTCTTAATTCTGTATCTTGCCCCAGAATCCAGCTGGCTCTAGAAGAGAAAGTAGGGCTGGAGACTTTGCATAGCCCTCCCTCACTTAAATACAACTCACTTGTATGTCAAGGCATTATGTCCCTGCAATCATGATCTTCTTTGAGAATAAAGGACAAGCAACAACAGATCATTAAATAGTGGTTCTCTCTTTTTAGGATTTTTCAAGAAGAGGTTGTATAACCATCTATCAGGTACATAGGTGGTTGAATTAGAGGCCTCTCAGTACTCTTTTAACTCAGATTTTTTTAAGGTTGAATTCAATCAGACTGCATTAATAATATTTATTATTATTTTGTATTTATTGATTAGAAATATATACTAATTATAATTATATTTGGTTTATTATATATGTCAGTTATTAGACAGAATGATGGGAATTAATATCAAGGTCAGAAAGAGGAAATTGGGAATCTTGGGAAAAGAAAAGCAGTGGTAACCTGCTAGAGATTTTGTGAGAGCTTATTCCTTTCTATATTTTCTTCTCTGTTCCTAAATAGTGACTTGCTCCACTCCTAGGTAGACCCCAGGAGATTGTCTCTGAAATGAAAAATTATGGCTGTGAAGTTACAGAAGCTGCTTACTGCAAAAAAAAGTTCTCCATTTGCATTTATAAAGGTGAGATTGCCCACATCAATCTTAGTTTTGCTTTTAAAAAAATCCTGTCTTGTTATGAATATTTACTTAAATGGAACAAAGAGTCTTTGAGATGATTGGCACTGACCCAGAGTTTAGCTTTCAGCCCATCTGAACTGAGTATAATTTTCAAAACTGTCTCTCACTGCCTTTGTTTTTCATATGTGTTGATTATTTCATTCTATCAAGAATTTTTATTATACAATCACATGGTCAGTCAGAACTGAGGAAATATGGGAAGGGCCCACTTGAACAGTGAGCTTGGGTTCTTGATGCCTCTTTTTGGTTTTGCACAATAGACTCTGAAGGAGTAGCCAGCTGGATCAGGAAATAGAAAGCCAGGAGTCAGGAAGACCTGAATTCAAATTTGGCCTCAGAAACTTATTAGCTGTGTAACTCTGGGCAAGTCACTTAACCCTATTAACTTCAGTTTTCTAATCTGTAAAGTGAGCTGGAAAATCAAATGTCAAACCTCTTCAGTATCCTTTGGCAAGAAAATCTCAAATGGGGTCATGAAAAGTCGAACATGACTGAATAGCAACAATGCAGGAGTTCTTAACTGCTTTAAAGGGTCAGATAGTGACTCAATGACAAGAGGACCAAGTCGGGAGTCAGAAATATTCATCCTTCTGAGTTAAAATCCAATCTTAGATATTTACTAGTTGGGTGACTTTGAGCAAGTCACTTAAACTGCCTTGTCTCAGTTTCCTCAACTACAAAATGAGAGGGAGAAAGAATGGTAAGCCACTCCAGTATTTTGTCAAAAAAAAAAAAAAAACCTCAAATCCGAATAGTTAGACACAGTTGAAATGACTCAATAACAACAAAAAAGGGAAAACTACCTAACAATTAGTTATCCAAAAGTAGAGATTTTCCAATTACTGGATTTTCCAATCCAGTTTTCAGGTAAAAACTGGATAATCACTGACAAGATCAGATATGGATTGGACTAGATATTTATTTTGGTTCCTCCAAACTATGATATATTGCGATTCCTTGATTCTGTAGGAAAAAATACATCTTTAATACCATGATATTAAAAACAACTCAAGAGACTAGAAATTGATATTTGGGCATATTTTTCTATGGATTCAATTGAAACCTCATTCAAATAATTTAAGTTCCAATCTTCCTCAACACCAAGACCTACATAATTGACATCCAATAATATAGCGTAATATTTAGTGACAAGAGAATGACGTTTTCCCCCCAATTTGTAATTACAGTGGCAAAATTTACCTTAGCTCAAAAATAAAAATGGAAACATTTCTACCTTGTAACAAAGAGAATTCAAGAACTTTTCCTGTTGTTTTGCTCTAAGATCATAGGAATAATAAATTTAGACTGAGAATTTAATCCAATTATTTCAACCACCTTAGTTTACAGAGTTGACTCAATCAAGGTCATACTTGTAGTAAGCATCAGAGAGAAGAGTTGGATCCAGGTCCCCTGATGCCTGACTCAACATAGATCTTCTATTGCTCCCAGGAAAAATAAAAGACTTGTTTGGATTCTAAATGTTTTCCCCCACCCCAATGATTGACAAAAACATTGCTTTTCCATTGCCAGACTAATAAAAAGAAAATCAATAGAATATATTGCTTCAACACACAGTGAGTTAGTTCTCCAAGGCTTTCCAATGCCCTTTACCTAGCTCATTCTGATTCATTTCAAATAAACTAACTCAGGTGAAATTTTCAGACTCTGCATGTTAAATGTGGGAGTTAAAGAAGGGAAAATAATCTAGGTCAGTGATACTGGACATTTTTGTAATTTTATCCCTGTGTCGTTATTATGGAACTCTTTCCCTCCTTGAGACTTCTCCAACCAACCCCAGCCCCTATCTGATTGAAAACACAATATTAGCACAAGTTTCCAGATTGTTTTAAACCTTACAAAAGGCTTTCCTTACAACAAACCCATGAAGAAAAGAGTGTATTGTGTATATGTGAACGTGTTTGTATTGACTTTTTGTTTTTCTTTTTTGACCATGATTTCAGTGTGGTTGAAAATCTCTTTTCCAATAAATACCAGTACCATCTCTTCAACTGAGAGTCTTAGAAAGCTTCCTGGTATTCCAAGAGGTTAAGTGACTTGCCAAGATCATATAGGTAATGATGTACTGAGTGAGGACTTCCTGATTCTGATTTCTGCTCTCTAATTACTATCCCCTACTGTGTATGCCCTTAGATATTGAAAGGCATAGTGGCTTGTTTGTGTGTTTATATAGATATATATGTATATGTACATGTATATGTATATATGATAAATACAATTATTAAATATTTTAAATAAAATTGTATTATCAAGTCAAATAAATAAGCACTTACTATGTGCAGGCACTATAATAATTAAATCCTTACAAATACCAACAGAAAGAATGATGGTCCTTGACCCCCAAAGTTGCATTCTAATGGGTGGAAGACAGTATAAAAGGGGGCTGAAAATATTGGGGAATTGGAGGATGAGAGTGGATTACTTAGTGCTGTGGGTATTGGACAGAAAGTTCAAGAGAATCAGAAATGATACTGGAGAGTAATGAAGACATGCTGGCCTAGGTGTGCTCCTTAATGTGGAAGTTCTGGGGCAGCTAGGTGATGCACCGGTCCTGGAGTCAGGAAGACCTTAGTTCAAATCTGGCCTCAGACACTTAATAATTACCTAGCTGTGTGAAGTTGGGCAAGCCACTTAACCCCATTGCCTTGCAAAAAAAAGGAGGTTCTGAGAGGAACCAGTCAATGAGAGAGAGAGAGAGAGAGAGAGAGAGAGAGAGAGAGAGAGAGAGAGAGAGAGAGAGAGAGAGAGAAGCTGCAGAGATGGAGGGTAAAGACACATGGTAAATGCTTATTGAAATTCTTGTTGATCTTTTTTGTTGTTTTTTGTTTTTGCAAGGCAATGGGGTTAAGTGACTTGCCCAATCACACAGCAAAGTAACAAATTAAGTGTCTGAGACTAGATTTGAACTCAGGTCCTCTTTATTCCAGGGCTGGCACTCCATCTAGCTGTCCCAAGTCTTGTTGATCTTATAGATCAAAGTTGAAGTTTCAAGAAAAATTAAAGACAGTCTAAGGAACTATCTATAATCTTAAAACTGTATAATCTAGCATGATCAAGGAATGCCATCTTTAGTTTTCTTCAAGTGCTTAGTTGATTGAAGATTATTCTAATTGAAGTCTTGTCTCACATTTTGATGGCCAGTTAGATAATGAATAGGATAGGGCACTGGACTTGGAATCAGGAAGATTCACCTTCAAGAGTTCAAATTCGGCCTCAGGCACTTACCAGCTGTGTGACCCTGGGTAAGTCATTTATCCCTATTTTCCTCAGTTTCTTCATCTGTAAGGGGACCTAGAGAAGGAAATGATAGACTACTCTAAGTATCTATGCCAGGAAAATATCAAAATAGAGTCATGAAGACTTTGAAATGACTAACTCAACAACAACAAAAAACACTCATACCTCAAGACAAGTAAACTTAGAATTGACCCAACAACAAATTATCTTTGTCTAAACTCATATATACATACATGTATATATCTATATCTATGTCTATGTCTATGTTTATGTCTATGTCTATGTCTATGTCTAGTCTATGTCTATGTCTATATCTAATCTATGTCTATATCTATATCTAATCTATATCTATATCTAACCTATGTCTGTCTATTTCTATGTCTATATCTATGTCTATATCTAATCTACTTCTATGTCTAATCCATGTCTATATCTAATCTATGTCTATGTCTAGTCTATATCTATATCTAATCTATGTCTATATCTATGTCTAATCTATGTCTATATCTAATCTATGTCTATGTCTATGTCTAATCTATGTCTATATACAATCTATGTCTATATCTATGTCTATATCTAATCTATTTCTATGTCTAATCTATGTCTATGTCTATGTCTATGTCTATGTCTATGTCTATGTCTATGTCTGTCTATGTCTATGCCTATGCCTATGTCTATGTCTACGTCTATGTCTATGTCTAATCTATGTCTGTCTATATCTAATCTATGTCTATATCTAATCTATGTCTATGTCTAATCTATGTCTATGTCTAATCTATGTCTATGTCTAATCTCTAATCTCTACGTCTATGTCTATGTCTATGTCTATCTAATCTATGTCTATGTCTATGTCTAATCCATGTCTATATCTATGCCCATATCTATGTCTATATCTATGTCTAATCTAATCTAATCTAATCTATATCATCTCTATCTCCATCTCTATCTCTATCTACATCTACATCTACAGATAGATATATACTCTTTATATAGTGTATATATATATATGTATATATTGTATATATTTCTAAAATAGGAATCATTCTCTATTAATGGTTGAACTTGTCAAACACCCCAGAGTCTTCTTTCTGAATACAAATTTCCACTATCCATTAAAATATTCATATTTTTTCAGGCCTAGAGTGATTTTAGAAATCACTTAATGCAACCTTTTCCTTTTTTCACTAGAGGAAACTCCACACTAAGAATTGAAATAATCTGCCTAAAGCCACATAGCTGGCACAATAGCAGAGCTAATTCTGGATCCTTGTATCTAGATTCCTGATGAAGCATTCTTTCCAGGGTACCAGGCTAGTATTTCACCGGAACACTAATTTAGAAGAGATCTTTTAGACCAGTAATCTTTTCTATAATATACTCAACAAAGGATTTATTCAGTCTTTTCTGAAAGACTTTGGGAAAAGAGAACCCACTACCTCCTAAAGCAGTTTATCTCCCTTTGTATAGTTCCAATTATTAAAGATATTTGCTTTTATTGAATAATAATCTACTACTTTCTAATTTCTACCTATCATTCTTAATTCTGTGTCATAGGGACAAGCACAAGTCTGATCTGTCTCCAATGTAACAGATCTTCAAATACTTGAATTTCACCTATTATTTCCCTCTTCCTATCTCCTACCTCCAACTATCATTAGGTTAAACACTCTCAGTTTCTTCAATTAATCCTATGAAATCCTCTTGAGAGCCTTCATATCCTGGATACTTCCCTCTAGATATGCTACAGCTTATCAGTGGTGCTCATAACTGAACACAATGCTCTAGGTTGTGTCTGCCTAGGAAGATGAACCATAATATCCTTCCCCAGAGATATACGGCTATTGCTTCCACATTGCAGGGATTATCCTATTTTTTGAATAATCTAAAGACATATAATATAAACTGCAATTTATGACTGAGATAAAGAGCAATTGGGCCTCTAGCTAAAATAGTCATTAACTGTGAAGCAATAAAATGTTAACATCTTTCAGAAGGTGGAAGGTCAGCAATGAAAATTGTTCCTAAGAAAAGTGTATATATATTTTGCAGTTCTGAAAATTACTGCCTGCCATTTGGAAGGTCAGGGGGTTCTGCTTGTCCTGTTTCATATGGGAATCACATCCCTGTAGCAAGAGCAAAGTCCACAAAAAATATGGGGGAGAAAGAGGGAGACAGAGACACAGACAGAGAAAAGAAAGAGAAAAAGACAGGGAGAGAGAGAGAGAGAGAGAGAGAGAGAGAGAGAGAGAGAGAGAGAGAGATGACAGACAGAGTGAGAGTGACAGAGACAGAAAGACAGAGAGAGAAGACAAAAAGAGAGACAGAGAAAGATGAAGTGAAAGAAAGAGGGAGAGACAGAGAGGACAGAGAGAGTGAGAGAAAGAGAGAGATAAGAAACAAACAGAAATAGAGGCAGATGGAGAGAGAGAGACAGAAAAACAGAGAGAGATAGAGAAACATGGAGAGAAAGAGTCAAAGAGACAAAGACAGAAAGATGGGGAGAGAGAGAGTCAGAGAAAGATGGAGAGATACAGAGATAGAAAGACAGAGTCAGAGAGAGACAGAGAGACAGAAAAAAGATGGAGAGGGAGTCAGACAGAGAGAGAGAGAAAGTGAGAAAAAAGAGAGCCAGAGGTAGAGACAGATGGAGAGATATAGGCTTGTAACTTTCCTCACTCAAAGCAAGGAAATTAGCTTCACATCCTCGTCTTATGTTATCCCTTTCCTCCAATATCCAATGACTGCTGAGCAGTCCTCCCAGTTGCATATTTGCTTTCTTCTCCAAATTGTAATTTTGCCAACTGGAACAAGTCTGCCAGCATTCTTGAAACCTGCAGTGGCTCCCCCCCCCCCCCATGAAATCACTGGCTAGTTAAGGGTCTGCTGGTAGGCCATGATCCTGTTTCTTGTAAAAGTTGTCTCCTTAGGGTCCCTTTCCCACCAACTAGCACTGTCCTATCAGGGAGCCTGGCATTAGTACCCCAAAGTTATGTCCTGCTCAGTCTACAAAACCAATTCCATTCTCCTTTCCCAGACTCCAGTGACAGTGTTGTGTAGTTCATTAGGTGCAGTGTGGAATATGAGCACTTGACTGCAATGAACATTTTTTTCCATTGACTAAGACCAGAAATGCCACAAAGACAACTTTTTACCCTGTGGCATTTCATCCAAAGCAGGAATAGGGAATGAGCTAATTCCCTGGATAAAGAAGGAAAGGGGCAGGAAGTGAGAGATCCAGGGGGAAAGGAGAAACACTGCAGAACTAAACATTTCCTTATTCCATTTATTCTAAATGCTAATAACGCACTCACAAATATACATTCATATCATTTCTAAAACTGGTGTTTTTAAATACTGGTGATTATGATGATTAATAATATCTATTTTAATATGTAATACATATGTCATATACACAATATAATTATTATAATTAGTATTATATTTAGCAATAACTTATATAGGACTTTATGAAGCCATAGACTTTTGTATATAACAGGATAAAGTGGCAATAGAATAGATTCTGAAATCTAAGCATCTGGGTTCAAATCTCACCCCTTGATGTTTACTACTTATGTGATCCCTATCTGAGAAATAAGAGAGTACACTAGGTGTCCCCTGGGTCTCTCTCATCTCTAGAGTGATGATCCTATAATGTCACTTGATCCTCCTGTACAAAGCCCTACCAAGATATCTCATCGTGGCATGGAAGGAATTTTAGTTCTCGAAAGGCTATAGCCATGTTCCCCCAAATCTAAGTTGTCTCATGCTGGAAAGATTCCAATCACAATCCTAGTGAAAGATAAATGCTCTACTAGGGTCAGTTGACTGAAGTTCAGAGTAGCTCATCACCACTTCATGTTGAATTCTTTGAACATAAAAAGCAAAAACATAAAATGATTGAAAGTTCTTTAAGGTCTCTTCACTGCACCTGCAGTGCTGTTGGCAGAATGAGGGAAATGGGCAGAGGATGCTTAGAATCACATAAACTTGAGGAAATTTAGAAATTTTAACTTGATTGGTAGTACTTCAAATGTTAGAATTTTGCCAGTGACCGATAATTGACTTACTCCTAGATGAATTCAATAATATAGCCCTTGGCATTTTACAAAACAAAAAAAGCAAAAAAAAACAAGTGGATTGCAGCTAAATGGTAAAAAAATGACTCAAAGGTTCCACTTGGAAGGGTAAATAAAAAGACTGATAGAATTAATTTCATCACTTGTCCAAAGATAAAAAAATTTTAATGCAAGGGTTCTTAACCTAGAGTCCATAGACCCTGAAGGGCAGGTAGATTTCAAGGAAATAAAAATCCAACTTTAGTTTCACCACCCTCCTTAGTGAAAGCATGAAAGAAATTTAGAATCTTTTCAATTATGAATGGCCACCAACCGCAGTAAAATGAGATTTCACTAGATGGACTATATTCCATCACACATATACATGGACACACATATAAATGCACACAAATATTAAGTGATTCTAATTTAATGGTATAATTGGATATCTTATGCTTACCTTTTCCAAAAAGCTCATCATGAAAATAATTACAGCTTATGTGATCTCTCCTGTGGAGAATGAGTAGGAAGAAAAATTCTCTAAAAATCAAAAATAGCCTCAAAATAAATTCATCTGATATATTATGTGGCATAAATGCAAAAATGTAAAAAGGTCAAATAACATGATTCAAAAATAAGAAAGAGAGAGAGAGCAAAGCCTTGCATGTTTACATGCTATGAATACTTTCTTCAAGAAGTATAGAAAGCTCTGAACATGTCTAGGAACACACATGAATAATAAATAGATTATTTTTCATTATATAAATATTTTATTTATTTTCCAATTACATACAGTGGTAGTTTCTACCAATCATTTTTTTGCAAGGTTTTAAGTTTTACAATTTTTTTTCTCCCTCCTGCCTTCTCCCCCCTCCCCCCCAACAGAAGGCAATCTGATATAGTATTTGCATTTGCAAAATAGATTTTATTTTAACACATAGAAAATAACTAGTCACTGACTTAAGAATCACTTCTGACTCAGTTTTCTGTACATGATCAGATCATCCATTTGTTAAATTAGTCTTAAACCTTATCCACCCTCACACACATATTCTTCTCACAATGACAATGGTTGATTCTCATACAAAGTATTCCACTTTCCAATTCTAGGTACTATTTTATTTAGAAATATCTTTATTTGTGTTGAAGTGTTTTGTAATTGTGCTCATATAGGTTTTGGGTATTTAATGCATTTTTTAAAAATTATTTTATGGGGGGCAGCTAGGTGGCACAGTGGATAGAGCACCGGCCCTGGAGTCAGGGAGTACCTGAGTTCAAACCCGGCCTCAGACACTTAATTGTTACCTAGCTGTGTGGCCTTGGGCACACTTAACCCCATTTGCCTTGTAAAAACTAAAAAAATTATTTTATGGGGGCAGTTAGGTAGCACAGTGGTTGGAACACCCACCCTGGAGTCAAGTGGACCTGACCTCAGACACTTAATGATTATCTAACTGTGTGATCTTAGGCAAGTCACTTAACCCCATTGACTTGCAACTCCCCCAATATTTTATTTTTAATTCATGGATTAAAACAAGCATCTTCATAATGTACTTTATTAAAAGATGATTGTACATGGAACTGCAAAACCAATATATACAACTTGATACTCCATTTAAATATACAGCTAAGTTACCATGCAGACTTTTTTCTCTCCCCACTCTAGAGATAGCCACCATTAGATACGAATAAGTGTGTATATATATGTATATATATTATATATATGTGATATGTATGTGTTTGTGTATATATACACATATGCATATATATATAATTATTCTATACATACTTCCATGCATCAGTTCTTTCTTCAGATGTAGATAGTATCTTTCTTCATATGACCTTTATTGTTAATGAGTATTTATAAAGTTAAAGCAACTTAGTCAAAGTTGTTCTTTCTTTAGCATAATATTTTTTTTCATTTCAACATGTAAAGATAGTTTCTGACACACATTTTAATAAGATTTTGAGTTCTAAATTTTTCTCTTCCCTTTTCATCTCCCCTTTGCCCAAGAAAACAAGCAATCTGATATATGTTTTGCATGTGCAATCATGTTAAACATATTTCCACATTAGTCATGTTGAGAAAGAAGAATCAGAACAAAAGGGAAAACCATGAGAAAGAAAAAACAAAAAAAGGTGAAAATCATATGCTTCATCTGCATTCAGACTCCATAGTTCTTTCTCTGGATGTGGTTAGCATTTTCCATCTCTAGGCTTTTGGAATTGACTTGGATCACTGTCTTGATGAGAAAAGCATAGATGATCATCAAACAATGCTTTTGTTACTGAGTACAATGTTCTCATTCTCTCCCCTTTACTCAACATTAGTTTATGGAAGTGTTCCCAAATTTTTCTGAAATCTGCTCATCATTTCTTACAGAATAATATCGCTGTTAACAGCATATAGTGTTCTCTTGGTTCAAGTCATTTTGCTCTTTATTATTTCCATGTAAGTTTTTCTTTCTTTTTCTTTTCTTTTTTGCAAGGCAATGGGGTTAAATGACTTCCCCAAGGTCACACAGCCTGGTAATTATTAAGTGTCTGAAGTTGGATTTGACACCCCAGGCCAGGGCAGGTGTTCTATCTACCTAGCTGCCCCCATGTTTCTCTAAAATCAACAAGCTTATTTTTTCTTACAGCACTATACTATTCTTTCACAATCATATATCACAACTTCTTGAGCCATTCTCCAATTGATGGGCAATCCTGCAATTTTTAGTTTTGTTTTGTCACCACAAACAGAGCTTCTTTAAACATTTTAGAAAAAAGAGGTTCTTTTAGAACTCTTAGAATTTTTTTAGAACTCAAAGTACTCGTGACTATCACTTTACTAGTGATACATATATATATATATATACATATATATATATATATATATATGTATATATATATATATATATATATATATATACATATACAAAAGTTTCTGTACCTTTTAAGTGAGGGGCTTGGATCAGATAAAACTCTGAACTTTTTTCCTACTCTAAATCTACGATCCTATGTTACTTGACCTTTCCAAGATTAGTTCCTCGCCTGGAATATGTGGTGGCTGAATTATAATATTTATAAGGTCCTTTCCCATCCTAAATCCTATAAGCAAAAGAATTGTTATAAACTGATAGCCCACATAGCTTAATTACTCTTTGATATTTCCACTGTGCAAGGTTCTCTTAAACTCATCATGACAATAAAGTCATCCCTTGAAATATACTCTCTCTGAATTTCTAATTAATCTGTTTGTTATTTTTCTTCTTTGGCTAGAATCTATCTGTATATTTATATTATCTGTGGTTTTCACTGATTAATACATAAAGATGAATTAACATTGCCCACCTAAGAAAAATAATTGGTAAATTTTCCTTTTTTTTTACTGTCAGCTGGAATAAAGGATTATTCCCAATTATTTGGAAAGAGAACAAAATTTGTTAACAAAATTGTACAGATAGAGTAAATGACTTTTAACTAGAAAAATAAGGCACTGGTTTACCCTGAGTGATTTCTATCATTTAAATAAGAGTAAGTTTCACCAGCCCCAAGAGGGGAAATTATAAATGCTATATGTGAAAGGGATAAAACAAGAAGATAAATATTTTTTGATTCTCTAAAAGCAAATAACTAATTTCTTTATTAATCAATTAATTAACTATCAGTTAATTAACTTCCTGTCAAGGCTTTCCCCACCCTTGTCGGTTTTTGAAGTCAGTATCCTACCCCTCTCTTCCAATTCTCTTGATGCTCAGCTTTTCATTTATTAATTTTAATTTGAGAGTTATGAGAGAAGAGGAAAAGGACTTAGGAAAAGATAGAAAAGGGTAAGGGACAGAGACATATAAGGAAAATTGAAAGAAAAATAAAATATGGGGAACAATGAATGGCCATTCTCTTGTTGGAGCAGTGGATAGGGGGACTTGCCTTAGAATTAGGAAGACTCATCTTCATGAGTTCAAATCTGGCTTTAGATACTTATTAGCTGTGTGATCTGGAACAAGTCACATAACCTGGATTGTCTCAGTTCCTTATTAAAATGAGCTATAGAAGGAAATATCTTTGTCAAGAAAACAACTAATGGAATCACAGAGTCAGACATGACTAAAAAAACAAAACATATAAGACATTATCCTTGATGTTAAAGGTTCTAAGAAAAAAAAAGTCTCTGGAGATGTGGAGGAAGGGTATTACAGGTATGGTTAAAGCTTTTCAAGTTATATCGTCCTAAATGAACAGTGAATATCTAATTTAATAGTTTTTATCTGTCTCTCAGTGGTCCTGAAAAATGGGAAATGAACAAAAGCAGAGGCTGCTACCATGAGAGTCAGCCATTGCCTTGGAAAATAATGTGTAGAGGGAGCATCTCTGCAACTGAAGGGAATTGTAAGGAAGCTGGAAGCTAGAGTTTAGAAGGGTAGGGACATTCCTCTACAATGATTAAATACAGAAAATTAAGAGATCTCTTTGTCAAAGTCACAACCTTGCTGCTTATTTTTCTAAGGGATTAGTACCACCTGATCCCAGACTTAGCTTCTCTCTGGTGCTTGATAATGTTCTGTAAAACTTAAGGTAACTCTATCTAGCAAAAAAATGGAAAAGAAATTCTTCCTACTTGGGTTATTTCTTCACCAATTTATTCTATTGTAATTACAACAGTTCTGTGGTTTTCAGCAAACCTTTACTGAGTATCTACTATGTAAAGACCTGTGCTAGGTGTAAGAAGTGATAATTTAATAATAATAATAATAATAATTGATGGCATTCATATAGTATTTTTAGGTTTGCAAAGTACTTTATATTAACAATTGCTAACATAAAAATACTTTGTTAAGAATTTTTGTTAACATCTGTTAACATTTGATCCTTACAACAACCCTGGAAAGGAGATTGCATTATTATCCTCATTTTATAGGAAACAGAGGCAGTCAGAGTTTAAGTGATTTTTTCATGTCTCTGAACAAAAGTATCTGGGGCAAAATTTGAACTCAGGTCCTCCTGATTCCAGGCCCCACACTTTATCCGTTGCAGCAATATATAAACTACAGCAATGAAAGAGAGCTGTTCTTGAACTGTGCCACCTAATGTCAGACTCAGGTTATGGTCAAATGAGAAGTAACATATAAATAAATAATCATAATGCAAAAGATCTGGAGGCAATGACTATTCCTTGCAAGGGGGCAATAGAAGAAATTCTTTTTTATCTTTCAAATTCCAGTTTTCACCACATCTGTGAAAATATGTATTACATATTGTTGGAATAAGAAAATTTTCCCATATTGGCAAATGTATATTTTGGGTAAATCGTTTTCAAGTGTTGGAAAAAATATTAAAATAAACTTTCAAACAAAATGCAGGCCTTTTGACTTTCCGCAAAACAAAATTTATCAGCTGAAATTAGGCAACTTTTGAAAGAATTTTGTAATAGTCCAATTTGGATCACTACAAAGATCATTTTTGTAGTGTAGCCAATTCTAATCATAAAAGCATAGAATATCTCTAAAGTAACCAACAACCAATTGAAATTTGAGCTAATAGTATTATTTTTGGTAAACAACTGTGGTGAAATTACAAAACAATCCATCTGATTTAGAAATGATTCTATTTTCTAAGAATTTAGACTATGGAACAATACCAGGGAAGGGAATATTCCTGTGATTTATTATCTTCAAACAGTTATGAACAAATTCAGAAGGAATAAAATAGACTCAAATACAGTTCATTTTGGGACTATGCTTCTTTTAAATTAAGCAGAAATGCAATTGGTTCTGATGCTCCTTCCAAAGAAAAGAAGAAATTTACTCCTCTCCCCAATCATATCCAAATTTGGGGCTAATTCCATCTAGCTATGAGAGTAGTCAGGATAATATATGAATTGGGTTTACAATACTCGTGTTTTGCATTAATTTTGAAAAGGTCAGAGCCTCATTGCTGACTTGTGAAGTAGGGATAGAGATTATGAATTAAAGGAAATCTAAGAATTGCAGAGATACTAGAAATCAGTAAGGAGTATGTAGTAAAGAACTATACCTAATTTGTTTAGAGAAGCAGAGGTAAGTGAATACTTTGATATTATTGAAAACCTTTTTTAATGTTAATTTTGGCAAAATAATGTATTCCTCGGGATTCAACCCTGGGGAGGTCAGTAGAGGGATTATTCAAAATTTGGGCCAAGATTTAATCTAATTATGATGGAGCAAGAAATGGAGTCAGGAGTTTAGAACAGAGACAATGTCCAATATTATCAGTTATTTTCTTCCAGGAAGCAAAGAAAATTAATGAGACATTGAGCC
The DNA here is from genome assembly GCF_037893015.1 of Macrotis lagotis. NCBI lineage: Eukaryota > Metazoa > Chordata > Mammalia > Peramelemorphia > Peramelidae > Macrotis > Macrotis lagotis. Next base: position 63,247,701 of record NC_133663.1, read on the forward strand.
TAGGAAGAAAAGCCAGGCCGGGAGTTGCCTACAGCAGGAAGCACAAAATCCCAGATGCCTTGGGAAGCAGCTGTGAGCCTTACTGACCTTTTTGGTAGAAGTGGCTAATTTATTATCAAGAACAATACCTCTCTAGAGGTTTCAGGTAGCATAATCAGTGTCAGCCATCTCAGAGAGGAATTAGGAAAGTGGGTCAAGGTTAGAATATGAAACATCAAGTGGTCAGAATTTGAAGACTTCCAAATGATCTACAAGGCATTAGGCCAGAAACCTTGAGGAAATAGTATAGGATGATAATTCCCAAAGAAACTTTCCTACTTGGAACATTTTTTAGAGTTAGAAGTGTGACCTTAGAGATACCCAGTACAAACCCCAAGCTAAAGGTCATCAGGAGATAGACATCCACAGACTATATAGTTCATTGGTTTAGGGGCAGGTATCCCCTGGAAATGATTCAGTTAGAGAGAAATGCATGTTCAGAACCCAGATTTGTATACTTATAATTTAAGGATTATCAAAGCATATTAAGGAAAATTGAAACATCATAGTCTCACCTATCAAATTCACAACAGAAGAGTTGGAACTGAATTAATAAGAGCAAGAGATAAAGCAGCATTCACTGACATTAAAGGGGTTCATTACACATACACACACATGCTCACATATACTCTCTCTTTCTCTCTCTCTCTCTCTCTCTCTCTCTCTCACACACACACACACACACACACACACACACACACACACACACAAACATATACCTACACACTCACACAAGTTAAGAACCACACCTCTTATCTATCATTTCTCTGCCAAAAGGTGAAAAGCAGACTTCATCATCAATCTTACAAATTCATGACTGATCATTGCATTAATCCAAATTCTTTAATCTTTGAAAATTAGTTTCTTTCATGTTAATGTGTTATTGCATAAATTGTTCTCCTGGTTCTCTTCATTTCATTGGGCCAAGGTTTAATCTAATAATGATTTCATTGAGGACTAGTTCATACACATCTTTCCCATTTTTTTATGAAACTATCATGTTCATCATTTCTTAGATTGAAATGGCATTCGATGACATTCATATACCATAGCTTGTCTAGCTATCCCCCAATTGAAGTGCATCTGCTCTATTTCTAAGTCTTTGCTACAACAAAAAAAGGACTCAGATAAACATTTTTTTCTATGTGGGTGTTTTCCTATCTTTGACTTCATTGCAGATGGAGATGGTCATGTGGTAAAGTTGGGTCAGAGAGGATGAACACTTTTTTGTCTTTTAGAGTCTAGTTTCAAATTGCTTCCAGAATGGTTGGATCAAGTCACCTTGTTGAATTCCCTGTAGTTTCCATCCCTTCCTGTTTACCTTGGTCAGTATTTAGTGTCAGATCCTTTCTTAACATTCGAATCTTCATCACCCTTTGCCCCTATCTCAAACAACATGCTGTATGGACTGGCAGACTGAGTTATAGTTAAGAAACTATACTTTAGACTTAGTGAAGTATTTTTATTTATTTTGCCCTTCCTTGCTTTTTTCTCATTCATATTCTCCCCTTGGCCAATTTTGAAAGGATTATATGGACAGACTCCTCCCCCTGTCCACCCCTATCTTGTGATGATGGAAGAGCTTACATAGCTCAATGAAACTAGGAGCTATGCTATATAAAGTTACCCATTGCAGAAAGGTCTTAGTGGAAAGTTCTGTGAAAAGATGATCCACTGGAGAAGAAAATGATAAGCCCCTATAGAATCTATGCCAAGAAAAATCCATGGACAATGATAAAATAGATGACATTGGAAGATGAATCCTTCAGGGTAGAAGGTATCCAATATCTACTGGGGGAGAGGAAGGACAAATACAAGTAACTCCAGTACTAATTAAATGGCTGAGTCAAAGTCAAAAGGAAGTTCAGCTGCTTCTTGTGACAAAAAGAAAGTCTGATGCTGTAAATATCAATATTGCATAAGTAAGCTGAGTTTTCCCATCAAACAGGTGATGGAAAGATTAAACTTGGCATGTTGGGTATGTAAACTTAAATGGATGCGAATGGGTGATCACTACATAGACTATTATTATGGGCAAGAATACATTAGAAAAAATGGAGTAGTCCTCATAGTTAATAAAAGAATGAGAAAAGTAGTATAAATGCAGAATTTCAAAAATGACTAGATGAAATCTATTTGAATCCAAGACAAACCATTCAATATCACAGTAATCCAAGCCTCTGCTCCAACCACTGAGGGGAAAGATGCCAAAGTTCATCAGTTATATGAAGATCTACGACATCTTCTGTAACACTGAAAAAGATGCCACATTCATCAGAGAGCAATGGAATACTACAATATGAAATCAAAAGGTAATTGAAACTACAAGCAAGTTTTGACTTAGAGTATGTAATGAAGCAGGGCACAAACTAATAGAATTTTGTCATTTGTCTGGTTATAACACTTTTTCAACAATCTAAAAGGTGACTCTATAAATGGTCATCACCAGATGGTCAATACAGAAATCAGATTGATTAGATACTTTGGAGTCAAAAGGTGGGGAAGCCCTATACAATTAATTAAAATAAGAACTGGAACTGACTGAACATGAGCTTTTATTATAAAATTCAGATCTGAAACAGGAAAAAAGTAGGGGAAAACCATCAGATCATAAGGATATGACCTAAATAACACCTCTAATGAAAAGGAATTGAAGGTGATGAATAGATATAAGGCATTAGATCTGGTCAGTAGAATATATGAAGAACTGGAGGCAATAACAAAAGACATTCCAGAGAAACTGAAAAAAAAACAGAAAGAAAAATTGCTGTCATATGAGGTTTTACAAATACTGAGGAAAGGAGGAAAGTTAAAGGATAAAGAGAAACTTACATCTAATTGAATGCAGAATTCAAAAAAAAAGCAAGGAGATAAGAAGATTTTCTTAAATGAGCAAAGCAAAGAAATAAAACCATAGAATGGGAAAAACAGGAGAGCTTCAAAAATTAGAACTATCAAGAGAAAATTTCATGGGAAAAAATGGTCATTATAAAAGACAAAAATGATAAGAATTTAAGAAAAGAAGAGGCAATAAAGGAGCTGTTAGGTAGTGAAGTGGATAGAGCACCAGCTCTGGAGTCAGGAGGACCTGAGTTCAAATGCAGCCTTAAGCACTTAATAATTGCCTAGCTGTATGACCTTGGGCAAGTCACTTAACCCCATTGCCTAGCAAAAACAAAATGAATAAATAAATAGAAATAAAAAAGAAGAGGCAATAAAAATATACAAAAGAACTATACAAGAAAGATCTTAATATTACTGATCACTGCAATAGTGTGGTTATTGATTGAGAGCCAGACATCTTGAAGAATGAAATCAAGTGAACCTTAGGAAGCATTGCCAACAATAAGGCCAGTGGAGGTGATGGAATTCTAGCTGAGCCAATTCTAAGCTATGATGCTATTAAAGTGCTGAACTCCATATGCTAGCAAATTTGGAAAATATATCAATAGCCATTGAAAAGATCAGTTTTTGTCCCAGTCCTAAAGAAGTTCAGTGCCAAAGAATGTTCAAATTATTGAACAATTGGGCTCCTATCACATACACGCAAAGTTATGCTTAAGATTCTGCAAGCTAGGCTTCAGCATTATGTGAATGGAAGCTACCAGAAGAACAGAGTCAGAGGAACTAAAAAACCAAATTGCCAACATCTCTGAATTATGGAGAAAGCATAAAGTTCCAGAAAAACATTTACTTCTGCTTCATTGACTTCACTAAAACCTTTGACAGTCCAGATTAGGAAAAAAACTGTATTAAGTTTTCAAAAAGATGGGAGTACCAGATCATCTTACTTGTTTCCTGGGAGCTCGTATGCAGGTCAAGAAACAGAAGTTAGAACTGAACATGGAATAACTGATTAACAACCGGGAAAGGAGAACTACAAGAATGTATATTGTCACCTTATTTATTTAACTTATATTCAGAGTACACCATGTAAAATGCCAACCTGGATGAATCAAAAATGGAAATTAATATTGCTGGGAAAAACATCAACAATCTCAGATATGCAAATGATACCACTCTGATGGCAGAAAGTAAAAAGAAATTAAAAAGCCTCTTGATGAGGATGAAAGAGGAGAGCATAGAAGTTGACTTGAAACCACACACACACACACACACACACACACAGATCTTGGCAACTGGTCCCATCAGTTTCTAGCAAATGGAGGGAGAAGAAATGGATGTAGTATCAGATTTTATATTGCAGATCTCAAAGACCACTGCAGACAGTGACTATAGGCACGAAATTTTTAAAAAGCCTGCTCCTAGGAAGCAAAGTTATGGGATAGATGTCACCTTGCCAATAAAGATTCATATAGTCAAAGCCATGGTTTTTCCAGTAGCAATATATGACTTTGAGAGTTGGACAATAAAGAAAACTGAGCACCACAGAATCAATGCTTTTGAATTGTTGTGCTAGAAAAGCCTTTAGAGAGTTCCCTGGATACCAAAGAAGTCAGATCAGTTAATAATTAAAGAAATTAATTCAGGCTATTCACTGGGGTTTCAAAACTTAAACTCTTCCAGATGATGAGGAAACAAGACTCATAGGAAAAGATGCTAAATTTGGGAAAGGTTAATAGCAAAAAGAAAAGGGGAACAGCATAGGATGAGATATAGGATCATGGAAACAATGAACATGAAATTGGACAGACTTTGAGAAATAATGGAGTATAGAAGGACCTTGTGTCATAAAGAGTCAGATATGACTGAACAACAACAAAATGGGGCCAGAATCAGAACAAACTTTCAATATCTCTTCCCCACACCCAGAGGGCAGTGTTAGATCTAGTAAGTCCAAGCCATGCTACAAAGCAATCAAGAGTTTTATGATTTGAGTGTGGGAACTTGGGAGGAAAAATGGCAAGGAATATAAAAAATCCAATTATTGTTTTGAATTGTCCTAAGTTAAGTTGAATAGTGATACTCTGCACCAGCAATTTACCCATTCTATTATCTGTTCTGAGACTTCCTCATTTGTAAATGCAAATTTAATATTTGTGGTGCATAACAAATACTCATGAAGAAGAAAAGTCAGGCTCCCAAAGTATGGTCTTGGAAGGACAGGATTCCATTTGGGTGTTGACAGTGGAATATTATCCAGCAGCATAATACTGCTTTGAAGAGCCTCTATAATTGTTTCTTCACAAATCTGTTCTACTGTAATATATGTATTATAAATATATGCGTGTGTGCATAGATATTCAGTTACAACTCAGATCAAAATGAGTTCCTCCAAATATAAAGTCACTTAAGCAGTTGTTTTCTCTCTCAATCAACAAATGAATGTGTGTTAATCACTTGGGTCAGCACTAGCTAGAAATTGTAAAGGATACAAAAAAGTAAGATCAGTTCTTTGCCCCCAAGGAAACTGAAATCTAACAAGAAAGACAGATTATGGTCAAAAATGGGCAAAATATTGGTCACATTGGTCAAAATACAGGTTGTATAAATAAATTAAACTCTGATATCCTCTCCTCTATTAGAACATATATTTCTTGAGGAAGTACTGTTTTATTTTTTGAAATTGAGTTTTTCTACCTAGCTCATGCATAAGTATGTATGTATCTCTATATTTGTGTGAACATAGAAACATAATTATATCCTACCAGTACTTCATTTTTGGAAAGAGAGAAAACTGGGGGGAGCTCCTAAACTTGCATAAGTTTTTCATGACTGAAGAGGAATAGAACATTATAATATTCATTTATCCTTTCATTTTTCTCTTTCCTCTTGCTTCATTCCCATTCCTCCAAAATGTGGAAATTCCACTACTTCATGAGATCCACTACCCCCTGTCTCTGTGTTTTTCTATTTCATGACACTGAACTCTGTGAAAGCACCTTTTCAACCATGAGAAGCAGCGCTGGTGTAATCTGTTTCTGAGTGGGAAAAGGGACCACTAAAAAAACCATATACACAAGATGGAAGCAAGAAGAGATAATTGAGGATGAATACTAAAGCATAGCATGGTCCTGTAAGAATTGTGTCAGGAATGCTAAAAGCTCAAGATGAGTCTAGAATGACAAAGAAAGCTAAGGACAAAAAATATTTTTTTAAAAGTTATATGTGGGGGGGGGGGGAACCAAAGAATGGATAAGGAGTGATTGGGATGGCTATAACATAATGAAGAATGAATGTGATTCTGCTCAACTCATTTTGTTTGCTTCCCCTAACATGAAAAATGGTCTCTGGACTGAAAATAAAAAAATATCAGCAGGGAATTGATAACTAAGATAGGTAAAGAAATAGGAATTTATCACCTAGCTGCCTTTGATGAACATTAGTTACCAGGACCATCTTTGAGGCCTTAAAATAACTGGCAAATATTATTGTTGAATCACTGTGGAGAACAGGAAAAACTACAGGACTGGAGGACAAATCCTATTCTAATGTTCACCTTTTCCTTTAGGAACAAGGTTAGAAAGAAAAGAACAGAAGGTGACTAAATAATGAGTTTGAGAGAAGGGGGTATTTTATGTATGTAGAACCATAAATAAAGTCAGTTGGAAAAAATGGGTATTTTATCTAGGTTTTTGTAGAAAGCAAAAACTAACCAAATGCATTTTCCTTCTCTCAACCCTTTATAAAAATCAGGGTCATACTATTCAAATTTTAATTTGTTGAAAACATTTCTATGGGAGCTTAGGTAATATTTTCTAGGTATATATAGCATTTTGCTGATTTAACTGAATCTAAGAATGGTTCTTGGGAAATGTGTCTCTTAGGCTTTCTTTCTGTCTTTCATTCTCTGTCTCTCTGTATCTGTTTCTGTCTTTGTCTTTGTCTTTCTCTCTCATTAGTTTTTGGCAAATTCAAAAGTATAGTATTGCTATTTTTTTTCATGATTGAATTCTGGTATCCAAAATATGGTCTTCTGTGTTGCTGATTAAAAATGTTAGATATCAAAAGAGCAGAAGGCAAAGCTGTCTTTCCTCTGTGAAAATTCAGGAGTTTTATTTGTTCTTTTGTCTAGATCAGGGATAAGGAAACTCTTGGCCAAACATTTAATTAATTCACTCCTAGAAAACTCTTAGATCTTTTTGAATTTCAAGTCCCACCTGTGGTTGCCCTGGCAATGCCAGTTAAACAATTTCAAGACTCTTATGTGACCTGCAGATAGAACGTCCCCCACTCCTTTTCTAGATGAAGGACTATCTCATCTTTTTACAGAGTTAGTGTATCTGAGGGTCTGGCTAGCTTTGGACAAGCTCAAGGACTAGGAAATTATTTAGCTGAGGTGTCTGAATTCTGCATCATAAGATATGAACTAAATGCTTTAAATCTGAAATATTTTAAGGAACTGGTATTACCAATTGGTTGCCTTAATCATAAAAATCTCAGCATAGCTGAATTTGAATATTCCTTCATCTTGCTAAGTCCAAGAAGATAAGTTACCTGCAAAACCTGCCTTAGCCAAGATTTTAATTATATCACAATTATAAGGAAACCTTTTTTTCCAATGATACTGAAACCATTACTTTGGTTGTTTTTAAAGCCATTTTGAATTTGAGATGATTAAACTATCTTATTAGGATGGAGAAAGAATAGTCCTATAGGCTACGAGCAGGGAAACTCCAACTGGTTGGCTGCATTGATATAGTGTAGACAAAGCAATTGCAGGCAAGACTCAAAATTCAATAAATCTATCAACATTTAGGGGCAAATTAATTAAATGTTTGACCACAAATAGCCCATGAATGATATTATAAATATCTAAATGATCCTTGGTAGAAAAAAGGTTCCCTACCCCTACTATAGGCAATGGCTAAAATGCAAGCATTTGTTGAGAACCTACTGTGTTCCAGATATGATGAGAGATGATAGAGAAAAAAATATAAAGAAACAATCCCAAGTCTCAAGGGTTTAAAATCTAATAGAGACATATAATACATGAGGAAAGTGATGATTTTGTAATACAGTGCTGATGTAGGCATTGGAATTGTGGAAAATAACCTGTCATACCTTTTCCTGTAGCAACAGCAATATCACTTTGATTATTGTTCCTAAAGCAAAAACAAAAAATTGAAAGCAAAGTAGGGGCATAAGGAAAGTACATGCTCCAGGTCAATGGAAAGATATTCAAAAATGGGTAAGTAGCAAATTTAATAACTGTATCAAATTTTTAAAATTAAGACAGAAGGAAGTAGAAGTGGGAGAAAGGAGTTAGTATATAACCATCTTTCCTGCCATTCAAAAACAGAATTTAATCTGTCAAAACATCATTCCTGGATGCTCCAATTTTGACAGTAGTTTTATGATTCAGACTGGGTCATTTAATGGAAATGACTTTGATTTTTATAGTAGAAGACCACAGTTCAAATTCAGGTCTGCTACTTGCTACCTCTATAATTTTTGTTAAATCATTTAGCTTTTCTGAGTCTCAGTTTCATTATGTATCAAAGGAGGATTGGTACTAGCTTTTTCTCCAAGCTTTAAGAATTCTATACTAATTTATAAAATAGTTAGATGCTGCAATGGGTAGAGCACTGAACCTAGAGTCAAGAAGACCTGAGTCCAGATCTGGCCTCAGAAACTTAGTAGTTGTGTGACCTTGTGCAAATCACTTAACTTCTGTTTACCTCTGTTTCCTCATCTGTAAAATGGGAATTATAATAGCACTTGTTTCCCAGGGTGGTTGTGAGGATCAAATGAAATAATTATAAAGTACTTAGCATGTGATTGATAAATGATTCTCTCCTTATCCTAATGTGCAATTTATTTTGTTTTGTTCATTTCCTAAGAAATCCATGAATAGTGAAAAATAAATGAGAAATTCAAAAGAGTTTAATATTCTTAATTGCTTTCTTGTTGGAAAAAAAAGTATGATGATGATGACCAAGAGTGTTTTGCTTATGGCTAGTGTTCAAGCAATCTTGGTTGACTTGAATTTTGTCTAAAATCTTATTCTTTATCCAGGATATTGGATCTAATTCAACAAGCCTTTACCTGATACCTATTATGTCCAATGTAGCAGACATCTAGAACAAATTCCACATTTTAATAGTTTCTACCCTTAAGGAGGTTTCGTTATTCTTGGAAAGATTGAGAGGCCCAGTTCCATAATTTCTTAAGAATAAAGCTGAAATGGAGTTTTGAAGCAGACTGGTACATCTTTTAATTTTAGGTAATAGAAGAGTTCTACTTCTTAAGATAGAATCTACCTTGATCTCTTCAGATAAGGAGCCATACTTTTGGGATTTTATAAAGAGCAAATACTTTGCTAACAATTGGAACTCACCACTCAGGAGAGGGAGGACTCAATAACTTTGGTAGCTAAAAATCTTGTGGATTGAAATGTTATGTAGTCAATACCTGGAATCTCAATGGATTTACTTACTGAATCCCAGCTAGGAAGAGCCATAAAGTCTACAAAATGCAGGGGCAAGGGAATCATTCTGGGACCATAAAACTGAAGGAAATAACTTGCCAAGTCATGGAGATTTATGCTTCCAAAGAAACCATGCCACAGGCAATAGTATCTCTAGATCTATATCTGTTATCTGCCCTGATGTTGAACCCATAGTCCCCCACAGGGAGCTATTATACTGAAGTTTCAATTGCCTGCAAAAAGTAATGATTTTATCCTGAGTTCTGTCTGAGATGTTGTCTTGATAACTTTGTCAATAATTATTATGCATTCCCTAATTCTTTGTACAAGAAAGGGAAAACATGGCCACTTTTAAAGCCCACATATAGGGTGATAAAGGATGTTTTTTAACTTTTATACGTATAATTAGATGGAGGTATATACATTTAAGGGTTTTGTCATTATTATGGAAACTATCTTACACAAAATTCAAACTTCAAAGTGATTCCCAATTCATAATGAGGTTTACTTATTTCTGTTCAAATATTATATCATACTGATTGCATCAAGTCCCCAAGTAGTAGAGGAATTCTTCAACAAGATTTATGATCTCTCAGAAGAGATCAGCCTAACTATCCACACCAAAAACTAAAGTGGATGAAAAGCTTATATAACCCAGATATATAAATATTCCACCTACTCTATTAATATGTGTATGTGTACATGTATGTTTCTTAGATGGATATTCACTGCAAGGAGAAAATGAACAAAATCCAGACTGAAATAGGAAAATATGAAAAAATTTGTAATGATCATAAGGATAAGCTATCTGTATTTTTCCAGTTATCTGCAAAGTCAAAATTTTTGGAACTAGAGGATAATAAAAAAAAACTCATAATAAATGTAGGTATGCTAGATCATAAGATTTTTTGTAAGAAGTGAATTTAAAAAGCATTTTCAAGAACATGTATATCACCCAAAAGAGATGGAGTAATTATATAGCAAGAATGAAGGATAACAGATAGCTGACATTTAAGCAATAATGTTAGCAATGTGCTTTTCTTGCACAATCATATTTCATCTTCAAAATAACCCTGGGAGATAGGTGCTGTTACGTACATTCTGTTGTTTGTTGTTGTTATTCAGTTATCTTAGTTTATCCAACTCTTCATGACTCCATTTGGGATTTTTCTGACAAAAATGCTGGGTGTGGTTCCTTCTCTAGCTCATTCTATAGATAAGGAATCTGAGGCAAACAGTTAAGTGACTTGTCCAGGGTCATGAAGCTGATGAGTGTCTAAGCCTGGATTTTCATTTATGAAGATGAGACTTCCTGACTTCAGACCCAGTGCTCTATCTACTGTACCACTTAGCTGCCCTATCTATATTTTGCAGAGGATTATAGACTTGGGATTTCAGATTTACATCTAGGGAAGATCACAGGCACTGTCTAGTTCAGCCTGGCATTTTACAGATGAGAACCTGAGGTCTAAAGAAATAGAATCACTTGCCCAAGTCATAGATAAATAGTCTGAGCTAGAATTTGAACCCCAGATTTACTGGGGCTTAATTTCATTCTGTATTCTGTTCATCACTCTGGATTGTTTCACTGATAACCACAAAATAGTCAAAGAATCTGGGTAGACTTCCAGCATATTGAAAATCTCCTTTCCAGAGGGTGAATAGGAAGACATGAACAAGAAACTCATAGTAATGAAAGTATAGGTGGGCTACATTAAGCATCAATAAAGAAATTATTTAGAGTTGAGGTCGCGGATCTATAGAAATATAGCATGGTAGAAATGACTCCCGGAAGACAGTATGAGTAATGTACCACAAATTCTTTAGACTTCAGAAGATTTCTCACAAACTTAGACAGAGCCATTGCTTTAACCTTTACTTCCATAAATTCATGCCTATTTTGTGCATTCAGAACCCATATCTCTATGAATAAATATCTAGATTCATACCATTCTCTATCATTTGTTTATTCACATCTCTCTAGTCTCTGTCCCTATTTGTTTGTCTCTCTCCCACTGTTTCTCTGTTTCTATGTCTCTCTGTTTCTGTCTCTATTTATTATCTCCTTCAACAGATTGTAAACTCCTTGAGGATAGAGACTCTTCTTATCTTTATATCTTTAGAGCCTAACAATGCATCAAACATAGTAGACCTTTATAGACTGATGTTTATGGTAAGATTCAGGTTCGGCAATATTGAAGACTAGAATACATATAAATAAGAAACAATCGCTTTCAACCCTATTCCAAATGCAAATCTTAGGGATAGAAGTAAAATATTGCTAATTAAATAATCCATAAAAGCCAGTTCCTTAACTGCATCTGTCAATAACTCTTCTCTGATCTTATCCCACAAACTGTTATGCTTATATACTATTCTTCTGCAGTATTCGTAATGGCACATTACTTTGATAAGGTAATTTTCTCTTTGTTTCAGGTGTCTAAAACTAAAAAAAATAATAATCTATTCAGAAATAATCTTCACAGACCAGATTTCCTCCCCATGAAGCTTAAGCACAATCATTGTCAGTCATGGCACCCAAGGCTCCTAAAATGATGTTAGCTAATGAATAGAAAGAGAAAATATAGGTCAGAAGGCTGACAAATTGGTTCTGTTCATCTTAAAGGTCTGCAACTATTGATCCTTGAAGAGTTTGGCAAGCCAGGCTTTATGGATAGGAGAACTTTCCAATTGGATTAGTACTCAAGAGAGGATTGGGACAAGAAAATAAATTGATACTGAAAGTTTGGCAAAAATGTTATCAGTGGGGTTGGTGGGGAGGAAGCAAGATGGGGGGAAATTGTAAAACTCAAAATAAATAAAATCTTTCTTAAAAAATGTTATCAGATAAGGTTCAAAGTTAGGAAAATTTAAATTGAGACCCAGTCCTGTATGGTAGACAGTTTGTCTTGAAGTGTCTTAGGCCTATTTATGAAGTAGGCAGCTAGGTGGTGCAATAGATAGAGCACCAGCTGTGGAGTCAGGAAGACCTCAGTTCAAATCTGGTCTCAGACACTTGACCCTAGCT